>NC_083846.1:466806-556806 GCF_015708825.2 Lethenteron reissneri
CTGTATATATGGCGAGGGAGAATCTTGCATTCGTAGTATATTTATTTAATTCTCATGAAGATCATCACGTACACCGCAATCTGAATTTTATATATTTTTTAAAATCGTAAAAATTCCACCTTTGTAGTTGCAACACAAAAGCACGTCGTGTGTTTCAATCAACTCCTAATGGTTCCTTTGATCATTGAATTCCCTTCATTTAACCGGGTCGCAAGTCACCACCAGCTCACGAGCACAAACACCTCGCAGTTGAGAGCACGTGCCAGGCGTCCGATCACCGACGGATTCTCCGCGGGGACAGCGCTGCACCTCCCAACATCCCCCGCTGCACCTCCCAACGTCGGTGAGTGTCGGTGAGTGTCGGTGAGTCCCGGTGAGCGTCGGTGAGTCCCGGTGAGTGCCGGTGAGTGTCGGTGAGTGTCGGTGAGTGTCGGTGAGCCCCAGGTGAGCGTCGGTGAGTGTCGGTGAGCGTCGGTGAGTGTCGGTGAGTGTCAGTGAGCCCCCGGTGAGCGCCGGCGAGTCCCGGCGAGTCCCGGTGAGTGCCATGCGCCGGCGAGTCCCGGTGAGTGCCGGTGACTTGTGGTGAGGTCCGGCGAGCGAGCGCGGCGTTCACATGGTGAGCACCATCTTGCCGAGCGTGGGGCTGCCGGAGACGATCTCGTCGTGGGCGCGCGCCGCCTCCTCCAGCGGGAGGCGAGTTCCCACCGCGGGACGCAGCCAGCCGCTCTCCACGCCGGCATGCAGCGCCGCGGCGCTCTCACGGCGCTCCTCCTGCAAGAGGGGGCGGAGCGGGTCGTTCTAGACAACGACTAAACTATACTGATGTAACGACTAAACTATGTTTTGTTTTACGAGCTGCCACGTGGCTCAACGGAGTGGCTTGTCCCGCAGCTCGCTCAGCGCGCTTGGCTACGTACGGTGGGAAGAAGTGCAGCGTACACACGTCCACACAGCCAAACACACTGAGCGCACGCGGCGACGTTGATTCTAAACGTGGATGGTTAAACTGGAGGACCCGGAGACAAATCTACGTAGTGACCACGGGGAGAAAGAGAGACGCGCAGACTCCAAATATACAGCAGCAGCAGGCGTCAGGGTCGGGATCGAGCCCAAGACCTGCGCACCAGACGAGGGAGTCAAAATCTCCTAGCCACCGTGATGATGATGAGAGAGAGAGACACACAAACTCCAAACATACAGCAGCAGGCGTTGTCAGAGGCCGAGATCGAGCCCACGACCTCCTGCGCACCAGGCGAGGTAGTGAACATCTCCTGGCCACCGTGGTGGTATCGTGGCGGGGGCGGTGGGGGGTGCGGTGGGGGGTGCGGTGGGGGGTGCGGTGGGAGGTGCGGTGGGGGGTGCGGTGGGGGGGGGCGGTGGGGGGTGCGGTGGGGGGTGCGGTGGGGGGGGCGGTGGGGGGGGGCGGTGGGGGGTGCGGTGGGGGGTGCGGTGGGGGGGGCGGGTGGGGGGGGGGGCGGTGGGGGGTGCGGTGGGGGGTGCGGTGGGGGGGGGCGGTGGGGGGGGCGGTGGGGGGTGCGGTGGGGGGGGGTGGTGGGGGGGCGGGGCGCTCACCGCGTTGCAGTTGAAGAGGCTGACTCCCATGACGTGCAGCTCACGCATCAGCGTCTCACGCGGATTCATCTCCACGGCGCCACGGCAACCGATGATCTGGGAGGGAGAGTTGGTGGTGGGTTGTGAGTGGTGGGTGGGTGACGGTGGGTGGGTGGTGAGTGGTTAGATGAGTGGTGGTGGGTGGGTGGTGAGTGGTAGGTGAGTGACGGTGGGTGGGTGGTGAGTGGTGAGGTTTGTGGTGGTGGGTGGGTGGTGAGTGGTTAGATGAGTGGTGGTGGGTGGGTGGTGAGTGGTGAGGTGAGTGGTGGTGGTTGGGTGGTGAGTGGTTAGGTTTGTGGTGGTGGTTGGGTGGTGAGTGGTTAGGTGTGTGGTGAGTGGTGGGTGGGTGAGTGGTGGGTGGTGGTGGGTGGGTGGTGAGTGGTGAGGTGTGTGGCGGTGGGTGGGTGGTGAGTGGAGAGTAGTGGGTGGTGAGTGGTGAGGTGTGTGGCGGTGGGTGAGTGGTGAGTGGTGTGTGGGTGGTGAGTGGTTGGTGGTGAGTGGGTGGTGAGTGGTGGGTGTGTGGCGGTGAGTGGGTGGTGAGTGGTGAGGTGTGTGGCAGTGTGTGGCGGTGGGTGGGTGGTGAGTGGTTGTGACGGTGGGTGGGTGGTGAGTGGGTGGTGAGTGGTGGGTGTGTGGCGGTGTCACTCTCCGTGCTCGAGTGTCTGCCAGAGGGAAGTCTCACCACCACGCGGCCGTTCTGCCCCAGCAGCTTGAGGTCGCTGGGAAGGTTGACGTTGGCCAGCATCTCAAAGACGACGTCCACGCCGCGCGGGTACAGCTCCTGACCGCCAACCGGCACACACCATCACGCTATTCACATTGTAGTCGACCGTCACCAAAGTTAATCTTCTTGGTTCTTTCGGTAAAGTCACGTAGAATGGAAATAATAAAATAATGAAAATAAAACATAATAAAATAATTCTCACGACGTTTCGGCCACAACGCAAGCAGCCGTCCTCAGGTGAAGAACAGATCTGTCGGGAAGACAGAGTCTGACTCTGTCTTCTCGACAGGCCTGTTCTCCACCTGAGGACGGCTGCTTGCGTTGTGGCCGAAACGTCGTGAGAATTATTTTATTATGTTTTATTTTTATTATTTTATTATTTCCATTCTACTTGACTTTACTGAAAGAACCAAGAAGATAAATCCCTGCAGTCACGAAAGCTTCAAATCAAAAAATCGTCACCAAAGTTGTTTCGCCAAAGTGACGTCGTGTGAACAGAACGCAGGTCGGTTGTTAATATCTGAAATTGTTATCTTCGGCACGTACCACTGCTACTTCTATTTTTATTTTACCGCACGTCTGTGAAAGAAAGAGCTTCATAGCTCATCGGATTCCTCCAGTAGGAAGAAATATTCTCATTCTAATTGTACCAGGTAAGTTCCTACTGAGCTATGGAGCGACCTGGCCATCACGAATGATGGCTCAACAAAGTGGCTTCTCATTAACCATCACGTGGAGAATATGTATAGCAGCAGCCAAATCATCTAAACGCGACCACGGGGAGTTTGCGAGATGTTGACTCCCTCGCCTGGTATGCAGGAGGTCGTGGCTTCGATCCCGACCCTGACGCCTGCTGCTGCTGTATATTTGGAGTTTGTGTGTCTCTCTCCCCGTGCTCGTGTGGATTATTCTCCGGGTCCTCCGGTTTTTCCCTCGACATCTAGAACCGACGTCACCGTGCGCTCAGAGTATTTGGCTGCTGCTATCAATTTCCACACGACGACGACGATGATGACGATGATGACGAGCCACTTGGTTGAGCGATCATTTGCCATGGCCAGGTCGCTTCTGAAAAACAGCTACACAGCTCACTGGCGTCAAGGGTGAAGGGTCGAACCCACGACCTCCTGCATACCAGACGAGGCAGTTAACACCTCGCCACCAATCGACGGCGTGACGGACCACTCGCCTGTATGCGGCCCACGTATCCATCCTCGCGGTGGTCGAAGGTGCTGTGGGCCCCGTGTTTGGCCACCAGCTCTAGTCCCTCGGGCGACCCGGCCGTGCCGATCACGTGCGTGCCCAGCGCGCGCGCCATCTGGCACAGCGCAATGCCGACCTGCGCTCGCACGCGGCGACGCATTTTCTTTTAACGTTCAAAGCCAGGACTACGACGTCGTAGATTGTGCGAGCGTGCGTGCGAGCGAGCGTGTGTGCGAGCGTACGAGCGTGTGTGCAAGCCTACGAGCGTGCGTGCGAGCGTGCGTGCGAGCGAGCGTGCGTGTGAGCGTGCGAGCGAGCGTGCGTGCGAGCGAGCGTGCGGCAAGGCTCACCCCGCCGCTCGCTCCGTGGATGAGCACCGTCTCCCCCGGTCTCGTCGCGGCCCTTCAACCCCACGGACACACAGAGACACGTCCCGTCGGGACATCACGGATCGTTGTTAAGCCACCATTTGTGATAGCCAGTTAACAATATAGCTCAGTGGGCCCTACCTGGTGAAATAAAAATAGTTCCTAGTTTAGTCTGCAGGAGGTTGTGGGTTTGATCCTAACCTTGGGGACACCTGCTGTATATTTGGAGTTTGGGTCTCTCTCTCTCTCTCCTTGGCCACGTGGGTCATCCGTTATTCCCCACAACATTTAGAATCAACGTCATGCGTTTAGAGTATTTCGCTGCCACTATGAATTTCCACACGGTGACGACGACGACGACGATGATGATAAGCCACTTACCGTCATCATAAACTAACTACACACTCCCAGTGGGGCCTTACCCAGAAAAAGAAAAAAAAATTGCTTAAAAGTTTAAGGCAACTGGAGTGACATCACCGCTGTTGATGCCCATGATCAGACGTCCAGCGATGTTTAGTTTAATTAAAGTTTTAGAAACTGGGGCCCACTGTAAAATCTCCCCCCCACCCCCCCCCGGCTCTCTTCGTAGCTCAGGTTCCCCCGGAAGCCCCCGGACCTCGGTGCAGTCGCACCGCCTGCGCTCCCGATGCCCGCGTCGCCGCGGAGCCGAACGCCGGGCGCGTTTACTTTTGCACGAGGGCGCGGTAAGCGGTGAAGTACGGCACGCCCAGCGCGGCGCCCTGCGGGAAGTCCAGCTGGGCCGGCAGCGTGAAGACGCGGTCGTGAGCCACGCACACAAACTCGGCGTAGCCGCCCTCCGCCAGCGCCGTGTATACGCGGTCGCCCGCCTGCTCGCAACACCGAAGGTAAAGGTCCCCCCGTGAAGCCTTCAAGACAGACTGCGTGTGAGCACGAATAGAGGCGGCTAAACGGGCACGGCGTGATCTAGGGGAAGAGATGAAGTGATGTGGTACAGGAGGACGTGGAGCCGAGTGGACTTGCCGATGACCGGTACCAGCGGTGTCAAGATCGGCCTCTGCGGAGGAGGCTCGTGAAGGACGCTGCTACTGGGCAATTGGAGGCAGTCGCCCTCCAACAACAACGGAGGGCGGAGGAGCGACGCTCACAACAACGAGCGGAGCGCCGGGTGGCTAAAACACGGCAAGTTGACACAGTAGTGGGCACAGGTGGTGCATCGGGTAGTCATCTCAGTCAACCAATGGCACCACCTTGATCTATCCCGTGACCTCCTGCCAGTGGGCATTCGACACTTCACATGGCCTTAACGTGCACCTAGCCTGGCACAAGCGCCGTGGTGACATCACCGCAATTTAGTGGCGCATGGCGGTTGTTTGTTGAACTTCTTTCGCACCATACGTAGCCAACCGTGCTCATCGGAGGTGCGGGGGGAGGACAACAATCTAAACACAAAAAGCAGCTCTAGAGGATCGAGTTGTCACTCTAGACGGTGGAACACAAAGACAAAGATCCCCCGCGCGGCCTTCAACAATTACCAAGACGGACTAAACCCGCGGTGGTTAGGAGATGTTAACTCCCTCACCTGGTATACAGGAGGTCGTGGGTTTGATCAAGACCCTGACGCCTGCTGTATATTTGGAGTTTGAGTGTCTCCCTCCCCGCGGTTGCGTGGATTTTTTTCCGGGTCCTCTGGTTTTTCCCTCCACGTATAATCAACGTCACGCGTTTAGAATATTTGTTTGGCTGCTCTACATTTCCACACGATGGTGATGATGGTGATGATAATCCACTTCGTTGAACTATCATTTGCGATAGGTACGTCGCTTCTGAAAAAGATCCACATATCTCAGTGGGGCCTTACCTGGTAAAATAACAAGTTTAGTATTTAGTTTAACCCGGTGATATACAAGTGCTATGCACTGGCGCCATCTGTTGGTGGAGGTTACGATTGTTTCAAATACTAATTCTTCGTCGGGGAATTTTATTTGCCATCAGCCATCACGAAAATTGTTGCGTGCCAATGATGAGAGTGTTTGTTGAGATTTAAATTAAACTACTGCTATCACAAATGATAGCTCATTAAGTGGCTTATCATCGTCATCACGTACACATTTACATAGCAGCAGCCAAATACTCTAAACGCGTGGAGACGTTGATTCTAAACGTGAAATGGAGGACCCGGAGAAAGAACCACGCCACCACGGGGAGGGATAGAGAGACACGCAAAGTGCAAATATACAGCAGGTGTCAGGGTTGGGATCGAACCCACCACCTCCTGTATATCAGGCGAGGGAGTTGACATCTCTCCTGGCCAAACTGCGGCACCCCAATGTGCCACAAGGTCCACAGCAGAACAGAATCTCTCTCCTACAACCCAGGCCGTGGATCGCCGCTGATCTAACCCGCACACACAACAACAACCAGTTTAACACGTAGTAATAGTAGTAGCAGGGCTTTCGCGACACCAATATTATCCATAAGTTTTTTTTGGGTTAGAGCGTATAAAATATAATAATGGCTTTAAACCCGTAACCACCCAACACAGCCAATCGGCAAGGTTTGTCACGTAAACAATGCCTGCCAATAAGTTACTAGTTCGGCACTAGCCGGTGCGTGGTTTGGAGAGTAAACCCACTACAACATTCACAACATGGACGGGTTTAACGACACGTCCATAATCACTCGATCTAACCCAAAACAGAACCTCTATTGTGGAAAACAAAACTACAAAGTCCACACCCCCCCCCCCCACCCCGGTCACGTGGCCCCCACCTTGAAGGAGGAGATGGAGCGGCCCACCGACTCCACCGTGCCGGCAACGTCGCCCCCCGGTGTCCAGGGCAGCTCGGGCCTGCGCGTGTGCGTGCCCGTGCGTATGTACGTGTCCACGGGGTTGACGCCGCACGCACGCACGCGGATCAGCACCTGCACGCGTTGGTGACGGGGTGGGGCGGGGGTCATGGTGATGGAAGGTGGGGGGTTTATAACTCGTTCGCTCACTCGTCTAGCTGTCCACACACTCACTCACCCAGTTGCTCACTCACTAAGTCATTCACCAATTCACTCAAGAACTCACCCAGTCACTCACTCACCCATTCACCCACCCAACCACTCACTGACCCAGTCACTCACCCACTCACCCACCCACTCACCGACCCACACATTCACCTACCCAACCACTCACTCACTTACCAGCTTACCCACCCACTCAGCCACCCACTCACCCACCCACTTAAAATGTATTATTAGAGGCAGTGCAAAGTTCAGGACCGTATGAGTCCATGCGTGGAGGAGAGAGAAAAGAGAGGAGAGGGACAGGAGAGAGAGAGGAGAGAGAGGGATGAGAGACGAGAGAGAGGAGAGGGAGAGAGTGAGAGAGGGAGGAGAGAGATGGAGACAGAGAAAAGAGAGGAGGGGGAGAAGAGACGAGAGAGAAAAGAGGAGAGAGAGACGAGAGAGAGGCACTTGAGGCTCGGGCAAGTTAAGACTAATCGATCATGGACCAGGCGATGACATTCGTGGAGCCAGGCAGGCAGTTCGCCAAGGATTCCATCCGGCTCGTGAAACGCTGCACAAAGCAGTTTCAGAAGATCGCAATAGCGACGGCAATTGGCTTTGCCATAATGGGCTTCATCGGCTTCTTCGTGAAACTCATCCAAATTCCCATCAACGACATCATTATTGGCAGTTCAGATCAACAGGAGTTCTACTTTAAAAGAGATGCTGTCACTTCTGGAGTTAACTTTATATCGTCAACAGTGAAATGCCATAATGTTGCAAAATGTGTCCAATGTTTTACCAGCCGTTTTTGACATTCAGTTTTGTCTTGACTCATGAATAAAGCCCATGTGAGTGTTGTAAAAAAACGAGAGGGAGGAGAGAGGGGGAGGAGAGAAAGAGGGAGAGGAGAGAGGGAGGAGATAAAAGAGAGGAGGGGGAGGAGAGACGAGAGAGAAAAGAGGAGAGAGAGGAGAGAGCCGAGAGATAAAAGAGAGACCTCTTTGTCGTTGGGCGAAGGAACGGGAACGTCCGTCTGCAGGCGCAGCACGGAGGACGGCCCGAACTCCCGCATGCGGATGGCCCGCATCACTCGCACGGCCTGCTGCATCTGACACGCACACGGAGCCCGCGGCGGTTGACGCGACGTAGAGGACCGTGCCACCCGACTAACACGGTCGGCTACGTACGGCTTGCGCTGCAAGAAGATCGACGGACGTACGTAGGTGCAGCCGCACGCCGCGTTACGCGAAGGCAATATCGGTCGTGAGCGGGGAATCGAACTCGGTTCGCCAGGGTTCGTGGGGCGGCGCCGCTAACCGTTGCGCCACCGCTCCCCCGCTAAATGGACACGTGACGCACACGCACCCAAAGTGAAGTGGGCGGCGTGGCCGGCGCCTGGCTACATCCAGTCACTACCAGCAGCAGCACCACGTGTCTGAGCAAAAGGTCAAGAGGTTAACCATGGCCAGAGTCACCGATGCCGCCAAGAGATGCCGCAATGATTGCGACAGATGACACATCGACCTCTCAAAGCTCTCCTAGAGCCTCACCACCACCACCATCTCGTCACAGACCTCTGGAAGCCAACCAAATGCCGTTCTCCACCCTGCTCACGTGCGCCACCCATCACCACCTCCTCACCCTGCACGCCACGTGTCCCAGTTACGACGATGATGAGCCAACAATGTCTGTGTGTCCCACGCGTGACGTCACTCCACGTCGACCAGCCCCCCCCCCCTCATTTTTACTCATGAACAGGTGACGTCCTCCCTCATTAATAATCATGAGCGGGTGACGTCACTCCACATGTAGCACCCCCTCCCTCGTTAAATATCGTGACGTCACTCCACATCGAACAGCCCCCCGCATTAATAATCATGACGAGGTGACGTCTTACAAATGGACACCCCCCGCCGCCATTAATATTAATTAGCGGGTGACGTCACTCCACATGGGGGGGGGGGCGAGGCGCCTCCTCCCCCCTCCTCGGCGTCAACTCACAACCCTCACTCACAAGGCAGAGCCCTCACGTCATCACGTGGTCTCCGTGACGCTGTTGAGACATCGAAGTAAAAAGGACGTCACAATGAACAAGGGATTATCACCTTCACATGAAACAAGTCTGTGTCACCGCGCCCTTACTAATTGCACAGGAATTGATGCAATGAATATCAAGTTTAGGATTTACTCCAATGCACCCGAGCTTGGACGGGCAAAAGTCTAGTGAAGTATATTCACGACGCATGTTTTGTTTATTAACACGACAAAAAACCCTGCACCACGACTGCGTTTCAGCTCCCGCGGCGGGAGACGGACTCGAAGTCTGGCGCCTGTGGGACAACTCAGAGTCTCAGAGTCGTCTGCTGGAGTTTGCTGGAAGTCAAATCCCTCTCGGCAGTGATCTGTCGCGTGCGCGTGTCAAGGTGAATCGTTGCACGTGTGCGCCACACCGCGTGCTTGACACGTGGTGCGTGTACAGGTGGACACGTGGTGCGCGTGCATCCCAGTGCGCATGCGTCACCTCACAGCTGCGTCAGAGGGACAATGATTCGGGTCGTGGTGGGGTTACATTTGACCATACTTCACCACGCCGGTGAGCGGAAGCAATCAATTGGCGTGGTGCCGTAGAAGTGCAGTACAACAATGGGCGTTGTGCTCCAATGGCCGCCTGATGTCCACTGCCCCGCAGCAGCAAGCCTATAGCACCTGTTATGCACGGACCCGGTGGTGTCGCTACAAACCTGGTCACCCGAGTTCGATTCCCGCTCACGGCCAACACCGGTGACAGCGATTATCTGAACAGATCTGAGGCCTCCCCTAGGTCGACTCAGCCTCAAATGAGTACCTGGTGTAGCGGTGTGTAGTCAACATCGCCAGCACTGGGGGGGGGGGGGAGAGACAAAGGCGGCCCGGTCGTGGTGCCGGCCTTCAGAGGCCCTCCTCGCTAACAGCACTTGCCCCTGCAGTCTGCTGAGGCTACCCGGGGGATCTTTGTCTTTGGTTACCCGTCCAAGCAGCTTCCCAGTCCCACGAGACTTCTGCAGATTTCACTTCGAGATCGGAATCGCGAAGAGGCTTGTTAATGTGCTCGATGTTTAACAATAATTAATATTTAATTTGCTTTTAGAGGCACTGACCTGCAATTGTTATGGGAGGCCTTCACCCAGCAGTGGACAGAGACCACGGCTGCCCTGATGGTGGATAACCGTGCACCTTGTGGAATAATGTTTTTTAAACAAATGTACGACGAAAACGAAGCGTATTGTGTGTTAGACAAACGCGTGCGACAATACCCACGTGCCCTACTGTACAGCGGCACTGCAGCGCGCTCGAGTTTGACGCGGATCGTGACAGCGCCCAGAGGCGTCAATGCGTCGATGCTGCTGCGCGCTGCGTGGCGAGAGAGAGTTTGTCGCTGAGAAGGATCGTGGCCATGGTTGCCAATGGCGAGCTGCTGAAGGTGAAACACTAAAGACGGTGGTGGTGTTGGTGTTGTTGGTGTTGGTGTTGTTGGTGTTAGTGGTGGTGGTGTTGTTGGTGTTGTTGGTGTTAGTGGTGGTGGTGTTGTTGGTGGTGTTGGTGTTGTTGGTGTTGGCGGTGTTGGTGGTAGTGGTGTTGGTGGTGTTGTTGGTGGTGGTGTTGTTGGTAGTGGTGGTGTTGGTAGTGGTGTTGGTGGTGTTGTTGGTGGTGGTGTTGTTGGTAGTGGTGGTGTTGGTGGTGTTGTTGTTGGTGGTGTTGTTGTTGGTGGTGTTGTTGTTGGTGGTGTTGTTGTTGGTGGTGTTGTTGTTGGTGGTGTAGTTGTTGGTGGTGTGGTTGTTGGTGGTGTTCGTGTGGTTCGACGTTACCTCGGACACGTCGTGGTGCCTCCTGCGAGGGCAGCAGCGGTCGTGATCGGAAATGGAGCAAGGTGAGAGCGCCCCCCCACCCCCCTTGCCAGATACGGGAGGGAAAACCTCCAGATTCATGCAAAATTCTTCCCAAGCCGGACTGGTCAACCATTAAAAACAAAATGTGTAACCAGGTAAGGTTATGAAGCTTTTTTTTTTTTAAAGCGACCTTGCTACCACAAATTAGAGGGTGAGTGTGTATGTGCATTGGTGAGTGAGTGGGTGAGTGAGAGGGTGAGTTGGTGAGTAGGTGGGTGTGAGTGGGTGAGGGTGAGTTGGTGAGTAGGTGGGTGTCAGTGGGTGAGTGAGAGGGTGAGTGTGTTATGCATTGGTGAGTGAGTGGGTGAAAGGGTGAGTAGGTGACTTGGTGAGTGGGTGAAAGGGTAAGTAGGTAAGTGGATGAGTGAGAGGGTGAGTGTGTTATGCATTGGTGAGTGAAAGGGTGAGTAGGTGAAAGGGTAAGTAGGTAAGTGGATGAGAGGGTGTGTAGGTGAATTGGTGCGTGAGAGGGCGAGTTGGTGGGTGAGTGAGAGGGTGAGTTGGTGAGTAGGCTCCAGCCCCCCACCGCCCGCTTTGTCTTCCTCATGCAATGATGCCGCATTACTTTTCAGCCCCCCAGCTTTCTGTTTGCCCCCCCCCCCAACTATGACCAGACCCTCCTTATCAATCATTCTTGTTTTACTGCATCAAAACTACACTACCACTTACAATAACCCATATCTTAATTTTAAATTATCATGCTCTGTACAATTGTATAATTGCTGTTAGTGCCTTGGTAATGGTGCTTTATAAATCTAATTAAGATGAGAAGAGATAAGTGTTCAGCCTTGCCGGCACTTTTATTCAAACCGCAACAATGGATAGCTTGTGCCCCCTGTGTGCCTACAGAGCGGTGTTCTTCATTGCCTTTAGTGCCGCCCCCTGACATGCAGCCCCCATCACAACACCGCATGTGAAAACACCCCCCATCATCGTGCTGTCAAAGCCCCAATGGTTTCATGTGTGTCGACCCTCACACTGATGATGTCTTATCGGTGAAAGTGGCCCCCCCTCTGAAAAATATAGAAAATCACTGCCATGACCAGTTGGGCCAGACATAAAAAATGTAACCAAAGCTGAAGAGAGAGGAGCAAGTGGATGAGAGGTTACACGCAAGTTCACCTCTTTCCTGTCTACAACGTCTGAAAGTTGCAAGGTGGTGGGTGTCCCCGTTCACCGTGGAATCTCGCAACGCGCAAGTGGCTCGGCGTTCAGTTTATGTAGAGAGGCACAGCAGTCGCGCCGTCGTTTTTAAAGACGTTGCTACTCACCGCAGAGAACCGTCGTGACACGACCGCCGAAACTCTACAATAGCTGGCACCAAACTGTGCCACGCCCTCCCGCGTGGCCTTGTGGGAGCCTCAGCACCGATAAAGTTATTGTTTCTAGATTTGAAGCTTTCGTGACTGCAAGGATTCATACTCTTTGTTTTTTCTGGTAAAGTCACGTAGGTAAAAAAATAAAATAAATGAAAACAACTAAATTAAATCACGACGTTTCGGAGGCAACACAAGCTTCCGTCTTCAGGTGGAACCGTTACAGCCAAAAGCACTGTATTAAGTTATGATGACGTATATGAAAAACAACTTAAAATATAATACATGTATGTCATCGGAACGGAAAAGGGTTGATGACATCCAAACCATTAACGCAAAGCGAGTGGGGCTCAGGCAGGATGCGTCACGGCTAGAAGGGACGAAGATGATAGCCAATGGTCAAGAGTAAAAACGGAGTGGCAGCCAAGGAATGGAACGTGTCCGAGAAGACGGCTACCGTGGAGATGAAGCGATGAAATCGGCTCTTGTGCAGGTGGTGGGTGGATTGTTACGTCGCAGAATCATGGCTGCTGCTGCTGCTGCCGATGATGACGACGACGATAATGATGATGACCACAGGGGTCGTTGGTAACTACAAACGATAACCGTTGACTCCCCACGGGGACTGCAGAGCTCGGACGATTGTAGGTGCCGGCTCATCGTGCTGCTGCCTTCCCGCTCATCTGTGGTTCCTCCACGCACCTTGGAGGTGTCCCCTCTGTTCGAGAGCGAGTTCACTATGTTTTTATTATACCAGGTAAGGCCCCACACTGAACTGTACTATCTGTGATAGCCAGTGACCTGGCTATCACAGATAGCTAGAGCGAAGTGGCTTATGTGGAAATCTATAACAGCAGCCAGATACTCTGAAAACGTGATGTTGACTACCCTGCCTGGTATGCAGGAGGTCGTGGGTTTGATCACGACCCTGATTCCTTTATATTTTGAGTTTGCATGTCCATCTCCCTGTGGTCGTGTGGATTTTTTTCCGGGTCCTCCGTTTTTTTCCCTCTGCGTTCAGAATCAATGTCACGCGTTCAGAGTATTTTGCTGCTGTAAATTTCGAGATGATGAGCCACCACTTGGTTGAGCTATCATTTGTGATAGCCAGGTCACTTCTGAGCTACATAGCTCAGTGGACCCTTACCTGGTAAAAAACAAAATAGTTAAATTAGTTAAGGTTACCACAAGCAAATATATATTAAAAACACACCGTGTGTGTGTATGTGTGGCTTTAATTGTTGTTGAGGACAATGAGCCAGCCGGGGCAAACCACCCCACCGGGGGAATCGGAACCGGCGCCGCACGAGCGTCGGCCACTAGCAGTAGGAGAGGACCCTGGTGGAGGCAAGCAGCTGGCGCAGGGTGGACGTCAGCGCCGGCGCGGCCGTGGCGGCGGCTCGCATTTCCGCGGGAGTGGAGTCGCGCGCGGCCAGCAGCGCGTGGCACAGCGTCGAGTGAAGCTCGGCGCCATCGGGAAGCTCGTCGGTGAAGGCTGGAGCCGACTCGGACATCCGCAGCCGGCACGACCGCTCGGCCGTCACCAGCAGCAGGCCCCAGGCGTCGCCGCCGGCGGCCTCCTCGCCCTCGCGCACCTGCAGCCCAAAACAAACCAGAAAATGCGATAAAAATTATATGTTATAAATAATTCTCGTGAAAACCTACAACTATTAAACGAAAAACTACTTTTTATTTTATCAGCTAAGGCCCCCTGAGCGGTGTACCTCTTTTTCAGAAGTGACCTGGCTGTCACGAATGAGAGCTGAACGAAGTGGCTCATCATCATCACCGTGTGGAAATGTATAGCAGGAACCAAATACTGTAAACGCATGATGTTGATTCTAAATGTGGAGGGGAAAAACCGGAGGACCTGGAGAAAAATCCACGCAACCCCGGGGAGAGAGAGACACGCGAACTGCAAATATACAGCAGGCGTCATCAGGGCCGGAATCGAACCCACGACCTCCATATCAGGCGAGGTAGTTAACCCTCTTTCCCATTCCGATGACGTATGTGTACATCAAAACGAAATCAGAAGTAAAAAAAAACCTATCAGGACCAAGGCTCCCACAAGGCCGTGCGTGAGGCGTGTCACAGTTTGGCAGCAGCAGCTATCGTAGAGTGCGGGCGTATCGCTGGAGTTCTCCGCGGTGAGTACAATGTCTTAAAAAACAACGGCGATATTACGCCGCTCTAAATACATTTAACAACGAGCCGCTTGCGAGTTCCGGGATTCGGCGGTGAACGGGACACCCTCACCCTGCGACTCGCAGAAGACGTCTCGGATCGGGAAAGGGTTAAAAAACGTCTCCTAGCCACCGTGGATGTGTGCAGTGCACGTGTCACCTGCATGACGAGCTGGTGAGCACCCCTGGTCGCATTCCATCGACTCCAGGAGAAGGAGAAGTTTGACACCAGCAGGGCCATCTGCTCGTAGGCCCTGCTCTCTGCCTGCGCGTCCTGGTGGTGTTAGAATCAGAATCATAATATAGGTTTTTGGGTCAGATCACGTTATTTATAAATGTGTCGTAACCCTCCACCACCTGACACGGCCAAAGAGTAAAAAATGTGTCACGTTTTTCAAAGGACAAAATAATTCACTTCTTTAGCCCACCGGTGTGCTGAAGAGAGAATCAACAGCATTTTGAAATTTGACTACGACGTTTCGCTGATAATTACAATCAGCTTCATCGGGCAAGAATGGTGAAGCTCTCCTGTTGCTTCCGGTCTTAAATAGAGCAGCATCAGGGTGACGTCATCATTTAATTCAATTCATACTGGCGGAATCCGATGAGCTATAAAGCTCTTTTTCACAGAGGTCTAGAAGAAGGGGCACGGGGTAAGAACGTTACAACAACAGTACAAAAACACGATAAGAGTGCAAAGTACAGGAAAGTTAAGCAAATCACCCAAACACAAACATACTAAACCACTCCCATCCGACCAGGTGAAGCCCACTGAGGTATTAACTTATTTGTCAAAAGCGGCGTTCACGCCCCTAATCCTCCACCCACACTGATCTAAGCAAGCTGGCTGCGTGCCAGATGTCACGGTCCAATTTTTTCCAAGTTAAAAAAAAACACTAAACTATCAGCTATTTTTTTATTTTACCGGGTAAGGCCCACTGAGTTACGTAGTAGCGACCTGGCCACCAAAAATGATAGCTCAATGAAGTGGCTTATCACCATGTGGAAATTTATACCAGCCAATTACTCAAAACACACATTGATTCTAATTGTGGAGGGAAAAACCGGAGGATCCAGAGAAACATACACACGACCACGGGGAGAACATGCAAACTCCAAATATATTGGCGTCAGAGTCGGGATGAAACCCACTACCCCTGTATGCCAGCTGAGGTGGTTCACATCTCGCCACCGTGGTACCCATTTATGTGTATGTATGTTGAACTATTTCGCAACGTAGTCAACCCTGCTAATTGGAGGTGTGGGGGAAGGACAGCAAACTAAGCACAAAAAGCAGTCCTAAAGAAATGCAGTTTTCAATCTAGACTTAAAAGTACAAAGCTCCCGGTGGCTTTCTAATATAGGAAGGAAGAGCGTTCCAGACGGCCACAGAAGCGCCTCTGAAAGAGTGCGATGCGGCGACCATCGTTCAATGGCTCGCCAAAAGCCGCTGCTGCTGCTGCTGCTGCGAGGATAACCGGAGTTCGCGTGATGATGGTTTAACGCTCCTTGACGAGCTCAAGCAGCGAGGTATAGCGGTCAATTTGTGGCGAGCGCTTTGTTGTTGTTGTTGTGTGTGACGAGCCGCGCCCGTGCGCACCTTTACGTTGACGGCCACGTATTTGTCCGAGTGCGCTCCGGGGAAGACGTTGAGGCCGTGTCGTCGCAGGGTGTCGCGCAGCCTGGCAGGACTCATCCACACGCCGCGCAGAGACGACAGGGTCTTGCTCTCGCCCCCCTCCTCCGGCAGCTCGCACAGACGGCATTCGCCCGGCTGATACCACAACAGACAAAGATCCATCCCCGTGTAGTCTTTAACGGACTGTTGTGGTTGATCGTGCTGCTAAAACTAAACAAAAATTTGTTATATTAAACTAAACAATTTTTATATTACCAAATAAGGCCCACTGAGCTGTGTAGCTCTTTTTCAGAAGCCACCTGGCCACACAAATGATAGCAGCTCAACGAAGTGGCTTATCATCAAGTGAAGATTTCTAGCAGCCAAATACTCTAAACACGTGATATGGATTCTAAATGTGGAGGGAAAAACCGGAGGATCTGTATAAAAATCCACGAGACCACAGGGAGAGAGAGAGAGAGACACAAATGTACAGGAATCAGGGTCGTGATTGAACCCACGACATCCCGCATACCAGGCGAGGTAGTGAACATCTCCTAGCCACCGTGGCACTACGAGGGTTGTCTGTCCCCCGGCCCATCTCTGTCACTTGTGAATCCAACCCCGATCTGCTAGAATAGCAAACTCCAAATATACAACAGATATCGTCATGGTCGCGATCGAATCCATGATCTGCTGCACACCAGACGAGGGCGATAACATCTCCTAGCCAGCCCCCCGCGGCATCCCCTAAAAAAAAAAACACACCGCCGACGAACGTTGCCGCTCAGCGATTTTGCCCAGCAGCGACGAACCCGAATCTCGAACTCGACGTCGACGAAGGCGGCCATGACGGTGAACAAGACGCGCTGGGGCCCCTTTGAGCGAAGCTCCCAGCCGTGGTAGGGCATGTTCACGTGGGCGTCCGCCAGGAGGCACACGGGCCCCGCTGTCGCCAGCCGGAAGGCCACCTTCCTGGTGGCCTCGTCGTACGTCACGTCGCTCACGTCGTCCGTCCGCCAGCGCTGTCCTGTGGCGGCGGAGAAGGTGGATGTGAGGTGGGGGGGGAAGCGCTGCGGCTGACGAGATGTTAACTACCTCGCCTGGTATGCTGGTGGTCGTGGGTTCGATCCCGACACTGATGCCTGCTGCTGTATATTTGGAGTTTGCGTCTTTCTCTCCCTGTGGTCGTGCGGATTTTTCTCCGGGCCCTCCGGTTTTTCCCACCACATTTAGAATCAACGTCACGTCTTCGTCGAGCTATGTGGCCAAGTCGCTTCTAAAATAACTATATCGCTCAGTGGGCCTTACCTGGTAAAATAACACAAAGTATAGTTTTAGTATTTATATTTATTTTGAAATTACCGAAGTGGGTAAAGCCGCGTGGCAACATCGCCCGCTGCTGTGAAACTCCTGCCGACGGTGTACTTTTGCAATTTGTACTCTCTACTTTATTTATATATTTTAAGTAATTGGCTTATCTTTCCCTACACTTTGCATTCCTTTCGGGTTTTTTGTTGCTTTGTTTGTCGTTGTAACTTTCTGACCCCCAGAGGTCCGGTAAGGGGGGACCCTTACCGGACATCTGTTGTAAAAAAATCTTCGCAGCTCATGGGCTTTCTCCAGGATAAACAAATAAAGATTCCGATTTACTTTTACATTTTAGTGATTTGCTTACTGTTCCTCTACGTGGCATTCCTATCAGTGTCTTTGTACTGTTTGAATGCAGCAGTGGGGGCAGCCAGGAGGAGGCAGTACAGCAACAATGTGGACATCTCTTGGATTTCTCCCGGATAAACAAAGACTGTGATTCCGATACCGCTGCGTCTCCGCTCGCACGCACGCTCACTCACTCTGTGGGTCCCAGCGGGCGACCTGCGGAGCCTCAAACACCACGAGCGAGGGCGGCACGGCCACCGTGATCCCCAGCGGGGGGTCACGCGGCTCCCCCTCCGCCTCGTGCTCCTCGCCGGCCCCCCGGGAATCACCCGCCGAGGGGGCCCCCCTTTGTGTCGCCGCATCGCCGCCGCGGTAGGGGTACGACCGCAGGTCCCCCTCCTCCTCGAGCTCCTGCCGCAAACAACACGAGACCCCGACCCCGTCAAGGAACGCAAACCACCATCAAGCAAAATCCAGTCGGCCTTCTGATATTAGGAAGCCACTGGAGCTATGCACTTTTAAATCATCATCTAGATTAAAAACTCATTTCTTTATTACTGCTTTTGGTGTTTAGTTTGTTGTGCTTCCTTCGCACCTCCAATTAGCATGGATGGCTACATACGGAGCGAATGAAATTAAACGTACGCACGTCCGCATACATACATACCCCCACCCCCCCAACGCACGCACGCTTGCACGCAGGTCCTACCCCAGAGATGACGGCATTACGAGTGCAACACAACACAGGTGTCAACTCAAAATGCGGGCGGTGGTGGCGGTGGTGGCGGTGGTGGCGGTGGTAGGGGGAGAGGTAGTGTAGTGGTGAGCGCACTGTGCTAGGAACCTGACGACCTGAGTTCGATTCCTGCTCACGGTCAACATCAGTGACGATTATCTGAACCGGTCCTGGGCCTCCCCTAGGTCGACTCAGCCACTAGGGAGACAAAGGCGGCTGGGCGTGGTGCTGGCCACCCACCCCCTCCTGTGCCGTTCTGGCCTTTATAGGTGCTCGCTAACAGGACTTGCCCCAACAGTATGTTAAGGCTACACGGGGGATCTTTGTTTGATGGTGGTGGTGGCGGTGATCGTGATGGTGGTGGAGGTGGCTACGCTGCTGCTGCGCGTGGCAGCGATCCAGCTCTGTGTGTGGAGGCAGCAACAGCGAGTGTTGGTGGATCACTGCACAGATGTCGCAAAACTCCCTTCCCTAAGCTGTGGGTTGCCGTTGAGGACTCGCCGTGCCACTGGCCCTGCCAGGAGAAGGCGGTACGGCAAAGTGTGGACTATCCAGCTGTTCCTACGGCAACGTTGCACTTGCTGCGTTGTCGTGTAGACCTGTAGAGTTGCCGCGTTCACCTGCGAGCGTTGCCGCGTTCACTCGCCTGCGTGATGGTCCAGCCACTGATGAGCGTGGGCTGCGGAGGCAGCTCCAGCAGATCCACGTAGAGGACTCCGCCGAGAGGCAACTGCTGCCTCAAGTCCACCTCGTCGCTCCCCATCGCCCCGCCATGCTGCTGCACCGGCAGCTCTGAAGCCGGAGACAACGTTCAGACAATGTTCAGACAACGTTCATCGTCAGGGGTCAATGGCAGAGCGGCAGCACGGTGCCTCGCAGCATGACACGCATTGCTTCGATACCTGAACTCGGGTGCACTTCTGTATGGTCTTCCCCCGTGTTGTGCAGAATGTGAGTCTGTGAGTGAGTGGAGTTTGGATGTTCTCCCCGTGGTCGCATGGATTTTTCTCCGGGTCCTTCAGTTTTTCCCCTCCACATTTAGAATCAATGCTTGTTTTGAGTATTTGGATGCTGCTATACATTTCCACGTGATAAGCCATTTCGTTTAGTTATCTGCAGTTTTTCTCACCTCCTTTTGAAATCCACTTTGTATTCTGGGTTTTGTTTGACGATTTTTTAAAATAAAAGTTTATTATTGCTGAGAAAAGTAAATGGGCTTGAGCAGGGCACATGATATCATGGCCGAGTTAGGATGACGGCCGATGGTCCAGACTAACGGCGGGAGCGGCAGCCAACAAACGGAACGCGCCCGAGAGAAGACATCCTCCACGGAGATGGAGCGACGAAATCATCCACGAACGCGACCGTCGCGTGACCGCGATGGGGAGGGATGGCGCGGAGAGAGAGGGAGGGCCTTCATTCAGCAGCGGATAGATCCTAGCTGCGGGCGCTGATGACGATGGTGATCAATCAGAATATCTATACTGGAGGAGGAATCCGATGAGCTATAAAGATTATTTTCACAGATGTCCAGTCGGGGCACGGGGTCAGAACGTTACAGCAACAAACAATACAGAAACTACGGTAGGGAGTGAAAAGTATAGGAAAGGTAAACAAATTAAAAAGTAAAACTAAATTATGTTTGTCTTACCATTTAACTATTAGCTTCGTTTTCACAAGCGACCTGGCCACAAATGATATCTAGTTTCTCATGGGGAGATTTACACCAGAAAGTTTAACACGTAGGCTTTCGCGACCAATATTTAAGAGTTTTTTTGGGTTAGATCGCGTAAATATGTGTTGTTAAACCCGCCACCACCCGACACAGCCAATTAGTAAGGTTTGTCATGTAAACAATTCGTTACTAGTACAGCACACCGATGTGTTGGAGAGTAAACCCACAACATTTACAATTCCAGTATGACGTTTCGCCAGAAATTACAACTCGCATCATCAGGTGGGGGCCAGATTTGTGGTAAAAACCTCCAGTTTCGTTCTTAAATAGATGGATACATGTGACATAGCCACTTGTGAGGCAATCAGCTGCCTCTATTATGGATTATAGCAGCAAAAAAAACCGAGATTATTTTAATGCGTAACGTTGATTCTTAATGTGGAGGGAAAAACCAGAGGACTCGGAGAAAAAATCCACACGACCACGGGGAGAGAGAGAGAGACACGCAAACTACAAATAATCCAGCAGGCGTCAAGGTCGGGATCAATCCCCCGACCTCCTGCATACCAGGCGAGGCAGTTAACATCTTGGTGTAAGCCTGCTCAGGGCGTAAGCGCGGCTCACCTGGTGGTGCAGCTCGGTCCGTCTCCACCACGGTGATCTCCGTCTCCTCCTCTGTCCCAGCAACCTTCTCATCGTCCGCCTGTGATGAGGTGCTCATTGGACTCTGCGCACACGAGGCCGAAGGAGCGCGCTTCACGTTTAGTTTGATCGACATTGGGTGTTTCGGTACGCAGGAGCTCGTGGGTTTGATCCCGACCCTGACGCCTGCTGTATATTTGGAGCTTGCATCTTTCTCTCTCTCCCTGTGGTCATGTGGATTTTTCTCCGGGCCCTCTTGTTTTTACCACTACATTTAGAATAAACATTATGCGTTTAGAGTATTTGGCTGCTATAAATATCCACTCAATAATCCACTTCTTTGAGCTATCATTTGTGATAGCCAGGTCTCTTCTGAAAAAAAGAGCCATATCGCTCAGTGGGCCTTACCTGGTAAAATACAAAATAGTTTAAGACTTAAATAATTTATGCGTGCAAACTGGCGCATTTCATTCGTAGATCCCACCAAAGCGCCACCGTGTATGGAAAGCAGGAAAATAAACAGAACCTGCTGAGTACACGGCCAGAACTAGCAGGCAAAGGGCAGTTTACCCACTCACCCACCCACTCACCCACCCACTCACCCACCCACCCACTCACCCACCCACATACCCACCCACTCACCCACCCACTCACCCACCCACTCACCCACCCACCCACTCACCCACCCACTCACCCACCCACCCACCCACCCACTCACCCACCCACTCACCCTCCCACCCACTCACCCACTCACCAACTCACCTTCTCACCCACTCACCAACTCACCCTCTCAACCACCCACTCGCCCACCCACCCACTCACCCACCCGCTCACCCACCTGCCCACTCACCCGCCCACCCACCCACTCACCCACCTTCTCACCCACCTACTCACCCACCCACTCACCCACCCACTCACCCACCCACCCACTCACCCACTCACCCACCCACTCACCCACCCACCCACCCACTCACCCACCCACCCACTCACCAACTCACCCTCTCACCCACTCACCAATTCACCCTCTCACCCACTCACCCACTCGCTCAGAACCAGGGTAAACGGCTGGAACTAGGGGGGGGGGTTAAATCCCTCCCTCCCGCCACCACCGCCTCCTCTCACCTTGCGCCTCTCAATTTGCGCCGCACCTTCCTCTGCCTGCGCGCTCGGCTCCTCCGCTCCGCCGCCACCGTCGCCAACGGCAGCCTCCCCTCCCTCCTTCCCCTCCTGCTCGGCTCCCTCCTCCTCCTCCCGCCGCTCCTTCTCCGGCGGCGCCGCCGTTGCGTCTCCCGTCCGCGGTCTCGCGTCCGATCGTTCAGCCGGATCGGCGGCTGGTCCGGCGGGAACGCCATCCGTCGTTGCGGTCGTGAGGTCGGAGGTGGCGCAGAGGTGGGTGAGGTGGTCGTAGCGGGTCCACAGGATGCGCACGGCGACCGGGCAAGCGGCCAGCGGCTTGGGCAGCTCGAAGCCCACGCCCCGATCCGCAAATTCGTAGCCTTTAAACCTGCGCAGGTGGTTGGCGGACAACGTGGCAGGAGGAATGTCCGTGAATTGTAACTGTAATAAAAACAATGACTTTATTTCATTAAAAATTATGGTGACAACCCGGTTTCACGTCGGGGATGCGTTCCTGTATGCCACCCAGTGTGCCACCCGGTGTGCCACACGGTGTGCCACACGGTGTGCCACCCAGTGTGCCACCTCGGATTCTTGTTGAGGTTGGCCCACAGCATGAGGGTCATGAAGGGGCTCTCCACCACCGTCTGAAGGTTGCCAGTCTCGAGGTCGGCGTCCTTGCTTGCACACTGGCACCCGGCACACACACAGATTCCCCGTATAGGCTCAACAGACTGTTGGGTCAAGTGCTGTTTATGACAGGCACCTATGAAGGCCGGCATGGCACACGAGGGATTGAGTGGCCAGCACCACACCCGACTGCCTTTGTCTCCCCAATGACAATGTTTACACACTGCAGCAGGTACTCATTTGAGGCCGAGTCAACCTAGGGTAGGCCCGGGACTGGTTTGATAATCGTCACTGATGTTGATTGTGAGCGAGAATCGAACCCGGGTCGCAGGGTTCGTCGTGCAGCATGCTAACCGCTACACTACCGCCATCACCACCACCACCATCATCACCAATACCCAGCGCCATTCGCCACGAAGTGACGGTGACATCATCACGGTGCCTGTGCCTAGGCCAGGTGCACTTTGAGGCCACGTGATGTGTCGAAGCCTCGCTGGCAGAAATAAAAAATGGGACAGACCCAGGTGCCATGGGTCGACTGATTGAGATGACTGGCAGATGCACCAGCTGTGACCCCGACTGTGCCAACACCACCAACACCAACACCACCACCATCACCACGTGCACCAGCGTAGCTGGATAGACTCCATTCCGAGCCATCAACCAATCACCTTCAGCAGGTCATGGGTGACCTGGTCCAGCTTTCTGGCGATGATCTCCTGCAGCTGCAGGATGGAGTGGCGATGCCGGGACACAGTCTGCACATTGAGAACTCCGTCCGGCGTGTCAGCCAGAATAAGCTCCAGCTCCTCAATCAGCTGCACACACCACGAAGGCAAAGATCCAGCATGTAGCCTCTATAAAACAGACTGCACCCAACAGCACGTCGCCCTCCATGCAGAATCATGGAGCAGCAGGGTGCGCACGGACTGACGCGAACTGTATCCCCGCATCCCTTCAAAACCGCGGGACAGAAAACAGGTGAGGGAGAGACAAGGACAAAGATCCCCCATATATCCTTAACAGGTTATTGGGCAAAGTTCCGTTCTCGAGCAGCTATGAAGGTTGACACGGCGCAACTATATGGGGGACCCATATGAGGGGGGTGGGTGACCGACGCAACGCCCAGCTGCTTTTGTCTCCCCAGTGCTGACGTTGAAGAGCATAAACCATCATCACGGGAACCCCGCCGGTCATCCTCGCAGCAGCTGCGGCGGCCTCTGCCATCGAACAAAGACGGTTGCCGTATCGCAGCGCGTTCAGATGCGCTTTTACGGCCGTCTGGAACGCTCTTCCGTCCGATATCAGGAAGCGACTAGGGTCTACGCACTTTTAAATCATCATCTATATTGAAGAATCTTTTCTTTAGAACTGCTTTTGTGTGTTTAGTTTGTTGTGCTTCCTCCGCACCTCCAATTAGCACGGGTGGCTACATGCGGTGCGAAAGAAGTTCAACATACATACGAAATATCACCTGCAAATCACTCAATTACATTTAACATCACCCCCCTACTGCACAAACTTGGCAGGAACCCTCCTGTAGAAAAAAAACGAGTGAGAAAAAAATTATAATAATAAATGAAGCTAAACAGCTCTTTTTCACAAATGCCAGCTCAACGAAGTGGCTCATCATCATAATCATCGCGTGGAAATTTATGGCAGCAGCCAAAAGCTCTCAACGTGTGATGTTGATTATAAATGTGGAGGAAAAAACCGGAGCACCCGGTGAAAAATCCACGCGACCACGGGGAGAGAGAGAACAAGCAAACTGCAAATAGACAGCAGGTGTCAGGATCGGGATCGAACCCACGCCCTCCTGCATACCAGATTAGGTAGTTAACATCTTGCCAACGCGGCACCCCAATAATAAACACGTATGTGCGTGTATACAGATGCAGAGCGGTGGTTGTGTTGGTGCCGTGGGTTCGCGCGCTAACGTCCAGCGTTGTGCTACACTCCCGTAGCATCGTGGCGACGTCAAGCGGGGGTTTATCGTCATGCGTAAATGTATAGCGGTAGGCACATACTCTAAATGCACGTTGATTCTAAATGTGGAGAGAAAAACCGGAGGAATCGGAGAAAAATCCACAACCAGGGTCAGGATCGAACCGCCGCACGCCTGTGTACCAGGCGAGGTCGTTAACATCTCACCACCGTGACGCCACGGTGGTGACATACAGAGCGGTGGTTGTGTTGGTGCCGCGGGTTTGCGCCCTCACGTCCAGCGCGGTGCTGCACTCCGGCAGCACCGTGGCGACGTCACGTGGGGCACTCTCGGCCCAGAGGCTCAGGAAGGTGTTGATCTCCTTCGCCTCGCTCGGGTCCGGGGTGCCGTCGCAGCGCATGTAGCGCTCCCACTGCGAGTGGCGCGAGAGGGTGCGGACTCAGAGCAGCAGCAGCAAGTTATCTGTGTGTATGCTGAACGTCTTTCGCACCGTATGTAGCCAACCGTGCTCATCGGCGGTGCGGGGGAATGACAACAAAATTAAAGGCAAAAATCAGTTCTAAAGAAATTAGTTTTCAATCGAGATTATTCAAACGTGCATAGCTCCACTGGCTTCCTAACATGATGAAGCTTAGCACGGTTGGCTTGCCACAAATGAACCACAATACCTTGATGATCTCGTCAAGGAGCATAAACCATCATCATGCCAACTCTGGTCATCCTCACAGTGGCCTTTGGCTAACCTTCCGAGCCATGCACTTTAAAATCATCATCAAGATAGACAAGCTCATTTATTTTCTAAGTGCTTTTTGTGTTTAGTTTGTTGTCCTACCCCTGGCACCTCCAATTTGCACGGTTGGCTATGCACGGTGCCAAAGAATTTCAACATCCACACATACAAACAATACAACAAACGATAGGAGTGCATAGTAGAGGTAAAGGTAAGAAAATCACTAAAAAATTAACCCGTAAAAACAAAGTTTTTCACTATAAATCCTTTATATGCGTGGCGGCTAGAGTCCTCTCGTCCTCTGGCTTGAGATGGCTGCCACCTATGGGTCAGATGATTGCCTGCCACCATTAAGCAATTGGTAATTAAATATAATTTATTTTTTCCTAAAAAGTGTAAAATTTTGGGAAAAAAATTTCACTAAAATAAATTGTCACGCACAACGAGTCTGTATGCAAAATGTCAGCTCGATTGGATCACGGGAAGTGGGTTAAAAAACGACCGAAAGATTTGCACGGTCGTAAGCGTGCAAGCAAGCAAGCAAGTGAACTTAATATAAAGGATTTAAAAATAAATGAGCACTCGTCAGCTCTGCAGGGAACGCGAGCGTCTGGAGAGTCGCCGTGTAGCCATCACCTGAGCGCTGGCTCTCTGCTGGCTCTCCGCCTGCGCCGTGCTGAGCCGCACGGCCTGCAGGGCCTCGCTCAGCTCCGCCAGTTCTCCATCACGGCGCTCGCGCTCCTGCACGCACACACACACGGTCACCTTGCTCTTACGTAACTTTTTGTAATTTTTGCATCACCTTTTTTAACTTTTGCGAACCTTTTTTGTGTTTTTGCGTGATGTCTTCACTTTAGCGTAAGTTGTTTGTACTTGTGCTTAATTTTATTAATTTTAATTAAATTGTTTACCAACGTGACTTTACCGAAAGAACTAAGAGTATGAATCCTTGCAAATCTAGAATTAATTTTAGCAAAACTTTTTTTTACTTTTGCATAACTTTCTTTTCTCTTTCCCCCGTCTTGAAATGTTTTGTCCATTTCTGCCACCCCCAACCACCGCCTACCTCTCCACTCCCATCGTGCCCAAACGTGATCTGGACTTTTTATCTTGGCACCGCGTCACGAGACGGAGTGTCCAGGTCATTGGGGGTCCGTGCCAACCACGGCGATCACCATGTGGCCGGGTTACCTTGGCCTCCAGCCGCTCCCTCTCCTCCACCTCCAGCCGCTCCCTCTCCTGCCTCTCCGCCTCCTCCTGCTCCTTGCGTATGCGGGCCTCCTCTGCGCAACGACAAAAGACAAAGATCCCCCGTGTAGCCTCAACAGACTGTTGGGGCAAGTACCGCGCGGTACACGAAGAGGGTGGGTGGCCAGCACCACGCCCGGCCACTGTCTCCCTTGCGGCAATATTTACACACCACACCAGGTACGCGTTTGAGGGTGAGTTAACCTAGAGGGGGAGGACCAGGATCGGTTCAGATAATCGTCACAGGCGCTGGCTGTGAGTGGGAAGCGAACTTGGGGCTCCAGGTTCGTAGCGGAGCGTGCTAACCGCTGCGCTCACCGCTCCACTGCACAACGACACAGGCCGACAGAAACACAACAACAACAACCAATGGTGGTGGTGATGAAGTTGTGAGAGTGGAGTGCGAGGCTGTAGTGGCGGCTTGGCTCTGGCTCGAGTGAGCCGGCTCAAAGAGCCACGCTTAACTTCTGAGCCAGCTCCGACCAGTGCACGTTTCCCAGGCATGCTCAGGGATTTTCCCCCACGAGCAGAGCCTCAGTCGAGCCGCACTTTTGGAAGCAAGTGAGTGGCTCAAGGTTGGATTATAAGAGGCTAGATACAACGATAAACTATTTTTTATTATTTTACCAGGTAAGGCTCACTTGAGCTTTATAGCTCTTTTTCAGAAGCGACTTGCCCAAAATCAGAATATGCAGGAGGAATCCGATTAATTATAGAGCTCTTTTTCAAAGATGTCCAGTAGGGGGGCACGGGTCAGAACGTTAAAACAAGAAACACAAACATGATAGGGGTGCAATAAATGATAGCTCAACGAAGTGGCTCATCATGTAGACATTTATAGCAGCAGCCAAATACTCTAAACGCGTGACGTTGATTCTGAATGTGGAGGGAAAAAACCAGAGGACCTGGAAAAAACATCCACGCGACCACTGGGAGAGAGAGAGAGACACGCAAACTCCAAATATAGAACGGGCATCGTCAAGAGTCGGGATCGAACCCATGCCCTCCTGCATACCAGGCGAGGGAGTTAACATCTCTTAGCCACCGTGATGATGATGAGAAAGAGAGACGCAAAGGGGCCGTCCATAAATGACGTCACGCGATTTTGGACAATTTTTTACTCCCCCCCCCCCTTCGTCACACGGCGTCACAAAAAGTCAGACCCCCCCCTCAAATATGACGTCACGAAGCTCTGCCCCCCCCTCAAAAAAAATAAAACATGCTTCAAATCGCTTTAAACTATTGTCATTGTAGTGCGTATTTAATGTGGCGCTGCACTCTGATGTTGTAGGAGAAAACACTTATTACAAAGTCTATTTAATTTAGTAGAACGTGTTGTCTATATTTATTTAAAGGTGCGCATTTTGATGTGACGTCACATTTCTAAAAAAAAAACCCTCGTCACATATCGTCACAAATGTCTGACCACCCCCCCCCCCCTAGGTTTGTGACGTCATTTATGGACGACCCCAAACTCCAAATATACAGCAGCAGGCATCGTCAGGGTCGGGATCGACCCCACGACCTCCTGCGTACCGGGCGAGGGAGTTAACATCTCCTGGCCACCGTGATGATGATGATGACAGAGAGAGAAAGACGCAAACTCCAAATATACAGCAGCAGCAGCAGGCATCGTCAGGATCGGGATCAAACCCACGACCTCCTGCGTACCAGGCGAGGTAGTTAACACCTCCTGGCCACCGTGGCGCAATGCTGGAAGACAACAAACCTTCCTCCTGCCTCCTGCGTTCCTCCTCCTTTTGCTTGTCCACCTTTCCCGACCGCCTCTTGCCGCTGGCGACGACGCTGCGGCTCTTGGCCGACTGCTCACGGTGAAAACACGACAGAGACATGCGGCGCTTAACGATATTCATTCATTTTATGTATTTATATTTGTTGATTTGGTCACCTTTTCAACATACGTTGCTCTCCCATCGCTTGTTTGTATGTACACGTGTTGAACACCTTTCGCACCGTACGTGGCCAACCGTATGTTGTGGAGGAAAAAAACCGGAGGAGGATCGGAGACAAATCCAAGCCACCACGTGGAGAGAGAGACACGAAGACTCCAAATATACAGGAGCAGGCGTCGTCAGGGTCGGGATCGACCCCACGACCTCCTGTAGACGAGGTAGTCAACATCTACCACGACCTCCTGTAAACCAGGCGAGGTAGTTAACATCTACCACGACCTCCTGTATACCAGGCGAGGTAGTCAACATCTACCACGACCTCCTGTATACCAGGCGAGGTAGTCAACATCTACCACGACCTCCTGTAGACCAGGTGAGGTAGTCAACATCTACCACGACCTCCTGTAGACCAGGCGAGGTAGTCAACATCTACCACGACCTCCTGTAGACCAGGCGAGGTAGTCAACATCCACCACGACCTCCTGTAGACCAGGCGAGGTAGTTAACATCTACCACGACCTCCTGTAGACCAGGCGAGGTAGTCAACATCTACCACGACCTCCTGTAGACCAGGCGAGGTAGTCAACATCTACCACGACCTCCTGTAGACCAGGCGAGGTAGGCAACATCTACCACGACCTCCTGTAGACCAGGCGAGGTAGTCAACATCTACCACGACCTCCAGTAGACCAGGCGAGGTAGGCAACATCTACCACGACATCCTGTAGACCAGGCGAGGTAGGCAACATCTACCACGACCTCCTGTAGACCAGGCGAGGTAGTCAACATCTACCACGACCTCCAGTAGACCAGGCGAGGTAGGCAACATCTACCACGACCTCCTGTAGACCAGGCGAGGTAGTCAACATCTACCACGACCTCCTGTAGACCAGGCGAGGTAGTCAACATCTACCACGACCTCCTGTAGACCAGGCGAGGTGGTCAACATCTACCACGACTTCCTGTAGACCAGGCGAGGTGGTCAACATCTACCACGACCTCCTGTAGACCAGGCGAGGTGGTCAACATCTACCACGACCTCCTGTAGACCAGGCGAGGTGGTCAACATCTACCACGACTTCCTGTAGACCAGGCGAGGTGGTCAACATCTACCACGACTTCCTGTAGACCGGGCGAGGTGGTCAACATCTACCACGACTTCCTGTAGACCAGGCGAGGTGGTCAACATCTACCACGACCTCCTGTAGACCAGGCGAGGTGGTCAACATCTACCACGACTTCCTGTAGACCAGGCGAGGTAGTCAACATCTACCACGACCTCCAGTAGACCAGGCGAGGTAGGCAACATCTACCACGACCTCCTGTAGACCAGGCGAGGTAGGCAACATCTACCACGACCTCCTGTAGACCAGGCGAGGTAGTCAACATCTACCACGACCTCCTGTAGACCAGGCGAGGTAGGCAACATCTACCACGACCTCCTGTAGACCAGGCGAGGTAGGCAACATCTACCACGACCTCCTGTAGACCAGGCGAGGTAGTCAACATCTACCACGACCTCCTGTAGACCAGGCGAGGTAGGCAACATCTACCACGACCTCCAGTAGACCAGGCGAGGTAGGCAACATCTACCACGACCTCCTGTAGACCAGGCGAGGTAGGCAACATCTACCACGACCTCCTGTAGACCAGGCGAGGTAGTCAACATCCACCACGACCTCCTGTAGACCAGGCGAGGTAGTTAACATCTACCACGACCTCCTGTAGACCAGGCGAGGTAGTCAACATCTACCACGACCTCCAGTAGACCAGGCGAGGTAGTCAACATCTACCACGACCTCCAGTAGACCAGGCGAGGTAGTCAACATCTCACGACCTCCAGTAGACCAGGCGAGGTAGTCAACATCTACCACGACCTCCAGTAGACCAGGCGAGGTAGTCAACATCTACCACGACCTCCAGTATACCAGGCGAGGTAGTCAACATCTCACGACCTCCAGTAGACCAGGCGAGGTAGTCAACATCTACCACGACCTCCAGTAGACCAGGCGAGGTAGTCAACATCTCACGACCTCCAGTAGACCAGGCGAGGTAGTCAACATCTACCACGACCTCCAGTAGACCAGGCGAGGTAGTCAACATCTCACGACCTCCTGTAGACCAGGCGAGGTAGTCAACATCTACCACGACCTCCAGTAGACCAGGCGAGGTAGTCAACATCTCACGACCTCCAGTAGACCAGGCGAGGTAGTCAACATCTACCACGACCTCCAGTAGACCAGGCGAGGTAGTCAACATCTCACGACCTCCTGTAGACCAGGCGAGGTAGGCAACATCTTGGCACTGCCGCTATGAGTTGCCACACGATCTCGATGATACATTAACCTCGTTGAGCTATAATTTGTGGCCAAGGTCGTCACTGAAACACATTTATATAACTCAGTGGGCCTTACCTGGTCAAATAAAATATAAATGTTTTTAGTTCGCTCGAGGCGAGAGAATCTGAGAGGAAATGTTCCGTCCAACAAGCGGCAGCGTGAGTTGGGGTAAAGTGTGTGGGTATCTCTCGCACACTCCCGCAGAGACGCGAGTGGCCAGGCGTGGAAGAGTAGGCCTACGTCTCTCTCTCGATGGGGAGGGGGTCCCTTCTCCTAGCACGGGCGTGAGCCTGCGCCTTTAACCAGATTCAACACGAAGCAAGCCCTGTTAAAACTTGTAACGTTATACGCGTAAAGGGAAGTTATAAAAGTTAAGATTAATGAGAACTGACCATTGTAGAGTGAATCTCAAGTCAACCCGGCCCTCCGTGTTGAAGCCAAGCGCCGCGTCGCCGTAGCAACCGGGGGGCGGGGGTGGGCGGGGCGAGGGGGCGGGGCGAGGGGGCGGGGGTAAGCGGGGCGAGGGGGCGGGGCGAGGGGGCGGGCGGGGCGAGGGGGCGGGGCGAGGGGGCGGGGTGTGGGCGGGGCGAGGGGGCGGGGCGAGGGGGCGGGGCGAGGGGGCGGGGTGTGGGCGGGGCGAGGGGGCGGGGTGTAGGCGGGGCGAGGGGGCGGGGCGAGGGGCGGGGTGTGGGCGGGGCGAAGGGCGGGGTGGGGTAGAGACGCCTTCTCATTGGTCCAGAGCTCCTGCGCGGCTCGCTGACCACGCCCACTGGGCACCGGTATAGGCCCCGCCCACAGAGCGATGACGCGAATTAGATGCCCCGCCCACTAGAGTGGAGGATGATTTCAGTTTATTTCATTTCATGTTAAATTTCGATTTAAAGCTTTCGTGACTGCAGGGATTCATCTTCTTGGTTCTTTCGGTAAAGTCACGTAGAATGGAAATAATAAAATAATAAAAAAATATATATTTTTTTATTCTGTTTCTTATTTGATTTTTTCCATTCTACGTGACTTTACCGAAAGAACCAATAAGATTCATTTCATGTATTAAGTATTGCCCTGTGAGCCATTCGGCTTTCGAATCGGGTGCAACCACAACAAACAAAAGACAAAAACATTAAAAAGAAAACATCTTAAAGTGAATATGTGACTAAGTGTAAACAGAAAATCCAGGAAAAACAGCAAAATATTCCAGAAAAAGCGCCGTACACCAACGCTGTGTGCAAAAATCCCAGTGGGATGCAAGTCAAACAACAACAACAACAACCACAAGACAACTTAGATTAAGGCCATCATTTTAACTCCGTACTACAACAAACAAACATGGCCAAACCAAAAAACGTTTTCGAAATCACCAAAATAAAGCCATAAAAGCAATGAAACAGTGATCATAGGAACTGTGACCAAATTGTCACAATAAACGACATAAACAACATGTACCACCAAAACCCTGCAGCCATAGCTGGCTGCATGAGTCACTCCACAACAGCAGGAGCATCAGTCGGAGTATAAAACATGTTAAATGCACCTTTAAGATCAGCACACTAAATCAAAACACAGGTCATACTTTGCAGCGGTCATCCGGAGCGAAACATTTTATTTTATTTGAGGCCACTGAATAGCAGTGGCAGCTCAATAGCAGTCGCAGCTATATACAAGGTACAGGAGCAGAGCTGCGTATTGCTAATTCGCATTTAATACTTGATCATATGTAACTAAATTCTTGGTTCTTTCGGTAAAGTCACGTAGAATGGAAATAATAAAATAATAAAAATAAAATATAATAAAATAATATTCTATTCTTTTATTATATACTTATTTTATTATATTCTTTTATTACATTATATGATTTTATAATGTTTTATTTTTATTATTTTATTATTTCCATTCTACGTGACTTTACCGAAAGAACCAAGAAGATGAATCCCTGCAGTCACGAAAGCTTTAAATCCATATATAACTAATGCACCGGATCATGAGAAGCCAGATAGACACAATAAACCATTTATTTTATTTTACCAGAAATGTGTCTCTGAGCTATGCAAGTTCTTCATCACAAGCGACCTGGCTATCACAAATCATAGCTCAAACGAAGTGGCTTATCATCACCATCACCGTGTGGACATGAGTTAACAGCAGCCAAATACTCTACAAACGCGTGATGTCCGTTTTAAATGTGGAGGGGAAGACCGGAGGAGGATACGGAGACAAATCCCCATGCGACCACGGGGGGGAGAGACGCAGACTCCAATTATACAGCAGCAGGCACCGTTTGGGTCGGGATCGACCCCACGACCTCCTGTATACCAGGCGAGGTAGTTAACATCTCCTAGCCACCGTGGCGCCCCAGGATACATATTGAAACGGCACTCTTAGAGTACAAAACAAATAATTTTGACTCCAGAATGAATCACATTTGATGTGCTCAATAAAATGAATCTTATCTATTTGGTGTTTGAAGAACTTAACACGTGTTTTATTGCCAGAAAGTGTAAAACCTGTTACTATTTGTCATACTTTGATACTGACAAAACAGGTATCCTAAGATATCGCTGCTCACTTTGAGCTATAAATGCTCTGACACGTGCGGCATTCTCCTCGTACTGTTCGCCGTCTGGTGCTGGTCTCTGGCCTGCTACTGGTGGTGAGACGAGGCCGTGACGAAGGCTGCCTGTGTGGTGTCGGCCAATAGGTTTCAAACACAAGGCCATATATTGTCAGAGCATTCTAGATTATCAGAGCATGTTTCATCTTATTGGTTCTTTCGGTAAAGTCACGTAGAAGGAAAATAATAAAATAATAAAAATAAAACATAATAAAATAATTCTCACGACGTTTCGGCCACAACGCAAGCAGCCGTCCTGGTCTCCACCTGAGGACGGCTGCTTGCGATGTGGCCGAAACGTCGTGAGAATTATTTTATTATTCTTAGGTTTTTTTTCGGTAAAGTCACGTAGGTAAAACATTAAAATTAATAAAAGTAAAATAAAATAAAAATCACGACGTTTCGGAGGCAACACAAGTCTCCGTCATCAGGTGGGACCGTCACAGCCAGATTTGCTGCATCAAGTGAGGCAATGATTCAAGATGTAATCCCTTAAAAGCGAGTTGAGGGGGGAGGAGAGGGGGGGGAGCTCATCAGAATGTGGTAGCCAATGAATGGAACGTATCGGGAGGGAGGGGGGCGGGGCCAATTTTTACCTACGTGACTTTATCGAAAAAACCTAAGAATATGAATCCCTGCAGTCACGAAAACTTCAAATCTAGAATTATTTTATTATGTTTTATTTTTATTATTTTATTATTTCCCTTCTACGTGACTTTACCGAAAGAACCAAGAAGATGAATCCCTGCAGTCACGAAAGCTTTACATCGAAATAGAGCATGTTTGTTTGCATGTTCACCACACGTACTGTGTGGTGGTCACTGCAGACTCGATACCTTGCAAAAGGAATCAATTTGGTTGTTTGAACACCTTAGGGGCCGTCCATAAATGACGTCACGCGATTTTGGATGATTTTTGACTCCCCCCACCCCCTTCGTCACACGGCGTCACAAAAAGTCAGACCCCCCTCAAATATGACGTCACAAAGCTCTGCCCCCCCCAAATAAATAAATAAAACATGCTTCAAATCGCTTTAAACTATTGTCATTGTATTGCGTATTTAATGCGGCGCTGCACTCTGAGAAAACATTTATTAAAAAGTCTATTTAATTAAGTAGAACGTGTTGTCTATATTTATTTAAAGTTGCACATTTTGATGTGACGTCACATATCTCAACCCCCCCACCCCTCGTCACACATCGTCACAAATGTCTGACCCCCACCCCCCCTAGGTACGTGACGTAATTTATGGACGGCCCCTTAACACCTCCCGTTTGATTGCCAGAAAGCGTTAACACCTATTTTAATTTTTCATACAAAAGTGGGTTGCTTGTAGAAAGAAAATGCAGTATGTCGAGTGTACGCCACCCCCTTTTTATTTACATTATCAAATGTGAATCATTCTGGGGTCAAAATAATCATGTATGTTGTCCTTTAGGGTGCGAATCAAAGTGTGTGCATTGGAAAACTTGTTTCTGCCAAACCGCTCCGCCTGAATTAGAGCAGCACCCAATCCTCTGTTTAAACACAGCGCAGTTGAATATTATTTGTTTATCTACGACAGTGGATTTAAAGAGTTCCCCATGTGGGGTGCCTCTTCTAGAGAGGCCGCTGCGACCGGGCCGTTGTGGCTTTTAGTTTCTCTCTCTCCTCCGGCAGCGAGCAAAGGGAAGCAATTTGCAGACGAGGCTGGCAACTTCTTAGGCATTCACATTCCGTCTGTGTGCGACCTCCGTGTGGACTGTCGGCCTGTCCGTTCTTGCCAAGTTGCGGACAAACACGCACCAAGTCGGGATTCGAAGTTGTGGCGAAGGGAATTACTCCGTGGACGGTTCATTGTTACGATTGTGTACCGCCATCGCGTCCTGCGTGACCCATCAGGTATGTGGTTGATGTTTGTCCATGAACAAAGGGATTTGCTGTTGGGTTAGATCGCGTAAATATGAAATGTGTCGTTAAACCCGCCACCACCACCACCCGACACAGCCAATTGGTAAAGGTCACGTCAACAGAATCGTGCCAATTTAGTTCTATCTTCTTGGTTCTTTCGGTAAAGTCACGTAGAATGGAAATAATAAAATAATACATTTTTTACATCATAAATTAATTCTCACGACGTTTCGGTCACAACGCAAGCAGCCGTCCTCAGGTGAAGAACAGGTCTGTCGAGAAGACAGACTCTGTTCTCAGGTGAAGAACAGGTCTGTCGAGAAGACAGCGTCTGTCTTCTCTGTCCTCGGGTGAAGAACAGGTCTGTCGAGAAGACAGACCTGTTCTTCACCTGAGGACGGCTGCTTGCGTTGTGGCCGAAACGTCGTGAGAATTAATTTATAATGTTTTATTTTTATTATTTTATTATTTCCATTCTACGTGACTTTACCGAAAGAACCAAGAAGATGAATCCCTGCAGTCACGAAAGCTTTAAATCGAAATGTTATTTAGTTCTAGTTCAGCACTAACCACCGGTTGTATGTTAGGAGAGCAGGAAACCCACTACAAGATCTACAATTCGAGTAGCGTGATGATTACAGCCAGCAGCTTCATCACGCGCGATTGGCCACAATTGTGAAGAAGTCTTCCTGTTTAATGTATCATTCACGGGATCTAACCAAAGACAAACTCTTATTATCGATGATATTGATCGCGAAGTATTGGTCAGGGGGAATGCGACGACAAATATCGAAACGACGTCAGTCAGGAGCGATTCTTCCGATTTACCAAAAATACTGCGCCGCAAATAAGATACGGGGTGTACGGTATGAATATACCCCAAAAAACGACGAAAAGTGTAATCCAAATAATAGAGGTTTTTTGTGTTCGATCGGATAAATATAAATGTGTCGTTAAACCCGCCACCACCCGACACAGCCAATTATTAAGGTTTGTAACGTGAACAGAACGTGCCAATTGGCTACAATTGTAAATGTAGTGGATTCACTCTCCAACACACCGGTGTGCTGTAACGAATTGGCACTGTTCTGCTGTACGTGAGAAATCCTCACTAATTGGCTGTGTCGGGTGGTGGCGGGTTTAACGACACATTTATTTACGCGATCTAACCCAAAAATGAATAATATTGGTCGCGAAAGCGTTCGTGTTAAACTGAAGAGTTGTATTGTTATTTGAGATAATGACATAAATCAATACCATGACGTAATTTGTCATGGTATTGATGAGATATTATCGAAGTATTAACACACTTCTACCTCTCGTCGATCATTCACTATGATCAGTCTTCATTCGGCGTTAAAACTCTTGAGAAAACATTATCCGATGTGGGGGGCAATGGGGGGGGGGGGGGGGTTGGTGGAGGAGGGTTGTGTGGTGGGGAGTGGTGGGTGGGTGGGTTTGGTGGGGGAGGGGAGAGTGGTGGGTGGGTTTGGTGGGTGGGAGAGTGGTGGGTGGGTTTGGTGGGTGGTGGAGTGGTGGGTGGGTTTGGTGGGGATGGCTGCGCTAATTAATTGCAGACGTTGAGGACGGACACCTTGCAAAAGCTCTGTATGGTTCTTCACGTGTAGTAAGTGTTACATTTGATGTTGTATTACTTTATTTTAAAATAAATGCATAAGTCGCATTCATCACGTTCAAAACGGATGTTTCAAGAGCGGAAACTGTTGGGGCCGAAAACGTAACTCAGTTGTCCAACATCGGAGGGAGTCAATTGGGAAAACGACGACGACGACGCTCAGTTGACGCACACTTCGCTGAGCGAACGAATTGTCCGCCGAATGCGCTCAAGACGCACCTGCGGTGTCCCCCACGTGCTCTTAGGAAGAGGAGGAAGAGGAATGGCGGTGAGCAGGAGGTACTGCCTCTCGTGCGGCACGCTGCTCCTATGCTGCTGCATCGTCATCAACATCGCCACCATCGTCATCCTCCTGGTGCACAATCCCAGGAGCAGGAGTCACTCCGAGGCCATCGGGGGCCAGGGACTCCCGCTGCTGCTGGAGAGGGAGGAGGCCCGACACGTGGCCGTGCAGGCCAACGTCAACAGCAACGTCAACAACAACAACATCGACAACAACATTGACAACAACATCAAAGACAACAACGTCCGGGGTAACTGCGCCGCTGTGAAGGGTCACCCAGAACAAGGGCACCGGTGGCCGGGGGGTTCGATTCATTCTGAACTCGGGCACCTTGCTCTGGAGCACGTGGGGGTGTGTTAGTGTGTGTGTGTCAGTGTGGGTGTGTGTCAGTGTGTGTGTGTGTCAGTGTGTGTGTGTGTTAGTGTGGGTGTGTGTTAGTGTGGGTGTGTGTTAGTGTGTGTGTGTGTGCGTGTGTCAGTGTAGGTGTGTATTAGTGTGTGTGTGTCAGTGTGTGTGTGTCAGTGTGGATGTGTGTTAGTGTGTGTGTGCGTGTGTCAGTGTAGGTGTGTATTAGTGTGTGTGTCAGTGTGTGTGTGTTCTCTCAGGTCGACTCAGCCTCAAATGAGTACCTGGTGCGGTGTGTAAACATTGCCACTAGGGAGACAAAGCCGGTCGGGCGTGGTGCTGGCCACCCACCCCCTCGTGTGCCGTTCTGGCCTTCATAGGTGCTCGCTAACAGCACTTGCTCCTACAGTCTGTTAAGGCTACACGGGGGATCTTTATCTTTATCTCTCTGGTGGGGAGCGGTAGTTATAGCAGTTACCCGGCAGCGACCCCAGTTCAATTCCCGCTCACAGCCAACACCAGTGACGATTATCTGAACCGGTCCTGGGACTCCCCTAGGCCAACTCGGCCTCAAGTGAGTACCTGGTATGGTGTGTAGTAAACATCGCCACTAGGGAGACAAAGGCGGTCGGGTGTGGTGCTTGCCACCCACCTCCACGTGTACCTTCATAGGTGTTCGCTAACAGCACTTGCCCCAACAGCCTATTAAGGCTATATGGGGGATATTTGTCTTCTCCCTTCATACTGCAGATTCACTGAGTGAGTGTGTAAGTGAGAGTATGTGGAGTTTAATTCTAAACGTGCAGAGAAACAACTGTAGGACCCGGAGAAAAGTCCACACGACCCCGAGGAGAGCGAGAAAGACGCAAACTTCAAATATACAGCAGCAGCAGGCATCGTCAGGGTCGGGATCCAACCCACGTCCTCCTGTAGACCAGGCGAGGGAGTTAACATCTTCTATCCATCATGGCGAGCCATATAGTGGACTGCAAGCGCCCACGGTGGAAGGATATTGCGTCCTGACAAAAGCGGATTTTTATTTTCTCCAAGTCCTCCGGTTTTCCCCTCCACATTTAGAAACGTCGATTTAGATTGTTGAGATGATTTCGCTGCGATACATTTCCACACGATGAACATGAGCCACTTTGTTGAGCTATCATTTGTGGCGAGGTCAATTCTAAAAAGAACTTCATATCGCAGTGGGCTTCGCCTGGTACAATTAAATAGGTTTGATTTGTATTTTCTTTTGGTGATATGCATTGTTGTTTTTGTAACGTTCTGACCCCGTGCCCCCAACTGGACACCTGTGAAAAAGAGGGTTTTAGCTCATCGGATTCCTCGACTATAGATAAATATTCTGATGATGATTAATTCTCCATTCGATGAAAAATTAAGGATGTGTACACAAAAGAGCTTTATGCGTCGGATTGCATAAATATGAATGTGTCGTTAAACCCGCCACGACCACCCAACACAGCCAATTATTAAGGTTTGTCACGTAAACAAAACAGTAGCCAGTTAGTTACTAGTCCAGCACACCGGTTGTGTGTTGGGAGAGTAAAGCCAAGACAAATTTGACATATTCGAGTGCCGTGATGTTTCGCCGGAAATTACAGCAGCCAGCATCATCAGGCGACAGCCACAATTGTGGAGAAATCCACCTCCTGTTTCGGTCTTGAATCGAGGGATAAATGTGATGTCATCACTTGTGAGCAAATCAGAGGGGGGGGGGGGAAGTTAAGGTATTCATATCAATTACAATGGATATCTATTCTAGTCACTAAGTGGCACGTTCTGTTTACGTGACGAACCTTACCAAATGGCTGTGTTAGCTGGTGGCAGGTTTAGCGACGCATTTATATTTACGCGATCTAACCCAACAAAATAACCTGTTGTGGATAATATTGTTAGCGATAGCCCTACTACTACTACGACTACGCGCTAAACTCAGGATGGGTAATCAATTGCTCAAACAATGCCACACGGATGTAAGTGTCACGGCTGCTTTTGCCCGGCTGTTTGCTCAACGCATGACAAGCATCGGTGCCCATCGCCTGACGTTTCTACCGACGCTTTGACACTCAACAACCTTGCCACGGGAGGAAAATTTTTTTCCGCAAACAATAATCGTCGTCGTTGTCGTCATCATCATCGTATTGTAACATTTTTTTTACGTGAGGAAATTAACATCTAAGAACTCTTGTTGATTGGTTACAACTTGTTCATCCAGGAAAGTAATTTATTTAGAACTGAATTTTGTGTTTAGTTTGTTGCCCTCCCCCCGCACCTCCGATTAGCGCAGTTGGCTACGTACGGTGCTAAAGAAGTTCAATTTACATACACGTCCATGATGATGGTGGTGATGTTGAGGAGGGGGTACCTGCATGATGCTATAATTTGTGGCCAGGTCGCTTCTGAAAAAGAGCGATATCGCTCAGTCGGCCTTACCTGGTAAAGTAAACAATAATTTCATCGTTCTCATAGTTTGGTATGCATGAGGTCATGGGTTCGAGCCAACCCTGACGCCTGCTGCACATTTGTAGTTTGCGTGTCTCTCTCTCTCCCCGTGGTCGCGTGGATTTATCTCCGGGTCCTCCGGTTTTCCCCTACACATTTAGAATCAACGTCACGCTTTTAGAATATTTGGCTGCTACAAACTTTCACACAGTAAGCCACTTGGATGAACAATCATTTGTGATAGCCAGGTCGCTACTGAAAAGAACTGCATAGCTAAGTGGGCCTTACCTGGTGTTTAGTTTAGTGTACTTCACTCATGAAAGTATTTGTCATGTGGGGTGGGGGGGGGGGATGCGGAGTGGTGGCGCTATGGTTAGCGCAACCCGTTCCGTACGAGCCTGGAGATCCGACGCGGCCAACATCGCTAGCGAGAATCACAATTTATTACTGGAGGAGAAATCCGATGAGCTGTGATGCTTTTTATCACCGATTTTCCAGTAGCGGCATGGGGTCAGGACGTGACAGCAACAAACACCAAACAGACCGCACGCTCCCCTTCTTCTCCTGTCGAGCAGAGGCTGCCGGCAGAGGCGGGGAAGACGCTCCACCGGAGCCTCGCGGCGACCACAGAGACCCACCAGAGGTACAAAGAGCTTCCGAGCTCTGCCATAGGAACGTGGAATTTCCATCGCCAACAACAAGGGGCTGCCGACTGGACGATGAGCGCCACGTGGTCCCTGCTTAGTGGCGTGTTTGCCTCACAGAGGATTGTTGTATCCTGGCACGCGTGATAGCAGCAGCAGAAGCAGCGATGTGGTTCCAATGTCGAGGTCTCTATGAGCCTCTTTGTGTCTCTGTGTCTTTATCGGTCTTGATGTATCTCTGTGTCATTATGGGTCTCTGTGAGTCTCTGTATCTCGATGTAGCTCTGTCTTTATAGGTCTCTATATCTCCGTTATGGGTCTCTATGAGTCTGTGTATCTCTATGTATCTCTGTGTTTTTATAGGTTTCTATGTATGTGTCTATTGGTGTCTCCATGTATCTTTCGAGTCTCAGTGGGTTAAACTATGTGGTCCATCGCGTGCGTTGCGTGGCCATCCAGGCGAAATTGATGTCGTTGATTTGAACCGAGGCATTTATCTCGTGTCATACTTTGAGTAAATAGTGTAATGTTAAAATACGTAGAGATTAATGCCTGGGGGTCAGTGGGTTGGAGATTACAAATAACATTCTGACCCATTGAGTGCATGTGCACGTGCTCGTTAAAGAGTGGAATGGGGGTAAGCAACTTGGCGGTTGGGATCAGGAGGCGGAGGAGGTAGTGATGGGTGGGACACGTGGTGAGGAGGGCGGGGGAGGAGGTAGTGATGGGTGGGACACGTGGTGAGGAGGGTGGGGGAAGAGGTGGTGATGGGTGGGACACGTGGTGAGGAGGGTGGGGGAAGAGGTAGTGATGGGTGGGACACGTGGTGAGGAGGGTGAGGGAGGAGGTAGTGATGGGTGGGACACGTGGTGAGGAGGGTGGGGGAGGAGGTAGTGATGGGTGGGACACGTGGTGACCAGGGTGGGGGAGGAGGTGGTGATGGGTGGGACACGTGGTGAGGAGGGTGGGGGAAGAGGTAGTGATGGGTGGGACACGTGGTGAGGAGGGTGAGGAAGGAGGTGGTGATGGGTGGGACACGTGGTGAGGAGGGTGAGGGAGGAGGTAGTGATGGGTGGGACACGTGGTGAGGAGGGTGGGGGAGGAGGTGGTGATGGGTGGGACACGTGGTGAGGAGGGTGGGGGAGGAGGTAGTGATGGGTGGGACACGTGGTGAGGAGGGTGAGGGAGAAGGTAGTGATGGGTGGGACACGTGGTGACCAGGGTGGGGAGGAGGAGGTGATGGGTGGGACACGTGGTGACCAAGGTGGGGAGGAGGTGGTGATGGGTGGGACACGTGGTGACCAGGGTGGGGGAGGAGGTAGTGATGGGTGGGACACGTGGTGAGGAGGGTGGGGGAGGAGGTAGTGATGGGTGGGACACGTAGTGACCAGGGTGAGGGAGGAGGAGGTGATGGGTGGGACACGTGGTGACCAGGGTGGGGAGGAGGTGGTGATGGGTGGGACACGTGGTGACCAGGGTGGGGGAGGTGGTAGTGATGGGTGGGACACGTGGTGAGGAGGGTGGGGGAGGAGGTAATGATGGGTGGGACACGTGGTGAGGAGGGTGGGGAAGAGGTAGTGATGGGTGGGACACGTGGTGACCAGGGTGAGGGAGGAGGAGGTGATGGGTGGGACACGTGGTGACCAGGGTGGGGGAGGAGGTAGTGATGGGTGGGACACGTGGTGACCAGGGTGGGGGAGGAGGTAGTGATGGGTGGGACACGTGGTGAGGAGGGTGGGGGAGGAGGTAGTGATGGGTGGGACACGTGGTGAGGAGGGTGAGGGAGAAGGTAGTGATGGGTGGGACACGTGGTGACCAGGTTGAGGGAGGAGGTAGTGATGGGTGGGACACGTGGTGAGGAGGGTGGGGGAGGAGGTAGTGATGGGTGGGACACGTGGTGAGGAGGGTGAGGGAGAAGGTAGTGATGGGTGGGACACGTGGTGACCAGGGTGGGGAGGAGGAGGTGATGGGTGGGACACGTGGTGACCAAGGTGAGGGAGGAGGAAGTGATGGGTGGGACACGTGGTGACCAGGGTGGGGGAGGAGGTAGTGATGGGTGGGACACGTGGTGAGGAGGGTGGGGGAGGAGGCAGTGATGGGTGGGACACGTAGTGACCAGGGTGAGGGAGGAGGAGGTGATGGGTGGGACACGTGGTGACCAGGGTGGGGAGGAGGTGGTGATGGGTGGGACACGTGGTGACCAGGGTGGGGGAGGTGGTAGTGATGGGTGGGACACGTGGTGAGGAGGGTGGGGGAGGAGGTAGTGATGGGTGGGACACGTAGTGACCAGGGTGAGGGAGGAGGAGGTGATGGGTGGGACACGTGGTGACCAGGGTGAGGGAGGAGGAGGTGATGGGTGGGACACGTGGTGACCAGGGTGGGGGAGGTGGTAGTGATGGGTGGGACACGTGGTGAGGAGGGTGGGGGAGGAGGTAATGATGGGTGGGACACGTGGTGAGGAGGGTGGGGAAGAGGTAGTGATGGGTGGGACACGTGGTGACCAGGGTGGGGAGGAGGTGGTGATGGGTGGGACACGTGGTGACCAGGGTGGGGGAGGTGGTAGTGATGGGTGGGACACGTGGTGAGGAGGGTGGGGGAGGAGGTAATGATGGGTGGGACACGTGGTGAGGAGGGTGGGGAAGAGGTAGTGATGGGTGGGACACGTGGTGACCAGGGTGAGGGAGGAGGTGGTGATGGGTGGGACACGTGGTGAGGAGGGTGGGGAGGAGGTAGTGATGGGTGGGACACGTGGTGACCAGGATGGAGGAGACCAAGTCACCGAGACCGCTATTGCAGTGGCGTGAAGCCAGCCAGTGATGGTAGTGATGATGACGACGATGACGATGTTCATGGTGGTGACGATAATGAGACGGAGTGATCCCGGGAAGACCGTGTTTGCCTGGGAGGAGCATGGCGGAATCGGGCAAAAGGAAGGCAGCGATGGCGACACGTCGCGCTCGGTGTGTTCCTCACGCGCACGTCGCGTGCTCGTGTGTCGGTGTGCAGAGGGAGCAAGCGGTGAAGCTGCCACCCAGCGGAAGTGACGCAGGTTGGCAGCAGCGCACGTCAACACGCGTCACAAAGACCCCCCCCCCCCCCCCATAGAGTCTAAACAGGCTGTTGGGGCAAGTGCTGTTAGCGAGTAGCAGCACATGTGCAGGCCGGAACGGCGCACGAGGGGGTGGGTGGCCAGCACCACACCTGGCCGCCTTTGTCTCCCCAGTGGCGATGTTACATACCACACCAGGTACTCAATTGAGGCTGAGTTGACCTACAAAGACAAAGATCCCCAGTATAGCCTTAACAGACTGTAGAGGCAAGTGCTGTTAGCGAGCACCTATGAAGGCCAGAACGGTACACGAGGGGGTGGGTGGCCAGCACCACGCCCGACCGCCTTTGTCTCCCCAGTGGCGATGTTTATACACCGCACCAGGTACTCATTTGAGGCTGAGTTGACCTACACGCACACACACACACTCATCACCCCACCCCAACGCTCCGAGACACTGGACACCGATTCCATTCATCGTTTTCACGAGCGATGACGTTAGCCTGGCCCCCGGGACTTGTTTGGCCCCAAGCCACTTTCAGACGTCTTTGTGAGGCCAGCATATCACAGCTAAGGCACGGCAAGTATCCAGTGGGAAAAACCCACCACCCGTGCCGTGATGACCCTGGGCTGGCTCGGTTCAGATGTTCCAGTGGAGAAGAAGGGTGGGGGGGTATCCATGCGTCGACCGTGTCCCTCCAGAGGTGCCCGGCACCGGGATGGTTTGCAAAGGAACAAAGTGGGTGCCAGACCCGGGTGCTCAGCTCTTCAAGCGGTGGGGCAAGGACCTCCCGGCGCGGCAGAAGCGCAAGGCGTGTGCCCGCTTCCTCACCTACGGCTACAACGCCTACCTGAGCGACTTGCTGCCCCTCGACCGTGACGTGCCTGACAACCGCCCTCCCGGGTACGCCACTCGGAGTCGCACTCTCGCTCAGCGTCGTCATCATCATCGCTGTCATCATCACCGTCATCATCACCGTCAGCGTCATCATAATCACCATCATCATAATCATCTTCAACATCATAGTCAACATCATCATCGTGTCATCAGCGTCTTCATCAGCATCATCATCATCGTTATTGTCATCAGCATCATCAGCATCACCGTCATCCCCATTATCATCAACCGCCCCACCCAGGTATGCAACTCGGGAGTCACTCATTCATCATCGCCAATATCGTCGCCACCACCATCATCATCGTTAGCGTCGTCATCATCATCGTCATCATCATCGTCATCATGCTCATCATCGCCATTATCGTCACCACCACCATCATGATCATCACACTACCACCATCCACGCCATAATTACCACCACTATCCATGTCATCACCACCACCACCATCATTCACCACCATCATCATTCATCACCATCATCATTCATCACCACCGTCATCACCATCATCATCACCATCATCATTGTCTTCATCATCACTCCCATCATTATCATGAACCGCCCCGTCCCGGGTACACCACCCACAGTCACACTCACCGCCACCATCGGCATCACCACCATCAGCACCATCATAATTATTGTAATCATCGTCATCATAACGGCCACTATCATCATTCACCACCACCATCATCATCTTCATCATCAACCACCCTCGCGAGTATGCTACTCAGAGTCACCGTCGCTCATCACCGTCATCACCGTAATCACCGTCATCATCGTCACCACTATCGTCGCCACCACCATCATCATCGTTAGCGTCGTCATCATCATCGTCATCATCATCGTCATCATGCTCATCATCGCCATTATCGTCACCACCACCATCATGATCATCACACTACCACCATCCACGCCATAATTACCACCACTATCCATGTCATCACCACCACCACCATCATTCACCACCATCATCATTCATCACCATCATCATTCATCACCACCGTCATCACCATCATCATCACCATCATCATTGTCTTCATCATCACTCCCATCATTATCATGAACCGCCCCGTCCCGGGTACACCACCCACAGTCACACTCACCGCCACCATCGGCATCACCACCATCAGCACCATCATAATTATTGTAATCATCGTCATCATAACGGCCACTATCATCATTCACCACCACCATCATCATCTTCATCATCAACCACCCTCGCGAGTATGCTACTCAGAGTCACCGTCGCTCATCACCGTCATCACCGTAATCACCGTCATCATCGTCACCACTATCGTCATCATCGCCATAATCATCACCACCATCACAACCACCATCATCGTCGTCAACATCACCATCACCACCATCATCATCATCATCATCGCCACCATCACCACCACCCCCCCCCCCCCCCCCCGCCAAGTGCGCGACTCACTCATAGAGAGTTAAACTCATTTCTCGTCATCATTGTCATCATCGTCATCGCAGTGCCGGCCAGCTGAGCGTGAGTGCGAGCGTGCCTCGTCACTGGTGGACTAAGGCCTTCCCACGTCATGCGTTGTCACGGGGGTCGTTTGACCATACTTCCCCTCTCCTGCGCCCCCCCCCCCCAGCTGCAGCTCCAAGTGGTACCCGTCGGAGCTCCCGGCGCTCAGCGTGGTGCTGATCTTCTACAACGAGGCCGTCTCCATCCTGCTGCGCGCCGTCACCTCCGCCGTGCGCAACACGCCGCACCACCTCCTCAACGAGGTCATCCTCGTCGACGACTGCAGCGACTACCGTGCGTCGTCGCACACCCCTCCACCCCCCCCCCCCCCCCCACAACAACAAGGGAATGTCCGACGTTTCGCCCCGCATGCCACTCAACCTCCTTAAGCTGCTCCTTCACCACCTCCTCCTTCACCACCTCAACCTCCTACTCCTCATTCCTCCACTTCTACCTCCTCCTCTCCGTGCAGGGGACCTGCAGGAGAATTTCGCTTTGCGAATCCAGATGATTGACCGCAAGTACGAGCACGTGTCCATCCGCCTCGTCCGGCACGTGACCCGCAGGGGCCTCAGCGCGTCGCGCGTCACCGGCATCCGGGCCGCTTCAGGGCCCGTGGTGGCCGTCATGGACGCCCACGTGGAGTTCCCCGTCGGATGGTGAGTCCCAAACTCTCTCTAGCTGCTGAGTCCCAAACTCTCTGAGTCCCAAACTCTCTGAGTCCCAAACTCTCTCTAGCTGCTGAGTCCCAAACTCTTGAGCAAAACTCTTGGACCGTTTTTGACATCCAGTGTTTCATCAGCAGAGCGCGGCTCGCTTGCAACATTGCTGGTGAACTGGGTCCTAGCTCGACGATTTTTACCAATTAAATAAGTTCCTTGGTCCTCTTCCTTGAGGGCCACCGGTGGTCCACTGGGAACCGCCACCATATAGAAAGGGAATTTAATATTTTGACTGACGCGCATGTGTGTGCGTGTGTGCGTGTGTGTGCGTGTGCGTGTGTGCGTGTGTGTGCGCGTGTGTGCGTGTGGTGTGTGCGTGTGTGTGCGTGTGTGTGCATGTGTGCGCATGTGTGCGCGCGTGTGTGCATGTGTGCGCGTGTGTGCGCGCGTGTGTGTGTGCGTGTGTGTGTGTGCGTGTGTGTGTGTGCGTGTGTGTGTGTGCGTGTGTGTGTGCGTGTGTGTGTGTGCGTGTGTGTGTGTGCGTGTGTGTGCTGCTACTCGCTAACAGCACTTGCCCCAACAGTTGGTTGAGGCTATCCAGGGGGATCTTTGTATTTGCTGTATGGGCAAAGACAAAGATTGATTGAAAACTAATTGCTATAGAACTGCTGTTTGCGTTTAGTTTGTTGTCCTTCCCCCACGCACCTCCGATTGGCACGATTGGCTACGTACGGCGGTGAGACAGACATGGGCAGCTTCGGGGAGTGGTAGCGCAGCAGTTAGCAGCTCGCTACGAACCCGGCGACCCGAGTTCGATTCTCGCTCACGGTCGCGAGATCGGTGGCGATGATCTGAACCGGTCTCGGTAACTTCTCCCCAAGATACCCGACTCCCTTCATCGCTCTTCCACTTGGGCCTCCCGTCATTTGAAATCTTTCCCCGGCCCCCCGACCACCACCCCCCTCTGCCTTCCCACCCCGCAGGGCCGAGCCCCTCCTGGCGCGTATCCAGGAGGAGCGCCGGGTCGTGGTGTCCACGGTGTTTGACAAGACGCACCACGACACGCTGGCGGTGCAGCGCTACCCCCTCAACCAGCACGTCTTCAACTGGGAGCTCGCCTGCTCCTACCACCCCCCGCCCAGGCAGTGGTTCCGGGACGGAGACATCACGGCCCCCATCAGGTGACGCTGCTGATGCCTCATTCACCCCCCCCCCCCTCTGCGGGGGAGGGGTGGGGGGTTCATCTCCAATGGCAGTGGGGAGAGGCGGTAGTGGAGCGTGTTTTTCGATTATTTGCTCGCTATGAATTTCCACGCGATGACAAGAAGCCACTTTGCTGAGCTCCCGCTTGTGGTGGGCACGTCTCCCTCTGGAGAAATAAGTGAACAGCTCAATTGGGCTCTACCTCGTAAGATAAAAAAAAGTAGATTTTTTATTTACATATCTTTTTAAGTGATTTGTTTACCTTTCCTATACCTTACGTGTTTAGTATTGTTTGTTGTGACGTTCTGAGCCGTCTGTGGTGTGGACCAATCAGTCTTTAAAGAAAGCTGTCTCTGGTGTGGACCAATCAGTTTCAAGGACGATGCATATAATATCAGAGTATGTTTTTTGTTTGCATTCTGACCACAAGCATTGTGGTTAACGCAGACATGATTCCTTGTTAAAGGTTTCAGTTTGTTGTTTTAACATCTTCACGCAACTGTTTTGTTGCCTCAAAAAAGGGGAAAACCCTATTATCGTATTTTGTAACTGGCAAAGGAGGTCCCATGATGCAGACCCCATGGTTGGATGACTGCTTCTCGCTCACGGCACTTGCCCCTACAGTCTGTTAAGGCTATACGGGGAGGGATCTTTGTCTGTTGTGTTGTTTGTTTGTGGATAGGAGCGCAATCGTGATGGGCTGCATGGCGGCCAGCAAGAGCTACCTGGAGGAGATCGGCTTTCTGGATGAAGGCATGCAGGTGTACGGAGGGGAGAACGTGGAACTGGGCCTCAGGGTGAGGACGCACAGACACAACCTTGAACGCACCCACCCACCCACTCACTGTGTGTGCCATATATATGTAATTACACGCTGGAGACGGCTTGTAGAATCGGTCCTTTTATTTAACTTCTTGCAGTTCACAAACACTCCCCGTTGCTGGCAGGCAACGGGAAGCGGGCAGACAGCCACCAGAGGCCCACCGCCACGTGGCACCCGGAGCCCCACTCGCGCGTGGTCCCTCTCTCTCTTAGTTCCGTGTCTGACCCCGTGTCTCTCCTCTCTCACCTTATTTAATGCCTGGGTCACGTGGTACACTCCAGCCAATCCCCTCAATAGCCTGCGCCGAATATTCCAGATCCCCCATCAACTCCCGGGACCACGCCCCTGACTTGTCTTCCCATTGGTTGAGGCCAAGACCAGCGAAACCAATCACCTAGCTGACATCCCCTGATCACGCCGAGGCCATGCTCCCAGGCTCTCCCCCCATTGGCTGTAGCGGGACCGGCAAAGCCGATCACCACGTGAATCTGACATAGGCTCTTATTACATATGTAGAGGTGTAATTGCGCATGGCTACGAATGTTGAGGTGTGATTATGCATGGCCACGGATGGCCAACAAACACAAGGGGCGGGGTTACGGCCGTACACAAGGGTGGCGCTCGCACCGACGTCCGCATGTGTATCCCCCACGGGCCCCCCCTCGGGGGCGAGTCCTATAAAAGGTGATGAGCTCGAGGGCTCGAGGTCGGGACTCAGCTTTAACCAGAGAAGACGGAAGACCAGCTAGTGTAGGCCCCAGAGCTCCCCTGGCTCGCTGTCCTTATAAGGGCCGACCAGGGCAAGCCGGTGGCGTGGCCCCGAGAGCCCAGACGAAGCTGGTCTGGTGACTCAGGGAGCCGGGATCCCAGCTTAACCAAGCTGGGACAGATAGCCTCCCCTAGTCCCGTAGTGGAGGAATTGGTATAGGTTAGAGGGGTTAGCTGTCGAGAATCCCTGTAGCCAAGTGACCTGTAATAACTGTGTTGGTGTAATAAATAAGTGTGCCTCCGATCCTGTCGTCAAGCCTCCATATATATACTTACTACACATATACATCGACCGGCATGGGTGTTTTGAGTTCACTGCGCGGCCCCCGCCTGCCTTGTTCAGAGTGGACGGTGAGAGTGGCCGGGCTATTGGTGACCAGCCCCACCTCACCCCCCCCCATTCCCCCCCCCCCCTCGTGTCCAGGTGTGGCAGTGCGGGGGCCGCGTGGAGGTGCTGCCCTGCTCTCGCTTGGCTCACATCGAGCGCTACTTCAAGCCGTACGCACCGGACCTGCGCGTCCACATGCGCAGGAACGCGCTGCGCGTGGCCGAGATCTGGATGGACGACTTCAAGAAGAATGTCTACATGGCCTGGAATGTGCCCATGAACGTACGTGCAGCACATGCATGCATATTCATGTAGACATAATGTATATTCACGTGGACGTAATGCATATTCATGTAGACGTAATGTATATTCATGTGGACGTAATGCGTATCCATATAGACGTAATGCATATCCATGTAGACGTAATGTATATTCATGTAGATGTAATGTATATTCATGTGAACGTAATGCATATTCATGTTGATGTAATGTATATTCATGTGGACGCAATGCATATTCATGTCGACGTAATGCATATTCATGTAGGCGTAATGCATATTCATGTAGACGTAATGCAAATTCATGTAGATGTAATGTATATTCATGTGGACGCAATGCATATTCATGTAGATGTAATGTATATTCATGTAGATGTAATGTATATTCATGTGGACGCAATGCATATTCATGTAGACGTAATGCATATTCATGTAAGCGTAATGCATATTCATGTAGACGCAATGTATATTCATGTAGACGTAATGCATATTCATGTAGACGTAATGCATATTCATGTAGACGTAATGCATATTCATGTAGACGTAATGCATATTCATGTAGACGTAATGCATATTCATGTAGACGTAATGCATATTCATGTAGACGTAATGCATATTCATGTAGACGTAATGTTTATTCATGTAGACGTAATGCATATTCATGTAGACGTAATGCATAATCATGTTACCGTGATGCACATTCACGTAGACTTGATGCATATTCAGTCCCCAAAAGTCGAGTCGCCACCCCCGATTACTTCTCAGTAAACATGGAACCTTGGTTCTAGCTTTGAAGCTTTCGTGACTGCAAGGATTCATATTCTTAGGTTTTATCGGTAAAGTCACGTAGGTGAAAAATTAAAATTAATAAAAGTAAAATTAAAATAAAATAAAAATCATGACTGTTTCGGAGGCAACACAAGCTTCCGTCTTCAGGTGGAACCGTCACAGCACGATAGCTGTATCAGCTATCGAACGTCGTGATTTTTATTTTATTTTTATTTTACTTTTATTAATTTTAATTTTTTCACCTACGTGACTTTACCGAAAAAACCTAAGAATATGGAACCTTGGCCCAACATTGAGGCAACGTTGTTCCAACATCGGTCGAACATTGCCCCAACGTCGGTGCAACGTTGGCCCATTCACTGGGTGTGCAACTCTCGTCTCGTTGACGACCCCTGCGCAGGGCTCTGGGATAGACATTGGCGACGTCTCCCAGCGGGTTACCGCCCTGATTACTTCCCATGGAACACGGAACCTTCGTGCAACTTTGCCCCAAGGTTGGTCGAACGTTGCCCCAACATTTGTCTCTCGTTGGTGTCACCGCGCAGGGCTCCGGGATCGACATCGGCGACATCTCGGAGCGCGTGGCTCTGCGCAATCGGCTCAACTGCAAGAGCTTCGCGTGGTACCTGGAGAACGTGCTGCCCTCACTGCCACGGTACCACGACATCGTGCAGTACGGCGTGGTGAGTATGCGGTACAGAGTGGTGAGTATCTGGTACGGAGTGGTGAGTATCCGGTACGGAGTGGTGAGTATCCGGTACGGAGTGGTGAGTATCCGGTATGGCATGGTGAGCTCCAGCGCCTGCAGGCACCTTTGCCGCCCGTAGGAATGGTGCCTATCGAATTTCCGCGGGGACATTCACCACAACGGCGCTTCATCATTGTGTAGTGGGTTCGAATTATGTGCACACACACGCAGCTTGGAGGCAACACTATTTATTTAACGGTAAGTAACATAACGCTGTACATGAGGTGGTGACCACCTTCCTCAACTCACTAACACTCTGGAACGCGACACAGACTGGACCAGGCAGGCAATGGCCTGCCTGGCCCAGGACGACGACTCGGGACTTGACGACCGATGATGTCTTCACTTCGGAGTACAGTACAACAGCCTCGCTCTGCGTTCACACCACGCTTATATCTGCTTTGGCGTGGCCGGCTCCGCCCAGGCGTGGCTGGCTCTGTCCAGGCCACGCCTCCCTTCCCAGGCCACGCCTCCCTTCCCCCACCTCTGGGAAGGTCCGGATCCCTCCACCACGTGACCCCCCAGGCACCCCCTTGGGGCCCCAGCCCTCGTACGGGCCGACACAGTAGTGACCGTTCTATGTCACTACAATTGTTATGGAGTTTTGTATCGAACCAGGACCGATGGTTAACAGAGAGAGAGCCCTCGCCTATAAACATCTGGCAAGTTCAGCATTAGTGATTTGTAAGTCTGTGGGAATCTGAGTCTATGGCTGTCTACGATGGACCTACGATGTCTGACGTTTCACCCCCACGTGCCTGGGAGTTTCTGCAGGACCTGGCGTAGATATTGAAATGGGTCACGGCATGGACATTATCCTGCGTGTTTGTTGTTGTTCAGTTCAAAAACAGCATCAGGAGCGACCTCTGCTTGGATCACGGAAACCCAATTGACAAGCACCCCCTCCTGTACGACTGCCACGGAGAGCGTCCACAGGTACTGTACCGCTACGGTCCGATCCAATTGGCGCTACGGTGGCGAGGAGATGTGAACTCCCTCGCCTGGTATACAGGAGGTCGCGGGTTCGATCCCGACCCTGATGCCTGCTGTGTATTTGGAGTTTGGTGTCTCTTTCTCTCTCTCCGTGGTCTCATGGATTTTTCTCCAGGTCCTCCGGCTTTTCCCCTCCACATTTCGAATCAACGTCACCCGTTTAGAGTATTTGGATACTGCTATAACTTTCCACACGATGATGATGAGCCACTTCGTTGAGGCTTTCATTTGTGATGGCTTTGTCGCTTCTGAAAAACAGCTACATAGCTCAGTGGGGCCTTACCTGGTTAAATAAAAAAAATACCCCCCCCCCCCCATCAGCCCCCTCCCATTCATCTCTGACGTTCTTGCCTACAGCTGGCGATGAGGACGTCGGCCGACAAGATCGTCGTGGGGCTGTACGCGGACCTGCTCGACCAGGTGACCACGTGCGTGGGCATGACCCCCTCGGGCGGGGGCAGCCCGGCCCTGGTCAGCTGCATGGCCCCGCCGGACGACGAGCGCTTCCTCACCTTCAAGGTGAGCCGCGGACTGATGACGACGACGTAGCGGTGCGACATGACGTGACTTATTTCAGGGTGACTCCGTTGCACGCGGAGGAGTTTTCTTTTGCCCATCCAACCTCCACAGGCACCGTTGTTCAGGGTTCGTTCATCGGTTGTTCAGGAGTGGCACTGCGGTGGCTAGGAGATGTGAACTTCCTCGCCTGGTATGAAGGAGGTCGTGGGTTGGATCCCAACCTATTGTATATTTGGAGTTTGCGTGTCTCTCTCCCCGTGGTCGCGTGGATTTTTCTCCGGGTCCTCCGGTTTTTCCCTCGACATCACCACGCGTTTTTTAGAGCACTATAAATGTCCACGTGATGATGATAAGCCACTTCGTTGAGCTACCCTTGACCTCGAAGGGCAAGGAGTTGCACAGGTTAGGTGTCCCAATTGCAAAGGCACCATCACCACCCTCCAAGTGTAAAGCCTCGAGACCGTGGTGACAGTGAGCAATGCACAATCCGAGGATCTTGATGATCTCGATGGATTATTCGTGACTGAAGGAGGTTATGAATGTAGGGGAGGAGACCAAGTCCATTAAAGGCCTTGAATACCAGCAAGAGAATCTCAAAATCAATACGGGTACAGACAAGCAGCCAGTGAAGGGACAGGAGCCCAGGTGTGTGATGTGGGATCCTTAAAGGGTTGTCCACAGTCTACCAGGCGAGGTGGGTGAACACCTCCGAGCCACAGTGTCTCTCAGCCGCAGACCGGCGAAATGAAGACCAAGGATGGCACCCGGTGCCTGGAGGCGCTGGAGGCTCGGGAGAACCAAGTGGAGCTCGTTCTGCGTGCCTGCAGCGGCCAGAAGTGGCACTTCGAGTACTTCAAACCCATCAGCAGCCCGCCATGAAGCCCACGGAGCGCCGTGGTGACGGCTGCTGCTGCTGCCGCTTGCCGGGAAACCGCGGCCACTTGCAATCGCGTCGGTTTGCCGGTTCTGTCTCCAGGGGGTTTGGTACGAGGACACCAGCAAATCGGGGTTACGGTATTTAAACTAAACTCTTCTTTATTTTACCAGGTAAGGGCCACTCAGCTATGCAGCTCTTTTTCAGAAGTGACCTGGCGATCACGAATGATAGCTCAACGAAGTGGCTTATCATCGTCATCGTGTGGACATTGATAGGAGCAGCCACATACTCTTAAACGCACGATGTTGATTCTAAATGTGGAGGGAAAAACGGAGGGACCTGGAGAAAGAGCCACATGACCACGGGGAGAAAATGAAAATTCCTAATATACATGGGTAAAGGGGCATAGGGATCAAACCCACGACTTCCCGTATTACAGGCGAGGTCGTTAGCATCTCCTAGCGCCTGCAGCAGCACCACCCTTGAGTGTTGCCCGTGGCACCGGGGGACACCAGAGGCAGGAAGGAGCCCGTCGAGTGATCGCCGGCGTAGAACAAGAAACTTTACAACGCCGTCTAGGATTTCGTCACCAATGTTAGCCATAGAAGTTTTTCGGTTGAATCGCATGAATATCAAGGGTGGCACAGTCGGGTTTTTTACAATCGGGTTTAATTGTCTTTTTATATTAAACCCGATCATCTGAGATTGGGAGAAATCCGGTTTAATTGGTTCTAATTGCAGAACCGCACTTCGCCAACTTTTCAACGATGGGCTTCATCCATTCCAAGCTAAAGAACTCACCGGCGCCCACGATTGTGGAGAAGCTCGTGTTCATCAAGACCAACCTGCCCGCCGCATTCTACGACTACCCCGTGCCCGACGGCCCCGAGTACGATAGCAGCACCGAAGAGGAAGCAGCCTAAGCCTTGGATCAGAGTTTCGTATTCATTAAACCAGGTTTTAATTCCCCGAAATCTGGTTTAATTGGATTAAAGAAAAAACCCGATGCCTGCCGCTGGAAAAATCGGGTTTTTACCACCCATGATGAATATAAATGTCTTTAAACCCGCCACCACCTGACACAGCCAATTAGTAAGGTTTGTCACGTACACAGAACGTGCCAATTCGTTACGAGTTCAGCACACACTGGTTGTGTTGGAGAGTAAACCCACAACATTCACAACTCGATTAGCATCATCATCAGGCAGACCGCCAGAGTTTATTTAACATAAAGCAACTTTATTGAACATTTTCACAGCTGTAACTTATGACAAGGCTCTCCGTCCCGTCTCACTCGACGACGCCGTGCAAAAACAACAAATTGTTTACAAAAACTAAATTCCTTCAAGGTGTGGGTTGTGGGAGGGTTGGCGGTGGAGTTCTGCTCGGGGCTGAACAACACCACGACGCAGAGTCGCAATACAACTCAGCACTCCATCTCTGCAGAGGTGGGTGGGTGATGCACAGCCCCACTTCAGGGCTCATGGGGGGGGTGGGGGGAAGAGGTTGCAAGGGGGGGGCTGGGGGGGTCACTGGGGGGGGGGGGTCACTGGTACAAAAACGATTCCGTGATCTTAACCTCAAAGAAATTTGGCAAAATTGAAAATCTCTCCATGTACACCACGTGTGTGTGTGTGAGAGATGTATGTACAACATCCAGACGGTTTGTCTTGAACTAAAATACAATCAAACGTGCAAGCGGCGTTGGTGCAGGTTTAGCGGAACGGTTTAGACCGGGGGGGGAGGGAGAGGGGGGGTCAACCAATTACATTAAAAAAAGCGACCTATTTCAAGAGCTGCAATGCGATGTCGTGAATACTGGAGACCACAGGCATGAAGAAGGTTGCTGAGCAGTCACTTAGGAGCTGCCCACCCCTCATTTTAGAGGCTGAGGGTGGGGGTCAAGGGACTCGCTGCTCTCTGCTGGACGCTCAGCGGTGCTGCCTCAAGGCGTATGGCAAGAGGGGCGTTTGCCGTGCGATCCGTTGGCACACCCTCGCTACGATCCGTGACCTTTCCGTGCCTCAATGCGTAGTGGAAACCCACATCGCCAGTTGGCACGTTTGTTTTTCTGGCGATGTTACCCAACCATCTGGGTAGGCGTCTGCAAGGCCAGACTTTGGTGGGATGATTGTTATTGTGATGATTATGGTTACTGTGGTAATGATGAAGATGGTCATGATGGCTATTGTGACAATTAACGTGACGATGGTTATTGCGGTGGTGGTGATATCGGTCGCTGTATTCGTCTGTCCATATAAAGCTCGGCAAAGTCTCAACTCGTCGATCGACGTTCTGTGTCGCCCTGCCTCGACAAACATCACCCGCCACTCAGGCCCACAGCCCTCTCATGCCACGTGGAATCGATGGCGGGACCACCACCACCGCCGTCACCACCACCGCTGATCGCCGTATCTGTGCTGGTGTAACCACCGTGCACCGCTGCTGGGTGGCACAGAGGTGGCCGGAAGTTGCCGCATTCAAGTTGAGACCGCCGCTTTGACTGCCGGGGAGAGGTGGAATCGAATCGGCGCCCCTCTCCTCTCCGTATTGCCGGTCGCAGCGCCGTGACACCACCGCCAGGGCACTGTGGACACAGCTCCACGGAGTTTGATTAACACTGAGAGGTAATGGATGTGTTGGCCACCAAATGCTGAGTGGTCACCCTTTGGAGCCCCGGGTCCAAAAAAATCACTTGTAACCAACGCGTGCGTGCGTGCACGGTTTAACTTCTTCCACCGCCGTAACGTAGCCAACCGCGCTTTACCCAAGGTTCGAAACGCAACCCCCTCCCCCCCTCTAACACTCAATGGCAACAACAAAAACCCCATCGTCCCAAACCTGAGCACCTCCCCCCCATCTCCCAAACACATGTACGTGGGTTGCAACTCCTTAGAACGGCGTAAGACTTGCGATGCGGACCCACACGCACGCCGCAACCAAAACCATCGACTCGTCTCCCAAGGGTTAAACTGTTTAACGCGTAGGAGCAGTCGTAGGGCTTTTGCGACCAATGTTCCCACAGAGGTGTTTTAAAAGCGTTAGATGGCGTAAATATAAACGCGTCGTTAAACCGGCCAACACCGCCCGACACAGGGTTTTTCACGTAAACAGAACGTGTTGATTAGTTCTGCACTAACCAGTTGTGTTGGAGAGTACACCCACAACATTTGCAATGCGAGTACCATGACGCTTCACCGGTAATTACATCATCCAGCATCATCAGGAGACAGCCACAATTCTGTCTGTCGCGTGAGGAGGCTGCTGGCGTGTGCTCAACTCGTCACTAATTGCCACGTTTTGTTTTCTTGACAAACTCTTTACTGGTAATTGGCCGCGTCGGCTGGTGGTGGCGGGTTTAAACGACATTTATAACCCACCAAAAAAAAACCTCGTGGATAAACAAAACTAACTTCACAATAACTCAACCCCCCCCCCCCCCGCTTCCCCGTGTAGTGCATGAGATCGCAGGCGCGGCCCAACGCGGCCGCAAGCGTGCAGAGAGCCGTGATCAGTCGTCACAGCGACCTCGAGATCCCCTCTCCAGCGCAAAGCAGTCGCGGGAGAATTGGGACGGGCACCACGGTGGCCATGAGATGTTAACTACCTCGCCTGGCATGCAGGAGGTCGTGGTTTTGATCCCGACCCTGACGCCTGCTCTATATTTGGAGGTTGCGGTGCTATAAATCTGCACGTGGTGATGACGACGATGATGACTGAGCTATCATTCGTGACGGCCAGGTCGCTTCTGAAAAAGAGCTCAATAGCTCAGCGGGCCTTCACCTGGTAAAATAATAAAAATTGTTGAGTTTAGGTTTCGACCGAGCAATGTTGCTGGAGCAGCCGATTGCTCACGTGCAGTGTGATGTAATACAATGCATCACCATGCAATGCGGTACAATACAATGCGGTAAAATCCAATGCAGTATGGTACAATGCGATGTGATACAATACAAAGCATGACATTGCAATGTATTACAATATAATACGATGTGATACAATACAATGTATAACAACATGATGGTGATACAATGCAATGTCTGACAATGTAATGCGATATAATATAATACGATATGATACAATGTAATGCGATACAATATAATACGATGTGATACAATGCGATGCAATGCAAGGCGGTTTAAAACAGCGAATAGAACGCAAGCCCATCTCAAGCCGCTGAACAAGAGTGGGGGGGGGGGGGGGGGGGGCGAGGGTGCGCGGGGCCCTGTAATCGTGGAGTTAACTTGGTAACGACGTCATTGTAGCGGGCACTGGGGTAGGAGGATCATCGGTGGAGAGGGTGGCTCAGAGTTCACAGGTCACGGGGTCAGGGTGGCAGGTCAGGGTTTCGTAGACTCGCACGGAGACCCACAGGCTCAGACAGAGCCAGAAACTCGCACAGAGACCCACAGACTCAGACAGAGCCAGCAACTCGGACAAGACAGCCAGCGACTTCAGAGCCAGAGAGAGCCATAGACTTACATAGAGAACCAGAGACTCGCACAGACACCCGTAGAGTCACACAGAGACGCACAGAGTCACAGAGACCTATCGACTCGTATTGGTACCCATGAGAGTGAGAGCCATAGATCCGTCTCTGATCGTTCGCATTACTGTGCAAGAGGCAGGGGAGGGGGGGGGATGGGGGGGGGGCATTGGTGAAATGTAACTTGAAATGTCTTAGGGGGTGGGAATGAAACTTAATAATTATTTAGCATCGGTGAAAAGTTGAAATGCGCCGGTTTAAAGTAGCAAAAGAAAAGTCTAAGAAATGAAACTGAAGTGAGGGGAGCACGGCGCCCAACCGCGTTCCGATGATCCGGGCCAGTGGGCCTCCCCTAGGTTGACTCGGCCTCAAAACGTCGTGAGGGGGGGGGGGGGGGGAGACAAAGGCGTGGTGCCGGCCACCCACCCCGCCCGGGCCTCCACAGGCGCCGCGACTCGCGACTCGCTACTCGCGACTCGCTACTCGCTACTTAACAGCCCTTGCCCCTGTTGAGGCTACACGGGGGACCTTTTGTCTGCGCGCGTGCGCGAGACCGGATTTGTTAAAACTTAAAATCGACTCCGTTAGCGGCTCAGGTTGACCAAAGCACCTCCCATGGCCCGCCCAAGTGCAAAGTAAACGCACCCCCAGAGGGCCGTCACGCACCAACCCCCCGCACGCCAACCCCCCACACGCGCGCATGGGGGGCGGTGGCACGGCGTAGCGGGGGGCGGTGGCACGGCGTAGCGGTTGGCGCACCGGGTGCTACGGAGCCCGGCGGCTTGCGGCGTGTAAACGTCGACCGCCGAGGGGAAGGCGGCTGGACCCCGTGCGCCGTGGCGGCCGCGATGGCCGCCGCTTGCTACCGGCGCTCTCCCGGCGGCCTTGCGTGGGCTGTGCCGAGGGGGAGGGGCGAGGGATGTTTATCTTTGCGCGTTTTCTCGGCCGCAGTAGAAAAATAAGGCGTTTAAAAAAAAACGATCAACACTTTCCCACCGAATCATAGTGAGCTCATTGACGAATAACTAATAACTTAGAACGCCAAACGTACGCACAACTTATTTCGCAAACCGTAACGTAGCCGACCGAGGTGCGAAACACAACAACAACACAAAACAAAACAACGCACAATTGTGGCAACACAACAACATCCCTCACCTAACACCCCCAACCCCTCCAACTCCCAAACAGGCGCAGCGTCACAACTCCTCAAATCCGCTGTAAATGCTTGGCCACGTCCGGGGACGCTTTTGTAGATTTTTTAAAATCGACGACGGTACCCAAGGCGGCCACGGCTGGCGGCTGCGGCGGTGCCGCTGCCCACGGCGCAAGCCGGAAGGCGGCTCTCCTCAATCCCCAACGCTGCCCCCGACGCAAAACACAAACTCCGGAGCGACGACAAGCGAGCGTGAATCAGAGCGCGTGCCGCTCACGCTCGTGCCCACTCGTGCCCACTCACGCTCGTGCCCACTCACGCTCGTGCCCGCTCGTGCCCACTCGTGCCCACTCACGACCGCTCGTGCCCGCGAGAGGAGGCCGATCCTCTTGGTATCCTTGACGCCGGCTCCACTGGCACAGGTCGTCGCCGTTCTAACCGTGCCATGCCGCCGACGTCGTGTGCGGCGATGGGGGGGGGGGGGGCGAACGAGCGGAGACGCCCGAAGCGTCGCGACCGGCTTACGCGGCGGATTACGACGGATGAAGAAGAGGAGGAGGAGGAGGTAGGCGGTGGAGAGTGAGGAGGAAGCAGAGGAGGTAGGCGGGGGCGGAGGGGAAGCATCAGACCGCCAGCACCGCCTCCTCCTCGCCCACGTCGTCCACCTCGTCGCGCTCCTTCAGGGAGCTCTTGAGCCGGTTGATCTCAAACTCGTGCAGCAGCCGCTGGGTCAGCAGCTTCTCGCGCTTCATCTTGTCCTTGATGTCCTGCGGCACGTCCGGGATGAGGTACGCGATGAGGAACTTCGCCACGAACACGGCGTGCTGCGGGAGGAGAGGAGAGACACCACGGGGAGGAAGACGGTTATGGGAAGCACGTGGCGATTGTCACGGACACCCGTTCCCCGTACCGCCTCGACACGGTCCCCCGTACCTCCATGACGATGATGAAGGCGAGCTTGGCGGCCAGGATGTGCCAGTAGCGGGTGCTGAACCGGTACCTCTTGGGGTGCTCTGGGGGGTAGCGGAAGTCCCGGTACCTGTGGGGACGGTGAGGAGGCAAGGCACGTGACTCACGGCATCACTGATGATGGTCACTTTGCTGCTGCCGATGATGATTGTTGTGAATATGATTATGCTGCCGATGACAATGCTGCTGCTGATGATGGCAACGCTGCCGATGACAACGCTGCTAATGATGACAATGCTGATGAAGCAGATTATGCTGATGCTGCTAATGACAGTGACGATGCTGCTGACGCTGCCGATTATGACAATGCTGCCAATGATGACCATGTTAATGATGACGCTGCCGATGATGACGATGACAATGCGCTGATGTTGCCGCTGACGAGGACGCCGACCGGCCCGAGCACCTCTCACCGGCAGGTGACGTCGGTGTCATTGCTGAACCAGTAGGGCAGCGCGGCGGCGTCTGGGCGGTTGCGCTCCTGGAAGTCAGCAATGTGAAAGACCGAGAGGCTGTAGTCCACGTAGCCCTCCATCGAGTGCTCCTCCGTGCCATTGAGCAGGCTGTGGTGCGAGTAGTAGTACACGAGCCGGGGCAGCATGTCCGACGTGAAGGCCACGATGATGGCCTAGAGGGTGGGGGGGTGGGGGGCAGAAGCGTCACCGTGGGACGACTCGCGCACTCACTGGCCCACTAGGCCTGCCCTATCCGTACTCTGCTAGTGACTAGACCTGCACCACCTGCACTCTGCTAGTCACTAGGCCTGCACCACCTGCACTCTGCTAGTCATTAGGCCTGCACCACCTGCACTCTGCTAGTCACTAGGCCTGCACCACCTGCACTCTGCTAGTCACTAGGCCTGCACCACCTGCACTCTGCTAGTCACTAGGCCTGCACCACCTGCACTCTGCTAGTCACTAGGCCTGCACCACCTGCACTCTGCTAGTCACTAGGCCTGCACCACCTGCACTCTGCTAGTCACTAGACCTGCACCACCTGCACTCTGCTAGTCACTAGACCTGCACCACCTGCACTCTGCTAGTCACTAGGCCTGCACCACCTGCACTCTGCTAGTCACTAGGCCTGCACCACCTGCACTCTGCTAGTCACTAGGCCTGCACCACCTGCACTCTGCTAGTCACTAGGCCTGCACCACCTGCACTCTGCTAGTCACTAGGCCTGCACCACCTGCACTCTGCTAGTCACTAGGCCTGCACCACCTGCACTCAGCTAGTCACTAGGCCTGCACCACCTGCACTCTGCTAGTCACTAGGCCTGCACCACCTGCACTCCGCTAGTCACTAGGCCTGCACCACCTGCACTCTGCTAGTCACTAGGCCTGCACCACCTGCACTCTGCTAGTCACTAGGCCTGCACCACCTGCACTCTGCTAGTCACTAGGCCTGCACTACCTGCACTCTGCTAGTCACTAGGCCTGCACCACCTGCACTCAGCTAGTCACTAGGCCTGCACCACCTGCACTCTGCTAGTCACTAGGCCTGCACTACCTGCACTCTGCTAGTCACTAGGCCTGCACCACCTGCACTCTGCTAGTCACTAGGCCTGCACCACCTGCACTCTGCTAGTCACTAGGCCTGCACTACCTGCACTCTGCTAGTCACTAGGCCTGCACCACCTGCACTCAGCTAGTCACTAGGCCTGCACCACCTGCACTCAGCTAGTCACTAGGCCTGCACCACCTGCACTCAGCTAGTCACTAGGCCTGCACTACCTGCACTCTGCTAGTCACTAGGCCTGCACCACCTGCACTCCACTAGTCACTAGGCCTGCACCACCTGCACTCAGCTAGTCACTAGGCCTGCACCACCTGCACTCCACTAGTCACTAGGCCTGCACCACCTGCACTCAGCTAGTCACTAGGCCTGCACCACCTGCACTCAGCTAGTCACTAGGCCTGCACCACCTGCACTCTGCTAGTCACTAGGCCTGCACCACCTGCACTCTGCTAGTCACTAGGCCTGCACCACCTGCACTCTGCTAGTCACTAGGCCTGCACCACCTGCACTCTGCTAGTCACTAGACCTGCACCACCTGCACTCTGCTAGTCACTAGGCCTGCACCACCTGCACTCAGCTAGTCACTAGGCCTGCACCACCTGCACTCTGCTAGTCACTAGGCCTGCACCACCTGCACTCTGCTAGTCACTAGGCCTGCACCACCTGCACTCTGCTAGTCACTAGGCCTGCACCACCTGCACTCCACTAGTCACTAGGCCTGCACCACCTGCACTCCACTAGTCACTAGGCCTGCACCACCTGCACCCTGCTAGTCACTAGGCCTGCACCACCTGCACTCAGCTAGTCACTAGGCCTGCACCACCTGCACTCTGCTAGTCACTAGGCCTGCACCACTTGCACGCTGCTAGTCACCAGGGCTGCACCATCCAGTGACGGCAGACTGCAGATCAATCACCGCTCAGCATGCGCACACACACGCTGCATCAAAAGGTTCGCTGTGATTGGTGGGACAGAGAGAGAGAGAGAACTCTTGTCCCTGCATCTCACATTTTTCAGAAGCGACCAGGCTATATCACTAATGATAGTACAACGAAGTGGCTTATCACGTGGAAAATGTATAGCCGCAGCCAAATGCTCAGAACGCACGTCGATTCTAAATGTAGAGGGAAAAACCGGAGGACTCGGAGAAAAGTCCACGTGACCACAGGGAGAGAGACAGACGCGCAAACTCCAAATATACAGCAGGCGTCGGGGTCGCGATGGAACCCGCGACCTCCTGCACACCGGGCGAGATAGTTGACAACGAAGCCACCGGGCGGGTGGCCGTCGTTTCGGGCGAGCGCCCTCCGCACTCACGTTGGTGACGACGGAGAGGATGGCGATGGAGGAGAGGATCTGCTGCCAGACGCCGATGTTGCGGGCGTGCGACGGCGTGGGCCGACGGAACTGGGTGGTGAACTTCCAGGCGTCCACGCGGATCTCGATGATGTTGTTGAGGAGCGCGAGCAGCGGCGCCAGCGGGAAGGAGACCACGAAGAGCGTCGTGAAGCCGAACTGCACGACTGGGACACGGGGCGCCGGGGGGGGGGGGGGGGGCGGCACGCCTGCGGTTAGCGCGGCGGGCCACGTGCGGTGTTCAACACACGTACGGGCGCGATGATGGCGATGGTGATGATGTTGGTAGAGGTGGTGGTGGTGATGTTGAGGAGGTACCTGCATGATGCGGAAGTGGGGGATGTTAACGTAGATGGAACGCTGTTTCTTCCACTGGGAGCTCCGCACTTTTAAATCATCTTCTAGATTAACAAACTAATTTCTGGAGAACTGATTTTTGTGTTTAGTTTGTTGTCCATCCCCCGCACCTCCGATGAGCACAACATGCATACAAAGGTTCCCTCCCACCCCCCCGTGATATGTTTAACGACAAGTCCAGCACATACACAGACGTCGGTACCAACAGCGGCAACGGTGCTGCCCATGGCGCAAACCACCAACACCAGCCGCTTCCCCAACGAGGAGGTGTGTGCGTGTGTATGTGTGTGTGTATGTGTGTGTGTGTGCATTTGTGTGTGCATGTGTGTGTGTATTTGTGGGTGTATGTGTGTGTGTGTATTTGTGTGTGTGTGTGCGTCCCGTGACCTGCCAGCGAGCGTAGCCTTAAAGTACATTTGGCCTGGCACAAGCGCCGTGGTGACGTCATCGCCACCTAGTGGCGAATAGCGGTTGTTGTTGTTGTGTGTGGGGAGCGGTCGTGTAGCAGTTAGCGCTACGCTGCGCTACCAACCCGGCGACCCGGGTTCGATTCCCGCTCACGGCCAACACCGGTGACGATTATTTGAACCGGTCCTGGGCCTTCCCTGGGTCGAATCAGACTCAAATGAGTACCTGGTGCGGTGTGTAAACATCGCCACTGGGGAGACAAAGGCGGCCAGCGTGGTGCGGGCCACCCACCCCCTCGTGCGCAGTGCCGGCCTTTATAAATGCTCTATAGCAGCACTTGCCCCTACAGGCTGTTAAGGCTACACGGGGGATCTTTGCGCGTGTGTGTGTACGTGTGTGTGGACTTCTTTCGCACCGTACGTAGCCAACCATGCAAATCAGAGGTGGCGAGGCAGGACAACAAACTGAAGACAACAAAAAGCAGTTCTAAAGACATCTCCGGAGGACCCGGAGACAAATCCACGCAGTGACCACGGCAAGAGAGAGAGACGCAAACTCCAAATATTCAGCAGCAGGCGTTAGGGTTAGCATCGAACCCACGACCTCCTGCATACCAGGCGAGGGAGATAACATCTCCTAGCCACCGCGGCGCAATTCGCGCGGTTGGCTACGGTACGGTGCCTAAGAAGTTAATCGTACGGTCCACACGTAACAAAGCCCAACATTCAGGCCGCACAGGGATAGACAATGAATTAAGTTTGTCGCCGTAGTCGTCAAAGTCCTTGTCGTCCTCGTGGTCTTCATCGTAGTCATCGTTGAAGTCGTCATAGCCGTTGTGATAATAACAATGAAGATGAAACCCAACGTACTCATCTCCAGGTACTCGTGGAAGAGTCCGAGGCGGCCCAGGTCCTGCAGGTTGTAGTCGTGCTCCCAGCGAGTGCGGATGCGCGTGTGCGTCGCTTTGCGCGCGCTGCGGCTCGACAGCTTGTTCATCAGCCACCTGGGGGGGGGGGGGGGGGGGTCAGCGGTAGTTACAACAGCAGGAGGTCCGGTGGACCGGCTCTGGCTCCTGCCATCATGAGGGGTAGGCGTGTGTATGTTTGTGTGTTTACGTATGTTTGCGCGCGTGTGTGTGTGTACGTTATTGCGTGTTACGCACGGGAATACCACTTCCTGGATGTTACCCCAGATCTGCTTTCCGACCATGATGATGGTGAGCTGGGTGGTCAGCTCCACCAGACAGCCAGCAGGCTCGCACTGCAACCGCACAACCACCACCACCACCACGGCACAACCACCACGTCAGGCAGCACAACAACCAAATCGTGTCACCGCTCTCGTGGGCAAATGCACAACCACCACTGTTGCACCACCACCACGGCAGGCACGCAACAACCAAATCTTCACCGTCCCTGTGTGCAAATTAAAATCAAATTATTTAAATTTTACCAGGTAAGGCCAACTGAGTTAAAGATCAACAAAGTGGCGGCTCATCATCATCACGTTGACATTTATAGCAGTCGCCAAAACTCTCTCAACGCGTGATGTTGATTCTAAATGTGGAGGCGAAAAACCGTAGGACCCGGAGAAAAATCCACGCGACCACGGGGAGAGAGATATACGCAAACTCCAAATATACAGCAGCAGGTGTTAGGGTCAGGATCGAACCCACGACCTCCTGTATACTAGGCGAGGTAGTTAACATCTCCTAGCCACTGTGGTGATGATGGGAGACGCAGACTCCAAATATACAGGCACCACCACTGCCGCCCACAACAACCATCTCACCTCTCCCGCCATCTAACCAACCGCATCACTCAAACACTCATTCCCCCATTAATTCACTTCCTCTCTCACTCAACCACCAACCCCACACACCCCAACTCACACCGCCAGCTTACTCAATCTTGGGATCACACACACACACAGACAAAGATCCCCCGTATAGCCTTCAATAGACTGTTGGGGCGAGTGTTGTTAGAGAGCACCTATGAAGGCCGGCACAGCACACGAGGGGGTGGGTGGCCAAAACCTCGCCTTTGTCTCCCCCGACGATGTTTACACACCGCAGCAGGTACTCATTTAAGGCTGAGTCGACCTAGGGGAGGCCCAGGAGCGGTTCAGATAATCGTCACCGGTGTTTGCCGTGAGCAGGAATCGAATCCGGGTCGCCAGGTTCGTAGCGCAGCGCACTAACCGCTACACTACCGCTCCCCAATACACGCACGCACACACACATACGTACACACACGTATACACACACACAAATACACACACATATACACAAATACACACACATACACACACACATACACACACATACACACAAACACATACACATACACGCACGCGCACACACCTCCTCGTTGCGGAAGCGGCCGAAGAGGTAGATGTAACCGCCGGGGTACCCCACGAACTTGCCCTTGAAGAAGGCGATGTAGAAGATGGAGGAGTAGTAGTTGACGAACTGGAAGAGGAACATCTTGATGGTGAGTCGGTTCTCGTACTCGATCTGAGTCTTGGGCATCTCTGCGCAGAGGGAGGAGGGCACGGGCGGTGGCGGTGGGCAGACGGGGCACAGCGTTGGCACACAGTGTCAAATAATAATGATGACGGAAATGAGTTAATATTAATATCGATCTCAATTCACGCGTCGCACGGTACACGCTCATCGCTCTCGTAGAGAGAGACAGAGGTAGGGGAGGGTAGCGAGACAGAGGAGAAGGGAGGTAGGGGAAGTAGGGAGGGTGGTAAGGGGAAGGTGGGAGTTATGGAGTTAGGTAGGGGAGGGTAGGGAGACAGAGGAGGAGGGAGGTAGGGGAAGAAGGGAGGTAGGGGAAGTAGGGAGGGTGGGAAGGGGAGGGAGTTATGGAGTTAGGTGGGGGAGGGTAGCGAGACAGAGGAGGAGGAGGAGGGGGTCCCGCTCACCCATGTCGGTGATCCAGATGGCCACCTTGACGTAGAAGTAATTGAGCACCATGATGATGGCGAAGTTGAGGCAGGAGGCGGTGATGGCGGTGGCCATCTGGGGCGTGAGGAACGAGTCGATCACCTCGTTCTTGGTGAGCTCCTTGGGCAGGCGCGACGCCAGCACAAAGAAGACGGCCAGCCGGTACACGATGATGCCCACGATCGACGCCAGCACCAGCAGAATCTGACAACGCGGACGCATGGCGCATGGGGGGGGGGTGGGTCGGTGGGCAGCCGGCAGTGTGCGTGTGTGCGTGTGTGCGTGTGTATAAACTAAACTCGACTAAAACTCGTTTTATTTGAGCAGGTTAGGCCCCACTGAGCTGTGGAGCTCTTAGAAGCGGGCATGGCTATCACAAATCATTATAGAGACACAGAGACAGTGGCATACAGGGAGAGACACACTCAGGGAACGTTAGCCACTGAGAAACAGAGAGAGTAAGAGAGACACTGAGTCAGACAGAGAGACAGGGAGAGACAGTGACAGACAGAGAGACAGTGAGAGATAGAGAGAGAGAGACAGAGAGATAGAGACATGGAGAGACATTGAGACACTGAGACAGACAGAGAGAGAGAGACAGAGAGAGACATGGAGAGACAGAGAGAGACATGGAGAGACATTGAGACACAGAGAGAGAGAGAGAGAAACAGTGAGAGACAGAATGAGAGAGACAGAATCAGAGAGACAGTGAGAGACAGACAGAGAGAGAGAGACAGAGAGAGACAGACAGAGAGAGACAGGGAGAGAGAGAGAGAGACAGACAGAGAGAGACAAAGCGATAGAGATATGGAGAGACAGGGAGAGACCGAGAGTTCTCCTCACCCAGAAGAAGACGGTGATGGCAGAGGCACATGTCCGCCAAGCCAGCGTGCCACAGGGCATGTACGGGTCCTGGGCCTATGGGACAGCACCCCGCCAGCACCAGCAGCGCCACCACAACCGGCACCAGAAACCACAACCAGAAACCATCAGCATCGCCAGAAGCATCGGCGCCACCGTCAGAGAACAATCAGCGTAACCGGAACCCATGGGCAAGAACCGCAGGAATCATCAGCAACACCACCGCCGCAATCATCAGCACCACCAAAATCATCATCACCACCGGAATCATCAGCACCGCCACCACCAGAATCATCAGCACCGTCGGCACCGCCGGGAGTAGAAAAACGAATCGCAGAGAGGATGCAACCGGAAATGGACCCCCCCCACCACCCCAGCAAGGCACGGAGAGAGAGACCCAGAGATGGTTCAACTTTAAATAACTTTTTTACGAAATAAAACAAATTTAAACTATTTTTTATTTTACCAAGTAAGGCCCCAAACTGAGGCGACGTCGCTCTTTTCTCCAGAAGCGACTTGGCAATCGCAAATGGTAGCTCAACCAAGTGGCTTGTCGTCATCGTCATGGCGTGGACATTTATATCAGCAGCCAAATCCTCTGAACGCGTGACGTCGATTCTAGACGTGGAGGTGGAATGACCGGAGGAGGACCCCAGAGCCACGGGCAGAGAGAGGAGGGGGAGAGGAACATGCAAACCCCAAATATACACAGCAGCAGCAGCAGCAGACCTCCTCCTACACCAGGCGAGGTCGTCAACATCTCCCTGACGCCACCGTGGCGTCCGTGCCAACCCCCCCCCCCCCCCCCCCGCGCGCCGTCTCCCCCCCGGTCTCTCTTACCCCAAGCACCACGACGGAACTAATGCAAAGGTTCAGGCCGCAATACTCTATCCACGACTTGCTGGAGACAAGCTCTGTGGCCTGCTGGAGGCACAAACCAAGGCCACGGCCGTCATGAGCACACCCAACATCGGCGCGTCCATCGCCAAACACACACACACGCGCCGAACACTCACGTTGTCATTGGCTGCTGACATTTGGGTTGTGCCCATTTCAAACCTTGATCAACAGTTTCCCTTGGAAGCGAACCCCCCTCTTCCTGAAGACGAATGCTTGCGTTGCGATAAAAACGCCGTAATTTTCTGTTATTTTTTATTTTTTTCTTTGAACCTATCCACGTGACTTTGCCGAAAGACCCAAGAATATTAATTCCTGCAGTCACGAAAGCTTTCAGTGAAGATTTAGATTTTTAAACTTTTCGTCACGGCTATTTTCATCGGAGTTATGGCAGGTGAGGCTCTGCCTCTCCTGATCGTACGTCCCTGGTGTAGCATGTAGTGCAGCATGTAGTGTAGCATGTAGTGTAGCATGTAGTGTAGCATGTAGTGTAGCATGTAGTGCAGCATGTAGTGTATGGCGCTGTGTAGTGTAGGATGTAGCGTAGTGGGAGAGCCAGTGGCCTGGGTGATGGGATTGTATTTGTGTAGTGTAGTACATAGTGTAGTGGAGTACGCAGTGTAGTGTAGTATGTAGTGTAGTACGTATTGTAGTATGTAGTGTAGTGTAGTATGTAGTGTAGTACTGGCCTGGGTGATGGGGTTGTACTTGTGTAGTGTAGTACGTAGTGTAGTAAGTAGTACGTAGTGTAGTATGTAGTGTAGTGTGTAGTGTAGTACGTAGTGTAGTACTGGCCTGGGTGATGGGGTTGTACTTGCGCCGCGTGCACTTGGCCTCGTACTCCGGCCTCAGCTGCTCCTCGTCCTCCTCGGTGGCGACCAGGTCCCACTCGTAGTCCAGCGTCGCCTGGTAGCGCTTCCACATCTCCAGGAACAGCGTCACTACGCACACACGCAGGTCCCCCGGGTAGCCTCAGCCGACTGTCGGGGCAAGTGCCGCTGCTGTTGGTGGACCCCGAACGGGAATCGAACTCGGGGTCCCCGGAGTTCGTAAGTCAATGCGCTGACCGCTCCCCAGACACACACACACGCGCACAGTTACGTACAACAGAGACAGATCCCCCGTATAGCCTCAGCCGACTGTTGGGGCAAGTGCTGTTAGCGAGCACCTATGAAGGCTGGCACGGCACACACAGGGGGTGGGTGGCCAGCACCACGCCCGGCCGCCTTTGTCTCCCCAGTGGCGATGTTTACTACACACCACATCAGGTACTCGTTTGAGGCCGAATCGACCTATGTGTGTGGTGCTTCCATTCTTCCCTGCCGTTTGGCTGTTGTCTCCGACTCTCCGAGTTGCATTGCCCTGTTGGGTGCCTTTGCATTCACGGGCTGGGGTCTCACTAACATGGCCACCTCTGCTCCCTTAGCCTCGATGTACCGATGGTTCTGGTTGTGTGATGGGCTGTGTGTCTCGCTGGCGCGACCACCGTTGCGGTGGTTCTCTTGCGTGGACGCGCTTGCCTCACAGCGCAGTTGGCAGCGCCGCAGCTTGTGTTACACACAGACGTGACGTTAACTTGCTAATCTCCCTAATCTCCCTGCCTAATCTCTCCCATCAACGTAGTGCTAATCTCCAATTAGCTAATCTCCAATTAGCACTGCTGTTGTGCGCATATGCGGGGACGATACTCTTATGCGGCGACGGAAGCTCTTTCATGCTAATCTCTCTCCCTAATCTCCCCCATGAACACAACTGACGTGCTTACGTCCAGGGATGGAATTCCTTTCCAGCTCAGACCCCGCTTGCTTGCCCTTCGCCACATATATAACCTCTTGTTGTAACAGCTCTCTCGCTCGTTCAGCAGTTCCACTGCTGGATTATTTTTTCCGCCCGAGGACGACCGCTTGTGTTGCGATCGAAACGTCGCGATATGAATATTTTTTTCTACCTACGTGACTTTACCGAAAAAAACTAAACTATGTTTTATTTTAACAAGCAAGGCCCACTGAGCTGCGTAAGCTATTTTTCAGAAGCGACGTGGCCATCACCAACGATAGCTCACAACCAAGTGGCTCATCATCATCATCGTCATCACGTGGAAATGTAGAGCAGTGGCCATTATGACTCCCAATGCTGGACGTTGAGTCTAAATGTGGAGGGAAAAACCGGAGGAGGACCCGGAGACAAATCCACGCGACCACAGGGGGGGAGAGAGAGACGCAAACTCCAAATATACAGTAGCAAGCGTCGTCAGGGTTGGGATCGAACCCACCACCTCCTGCGTAGCAGGCGAGGTAGTCAACATCCCAGCAGGGATCCGTCGCTTCCTGCCGCTAAACAGCCGGCAGGAGCCTCCTGCAAAGAGAACCGCGAAGAGGCTCGGCGAGGGAGACCGGCGAGGGAGAGAACCGGCGAGGGAGAGAACCGGCGAGGGAGCGCCGGCGGGAGCAGTGACGGTGACAAACGCTTGGGGCCACGGCACTCACCCCAGATGCCCATGAACGCCGCGAAGAAGACGGTGGCCGGATTGTCGAAGAGGTAGGTTTGCTGCACCACACACACGCACGCACACGCACGCACACACACACGCACGTACACACACACGTACACACACGCGCGCACACACACACACACCGTTCACATCGTTGTCATCATCATCATCACCACCAGAATCTGGCTTCAGGACTTCTCTTCCCCCGTGGTTGCAGACCTCTGGGAGTCACTGCAATAGCGGTCTCAGTGACCTGACCTCCTGCTCGTCGACCCTCCACACCACGTGTCCCACCCATCACTCCTTCCTCCTCCTCCACACCACGTGTCCCACCCATCACTACCTCCTCCGCCTCCACACCACGTGTCCCACCCATCACCACCTCCTCCTCCTCCACACCACGTGTCCCACCCATCACTCCCTCATCCTCCTCCACACCACGTGTCCCACCCATCACTACCTCCTCCTGCACACCACGTGTCCCACCCATCACTACCTCCTCCGCCTCCACACCACGTGTCCCACCCATCACTACCTCCTCCTCCTGCACACCACGTGTCCCACCCATCACTCCTCCTCCTCCACACCACGTGTCCCACCCATCACTACCTCCTCCTCCTCCACACCACGTGTCCCACCCATCACCACCTCCTCCTCCTCCACACCACGTGTCCCACCCATCACTCCCTCCTCCTCCTCCACACCACGTGTCCCACCCATCACTACCTCCTCCTGCACACCACGTGTCCCACCCATCACTACCTCCTCCGCCTCCACACCACGTGTCCCACCCATCACTACCTCCTCCTCCTGCACACCACGTGTCCCACCCATCACTCCTCCTCCACACCACGTGTCCCACCCATCACTACCTCCTCCTCCTCCACACCACGTGTCCCACCCATCACTACCTCCTCCTCCTCCACACCACGTGTCCCACCCATCACTACCTCCTCCTCCTCCACACCACGTGTCCCACCCATCACTACCTCCTCCTCCCCCACACCACGTGTCCCACCCATCACTACCTCCCCCTCCTGCACACCACGTGTCCCACCCATCTCAAGGTGAGCGTCTTCACTCACCTTGGAGGAGCTGCAGGTGATGTTCAGCCTCCAGTAGGTGCACTGCTTGTCGCACTGAGGGCACATGATGAACCTCCCGCCGATGTTGGCATCGCAGATCTCCTTGCTGGGCGGGCAGACGCACGGGAGGGGGGTGGGGCACGGCGCTCGCTCAGCCCGGCGGGAGCCGTCTTCACGGCAGGCATCCCCGCCGAGGCCGTCGCTGGGCCGGGCCGATGCTGTAGCCGCTGTTGTGAGCGGTAGTGCAGTAGTGGTTGTCGTGCTGCCCTACAAGAACCCACCCACCCACACACCCACCCACACGTCTCCCCACCCACCCACACGTCCCCCCCACCGACACACCCCGAACCCCTATCCACCCGTCTCCCCACCCACCCGTCTCACCACCCACTCACCCATCTCACCACACGCCTACCCACCCATCTCACCACCCACCCATCTCACCATCCACCCATCTCACAACCCACCCACCCATCTCACCACCCACCCACCCATCTCACCACCCACCCACCCATCTCACCACCCACCCACCCATCTCACCACCCACCCACCTATCTCACCACCCACCCACCCATCTCACCACCCACCCACCCATCTCACCACCCACCCACCCATCTCACCACCCACCCACCCATCTCACCACCCACCCACCCATCTCACCACCCACCCATCTCACCACCCACCCATCTCACCACCCACCTCCACACGCCGTCGTCCATGGTGCAGAGGCCGTAGATGAAGCAGCCGGTGCCGACGACGGCGGCGATGAACAGCATGAAGGTGTAGAAGCCCAGCCAGGCAAAGTACAGCGCAATCTTCTCCCCAAAGTACTTCCTGCAGCACGCACCACGACAACAAGCGCCGTTTGTACTCAGGGGCGGCAGCGTCACCGCGGCGCGCTTGTGCCAGGCTAGGTGCACGTCCAGGCCGTCAAGTGAATCGAGGAAGGCCCTCGCTGCTGGCGGGAGGTGATCACGGGACAGACCCAGGATGTCACGGGACAGGCCCAGGAGGTCACGGGACAGACCCAGGAGGTCACGGGACAGACCCAGGAGGTCACGGGACAGGCCCAGGAGGTCACGGGACAGACCCAGGAGGTCACGGGACAGACCCAGGTGGTCACGGGACAGGCCCAGGAGGTCACGGGACAGGCCCAGGAGGTCACGGGACAGACCCAGGAGGTCACGGGACAGACCCAGGTGGTCACGGGACAGACCCAGGAGGTCACGGGACAGGCTCAGGAGGTCACGGGACAGACCCAGGAGGTGACGGGATAGTCCCAGGTGGTCACGGGACAGGCCCAGGAGGTCACGGGACAGGCCCAGGAGGTCACGGGACAGACCCAGGAGGTCACGGGACAGGCCCAGGAGGTCACAGGACAGACCCAGGAGGTCGCGGGACAGACCCAGGAGGTCACGGGACAGGCCCAGGAGGTCACGGGACAGACCCAGGAGGTCACGGGACAGACCCAGGTCACGGGACAGGCCCAGGAGGTCACGGGACAGACCCAGGAGGTCACGGGACAGACCCAGGAGGTCACGGGACAGGCCCAGGAGGTCACGGGACAGAGTTGTGGGCTGTCTGCCTGGGATGACCAACGGATTTCTGTGGGCAGAAGCAGCAGCAGCTGCCTACTCAACAAGGACGATGATTTTGATTTAAAGCTTTCGTGACTGCAGGGATTCATCTTCTTGGTTCTTTCGGTAAAGTCACGTAGAAGGGAAATAATAAAATAATAAAAATAAAACATAAGAAATATAGTTGTATTTAATTAAATAATAAAATTTTCACATAATAAATACAATTGTATTTTATTATGTGAAATTTTTATTACGTTATTATTTCCCTTCTACGTGACTTTAGCGAAAGAACCAAGAAGGACGATGATCCTGGGAAAACCAGGACAGGTGGCAACCTGACCCTGCCACCCAAACAACAACAACAAACACCATTTGCCGCCAAGTGGCGGTGACGTCACCAAGGCGTTCGTGCCAGGCTAGGTGCACTTTAAGGCCACATGAAGTGTAAAAGGTTCGCTGGAAGGTCACGGGACAGACCCAGCAGGTGCCATGGGTTGACCTGACTTGACATGAGTGGCCGATGTACCACCTGTGTCCCCTACTGTACCAACTTGCTGTGCTTAGCCACCTGGCGCTCCGCTCGTTGTTGTGAGCGTCGCTCCTCCCCCCTCCGTTGTCGTTGGAGGGCGACTGCCTCCAACTGCCCAGTAGCGTCCTTCACGAGCCTCCTCCTCCACAGAGGCCGATCTTGACACTGCTGGTACTGGTCATTGGCAAGTCCACTCAGCTCCACATCTCCCCGTGGCCTGTGTCCCATGGGTTGACCGACTGAGATGACTGGCAGATGCAGTCACTCACACACTGACTCACCAACCCACCCACCCTCCCGCACACTCATCCACTCGTGTGCCACTCCCCCCTCCCCCCCCCGTGCCCCCCCACGTGCCCCCCCCGTGCCCCCCCCCCGTGCCCACCGTATGAAGTTGAGAGGCTGCTGCTTGTAGAAGCGTGCAGGCCGTGCCCACTCGCTGTACAGCACCAGCCGCTCGCTGCCTCCGTGGGCATCCGCCGTCTCCTTCCAGTACTTACTCTGCAACACGCACGCCCACGCGACACTCACCAGCCGACACTCACCAGCCGCCCACGCGACACTCACCAGCCGCCCACGCGACACTCACCAGCCGACACTCACCAGCTGACACTCACCAGCCGCCCACGCGACACTCACCAGCCGCCCACACGACACTCACCAGCCGACACTCACCAGCCAGCCGCCACTCACCAGCCGACACTCACCAGCCACTCAGCAGCCAGTAGCTATTCACCACTCACATCACCCACACATTTAGCTGCTTCCTAGTGAGTCACCATCACCGTGCCCGGCATGGCTCTCGCTGGAAAGCAGCGGCACCAAGTAGCTGGACAGCGGTGAGTGCTCGTGTGAGTGGGTGAGTGTGTGGGTGGTGAGTGTGTGGGTGAGTGGGTGGTGAGTGTGTGGGTGAGTGGGTGGTGAGTGGTTGAGTGGGTGGGTGGGTGAGTGAGTGGGTGAGTGGGTGGTGAGTGTGTGGGTGAGTGGGTGGGTGAGTGGTTGAGTGGGTGGGTGAGTGAGTGTGTGGGTGAGTGAGTGAATGGGTGAGTGAGTGGTTGAGTGAGTGAGTGATTGAGTGAGTGATTGAGTGAGTGGGTGAGTGGCTGAGTGAGTGGGTGTGTGAGTGGGTGTGTCAGTGGGTGAGTGCTTGAGTAAGTGCTTGAGTGGTTGAGTGAGTGGTTGAGTGAGTGGGTGAGTGAGTGGATGAGTGAGTGAGAGTGAGTGAGAGTGAGTGAGTGAGTACGCTCCACGTTCCGAGCCTCTTGGGCTCAAAGCGACCATCACGCGACGTCACATTGGTTGTTTTTGGTGGCAGTGTTGACAGTGGTGCCACGTGGCAAGCCAAGCCTGGGTTTCACTCCCGACTGGGGCGTCTTACTGTGTGGAGTGTGTGTGTGAGCGTGAGAGAGTGGAGTGTGTGTGTGTTCTGCAGAGTGAGAGAGTGGAGTGTGTGTGTGTTCTGCAGAGTGAGAGAGTGGAGTGTGTGTGTGTTCTGCAGAGTGAGAGAGTGGAGTGTGTGTGTGTTCTGCAGAGTGAGAGAGTGGAGTGTGTGTGTGTTCTGCAGAGTGAGAGAGTGGAGTGTGTGTGTGTTCTGCAGAGTGAGAGATTGGAGTTTGTGTGATCTCCCCCTCTTCTGCGTGAGTTTCCTCCGGGTTCTCCGGTTTACTCCTCCCATAGCTAAACCCACACCCACAGTGGAACTGCTATCGTGTGCCGTGCTGGCCTTCATTAGGTGGTGCTACTCGCTAACAGCACTTGCCCCAACAGTCTGTTGAGGCTATACGGGGGATTTTTGTCGTGTGCGTGTGTGCGAGTGAATGCGTGTGAGGGTTTGTGGGGGGAGCAGTAGTGCGGGGGTGAGGAGAGGGTGAGGAGAGGGTGAGGGAGGGTGAGGAAGGATAGAAAGGTGAGCAAGCAGGAGGCAGACAGGGCCGGACTAACGCAGAGGCCGGACCATCACAATCGTAATAATTAGACTGCAGGAGGAGGAGGAATCTGATGAGCTATGAAGCTCCGTGTCACAGATGTCCAGTAGGGGCATGGGCTAAGAACATTACAACAACAAACAACACAACACAAAACACGCGGTAGGAGTGCAAAGTAAAGTAAAGGTTAAAAACAAATCACTTAAACAATAAATATACAAAGGCAACTCAACTATTTTGAACGCATTCTTCAGAAGCGCCCTGGCCACGACTGAGAGACTAACGCAGCGGAGGCCGCCGCACTAAAGCAGAGTCTGGACTATCAGAGTCAGAATATGTATTTCCACTGGAGGAATCCGATGAGCTAGAAAGCTCTTTGCCGCAGTCGCCGTTGGCGTGCCACTGGCGCCAGCGTCCACGTTTTCCCGAATTCGAAAATCTCGGCCGTGAATCAAAAACTAAAACTTAACTATTTTTTGCTTTACCAAGGTAAGGACCCCACTGAGCTACGTAGCTTTTTTCAGAAGCGACCTGGCGATCGCAAACGACAACTCAGCCACCACGTGGACAGTTATAGCAGCAGCCAAACACTGTGAACGTGTGACGTCTATTCTGAATGTGGAGGGGGGAAAAACCGAAGAACCCGGAGAAAAATCCACGCGACCACGCGGAGAGAGAGAGAGAGAGACACGCAAACTCCAAATATACAGCAGCAGCGGGCATCGTCAGGGCCGGGATAGAACCCACGACCTCCTGTGTACCAGGCGAGGTAGTCAACATCTCCTGGCCACTGCGGTGCCCTCACGCGACTGGGATTGTGACCACACAGGCAACAGTGGGCGGCGATCACGACACACGCATCCCGCCCACCCCCTCCTATTGGCAGCAGACGCGATGCCCCGGGAGAGCCTCGCAACCGGGGATCTACCGTCAGCTGGTCTCGCAGCTGGCCGCGCCCACCACCAACTCAACGTGGAACCTGAGAGCGGCCCAAACCCGCAGCGCCCGTCACAGAGAGCTTCACAGCTCATCGGATTTCCTCGGGTATGAATAATAAATACTCAATTGATTCTGCTTCTAGGAAAGCAGAGCCGCTCTAATGGCGTCGAGAAAGTTTTTACCACTGCGGCGGTCCTCGCGCATGACGCGGGCAAAGATCCCCCGTGTAGCCTCAACAGGCTGTCGGGGCAAGTGCTGCGAGTAGCAAGTAGCAACACCTATGAAGGGCCGCACTGTGGCACACGAGGGGGCGGGTGGCCAGCACCACGCCCGGCCGCCTTTGTCTCCCCAGCAGGCAAAGTTTCCACACCGCTGCAGCAGGTACGCATTTGAGGCCGAGTCGACCTAGGGGAGGCCCAGGACCTGGTTTAGATTAAACGTCGCCGGCGTTCGTGGCCGTGAGCAGGAATCGAACTCGGGTCGCCAGGTTCGTGGCGCGGCGCGGCAACTACGATGCTCACACAGCCACCGGGTTTTATTTCACTTTGTATTTTACTGAGCTAGAACAGCTCTTTTCAGAAGCGACTCATCATCGTGATCGTGTGGAAGTTTATAGCCAAACACTCGAAATGCGCGTGACGCTCATTCTAAAAGTGAAGCGGGGAAAAAAACGGAGGAGGACCCGGAGAGAAAAATTCACGCGACCACAGGGAGAGAGAAACACGCAAACTCCAAATAATAGCGGACATCGTCAGGGTCGGGGTAAAACTCATGACCTCCTGTATACCAGGAGAAGTAGTTAACATCTCGCCAAATATACAACAGGCATCGTCAGGGTCAGGATCGAACCCACGACCTCCTGTATACCAGGAGAAGTAGTTAACATCTCGCCAAATATACAACAGGCATCGTCAGGATCAAACCCACGACCTCCTGTATACCAGGAGAGGTAGTTAACATCTCGGCACATATACAGCAGTAGGCATCGTCAGGGTCAGGATCGAACCCATGACCTCTTGTATACCAGGAGAGGTAGTTAACATCTCGCCAAATATACAACAGGCATCGTCAGGGTCGGGATCGAACCCACGGCCTCCTGTGTACCAGGCGAGGTAGTTAACATCTCGCCAAATATACAACAGGCATTGTCAGGGTCGGGATCGAACCCACGACCTCCTGTGTACCAGGCGAGGTAGTTAACATCTCCTAGCCACCGCGGCGGCCGGCTGTGGATGTCCAAGCGCTGTCGATCTTTTTTAAACTTAGATCCAGATTCGTGATCCGTACAATCGGGTTTTAGAAAACCGGAATCGGACTAAGCCGAGTCGGAGCGCCAGTGGAGGAGTTTGGTGGCACCGCCATCATCAGGCACAGGTGGTGGGTTCAACAGTCAAGGGAAGGAGGAATTTAAGGTTCAACAGAGAGAGGGAGTGGAGTGGGGGACCCCCCCCCCCCGCTACCACCTCACCATCCAACACCACAACGACTCCGCGTCCAACCGTTCAAACGTAATCCGGCCCTGATTTTGAAAGCTTGCGAGGCTGCTGGTTCCCAACCGTGCAGCAGGCAACGTGCTGTGCGTGGGTACGTACGTGTGTGTACGTACGTGTGTAGTACGTGTGTGTACGTGTGTGGACGTGTGTGTACGTGTGTGTACGTGTGTGGACGTGTGTGTACGTGTGTGTACGTACGTGTGTGTACGTGTGTGTACGTGTGTGTACGTGTGTGGACGTACGTGTGTGGACGTACGTTGTTCAACTTCCTTCAGCACCGTACGTAGCCAGCCATGCGAATGTATGTACGTGTGTGTGTGTGTTCAACTTCCTTCAGCACCGTACGTAGCCTACCGTTGCAAAAAATATAAACAATTTTAAGCAGCCAAACCGCTGCCCAAATGGCGCGGCCTCGGGAGGATGGGGTGCCGGTGCTCAAGGCACGAGGAGGTTTTTCGACGTAACTAGAATCGTAATGACAATCGTCACAAGTTGTACGATGTCTGTAATGTGGATTTGTGACGTTCAGCCACACGGTATTGGCTCGCCGCTCTCGTAGGGAGAGAGACGGGGGGGAGGGCGACGCAGAGAGACAGCGAGTGAGTGATCCGCCAACCCCTCACTCACTGCCGCTACAGCGGTGCTGGGTCGCTACGGGCAGACACGCACCTCCGATTGGCGCGGCTGGCTACGTACGGTGAGAAGGAAATTCAACGTACGCCGCTATACGTGCGTGCGTAGCGTCCACGACAGCTGTGCTGCAGCACGGGTTGGGGACCGCTCGCGTCAAAGCCGTGAAGAAGCTCGCGAAGAAAAGGAGGTGGAGGAGGCAAAAGCTCCGACAGGAGACATCGAATAGAATATCAAAATGACGAGGGTTGAAGGGGGAGAGAGAAGGCGGTCATTTTGATGAGGTGATACCCACCTCGGCATCGGAAGTTAGCAGCGAATCAACGCCGGCCAGCGACTGCAAACAGCAACACAGAGACGCTCAGAGTCACCGCCACCGCCACCACCACCGCCGCCAACACCGCCACCACCGCCGCCACCGCCGCCACCGCCGCCACCACCACCACCGCCACCACCGCCACCACCGCCACCACCGCCGTCCATCCATCCCACCGTCACTCGCCACAGCAAAGTTTGCGTGGCCAAACCGTTTCTCCCCCCCTCTCACTCGTCCCTACACGCAAATTTTTCCAGAGCCAGGCCAGCGCTGGGCTGGCTCTCGGGCGCCACCGGCGGCTAGGAGATGTTGACTACCTCGCCTGGTACGCAGGAGCTCGTAGGTTCGATCGACAACCCTGGCGCCTGCCCGCCCGCCGCTGTATATCTGGAGTTTGCGGTGTCTCTCTCTCCTTGGAGGACCCGGAGGAAAATCCACGTGACCACGGGGAGAGAAAAGAGAGAGAAGACTCCAAATACACAGCAGCAGCAGCAGGCGTCGTCAGGCGGGCGGGATGGGACCCACGACCTCGTGCGCACCACCAGGCGAGGGCGACAACATCTCGACAAACCACGGGCCACCCCCGCTCGAGGGCTCGAGGGGTCTCGCCGCGGCGACGAGTTTTCTAAACGCGCGACGGGAGGATTTAAAAATTCCCGCGTTGGCAAGAACTTCGTCTCCATGGGGGGGCGGGGGGGCGGGGGGGGGTGGGGGGGGGGGGGGCGGGGGGGGCGGGGGGGGGCGGGGAGGGCGGGGAGCGCCGGCAGAACCGGCGAGGGGGGGTGGTAGGGGGGGATGGAATGCTCGCCGGCGATGGCGGTGGCGGCGGCGGTGAGCGCAATCAGAGTGAACAAAGCGAGCCACCTCCAGCTCCCGGCTCACACCGGCGGTGAAATGACGTCGTCGGCATAGCCAGGCAGCCAGGCAGGCAGCCAGGCAGCCAGGCAGCCAGGCAGGCAGCCAGGCAGGTGTGGGGGATTAGCGGCCAAGTCATCAACACTCCATTAATCTTTTCCGTGGTTACATTCCTCCCACCCCCTCCCGTTCTCCCCATGAACCCCTTCCATGAGAACGTCATCAGTTTGTTTTCTTTCCAGATTCCGTTCCGAATTTACCAGAACAATAATACAACGTGCGGCCTCTGTGGGTAGTAGCCTTGTGGGGAGCGGTAGTGTAGTGGTTAGCGCGCTGCGCTATGAACCTGGCGACCCGGGTTCGATTCCCGCTCACGGCAAACACCAGTGACGATTATCTGAAACGGTCCTGGGCCTCCCCTAGGTCGACTCAGCCTTAAATGAGTACCTGGTGCGGTGTGTAAACATCGCCACTAGGGAGACAAAGGCGGTCGGGCGTGGTGCTGGCCACCCACCCCCTCGTGTACCGTTCCGGCCTTCATAGGTGCTCGCTAACAGCACTTGCCCCTACAGTCTGTTCAGGCTATACGGGGGATCTTTGTCTTTGTCTTTGTCTTGTGTGTGTGCGTGTGTGCGCGTGTGCGTGCGTGGGTGTGCGTGCGTGTATGTAAGTGCGTGCGTGTGTATGTAAGTGCGTGCGTGTGCGTGTGCGTGCGTGTGTGTACGTGTGTGTGCGTAAGTGTGTAAGTGTGCGTGTGTGTACACGTGTGTGTGTGCATGTGTGTGCGTGTGTGTACGTGTGTGTGCGTGCGTGCGTGCCCGTACGTCGTGGAGGGGATAAGCCGCATTGTAGGTGCCGTTGCTCAGCAGCCGTTCGATCCCGAACCGCACCTTCTCCTCGTCCTCCTCCTCCGTGTAGCCACAGCGCGACAGCACGTAGTACACCTACAGGCAGCAGCACACAGCACGTAGTACACCTACAGGCAGCAGCACACAGTACACTTACAGGCAGCACACATCACGTAGTACACCTACAGGCAGCAGCAGCACACAGCACGTAGTACACCTACAGGCAGCAGCAGCACACAGCACGCAGTACACCTACAGGCAGCAGCACACAGCACGTAGTGCATCTATAGACAGCACGTAGTGCACCTACAGGCAGCACGCAGCACGTAGTGCACCACGTACGATGTGGTTGCGCGTGTACGTGCCTATACATGGGTGGGTGTGTGCGTGTAGGAGCGTGTATGTGCGTGTGTTTGTACGTGCGTGTACGTGCGTACGTGCTTGCGTGCGTGTGTGTGCGTGCGTGTAGGAGCTTGTAGGAGCGTGCGTGTGTGCGTGTAGGAGCGTGTACGCGCATGTGTGTGCGTGTGTGTGCGTGTGTACGTGCGTGTGTGCGTGTAGGAGCGTGCGTGCGTGTAGGAGCGTGCGTGCGTGTGTGTGTGCGTGTGTGCGTACGATGCGGTTGCGCGTGGTCTCGCTGAAGAAGGCCTCCTGGTCGTGGATGAGGAAGGCGTCGCGGTGGCTCATCTGGAACGGCGCCGTGAAGTACTCCACGTCGGCACGGATCACGTCGGGACTCAGCTTGTACAGCTTCTCCAGGCACGAGCGCAGCGTCGTGTCGCGCTGCACCTGGTTCTCCTTCACCGGCACCTGCGTGCCCACACCGCCCTCGTCACCCTCACCGTCGCCGCCGTCGCTGTCATCATCATCATCGTCGTCACCATCACCGTTATCGCCGCTATCATCATCGTCACCATCATCATCGCCATCATCATCATCGTCACCATCATCGTCGCTATCATCATCGTCGCTATCATCATCGTCGGCATCATCATCATCATCATCGTCGCTATCATCATCATCGTCACCATCACCGTCATGGCTGTCGTCATCACGATCGCCGTCATCACTGTCATCGATCGTGATTCTTTAAAAAAAAAAGATAATTTTTAGATTGCACTCATGATTTGCCAGCTATTTTTTTTATTTCTCTCATCTGTTATTGTTTAACGTCGATTTATTTTACTGCGACTTGTTGCGTTTGTCGGAGAAGCGGCGGTGTTGCTGCTTTTGTTGATGAAACACCGAATTAAGAGCTTCTCGGCTCACAGGGTCCTTCAAAATAAACTGAACCGTCATCATCACCTTCATCACCTCCATCATCATCACCACCATCATCACCAGCGTCATCACCACCGTCATCACCACCATCATCATCACCGTCATCATCACCGTCATCACGATTATCGACATCATTACCACCACCACCACCACCGCCGTCATAACCATCACCGCTGTAACCATCATCGCTATCACTGTCATCATCACCGTCATGCAGGAGAGGGAAGGAGGGAGCCAGGGGTCACGCAGAGGCGCGTCGCTACCCCCCATCACCTGGGGGTCTCCGTGCCCCACTCACCTTGATGTGAAGCTTCTCGGCGAAGGTGCAGAGCACTTCGAAGGGAGCGTGCACCTTCACGAAGTAGGTCTTGCCGTCCGTCGCCGACTGTGACGACGACACACACAACAACACGCGTACAATCACACACAACAACACACGTACAATCGCACACAACACGCGTACCATCGCACACAACACGTGTACAATCACACACAACACGCGTACCATCACACACAACACGCGTACAATCACACACAACACGTGTACAATCACACACAACACGTGTACAATCACACACAACAACACAAGTACCATCATACACAACAACACGCGTACCATTGCACACAACAACACGCGTACAATCACACACAACAACACACGTACCATCACACACAACAACACGCGTACAATCACACACAATCGCAGGCTCGCGCCGTGACGCCGTTCCTCTCGCTCGGGTTCAAGCGTCTCCCTGCCGTCTCGACATGTCCGACACGGGACGGCAGCGAGTGGCCACGCGGAGAGCACTTTGTGGTCGTGGCGAGAAACACTCACGGGGCGGAGGGAAAATACTCACGGGGCGGAGGGAAAACACTCACGGGGCGGAGGTAAAACACTCACGGGGCGGAGGTAAAACACTCACGGGGCGGAGGTAAAACACTCACGGGGTGGAGGGAAAATACTCACGGGGTGGAGGGAAAATACTCACGGGGCGGAGGGAAAACACTCACGGGGCGGAGGTAAAACACTCACGGGGCGGAGGTAAAACACTCACGGGGTGGAGGGAAAATACTCACGGGGTGGAGGGAAAATACTCACGGGGCGGAGGTAAAACACTCACGGGGCGGAGGTAAAACACTCACGGGGCGGAGGTAAAACACTCACGGGGCGGAGGGAAAACACTCACGGGGCGGAGGGAAAACACTCACGGGGCGGAGGGAAAACACTCACGGGGCGGAGGGAAAACAGTCACGGGGTGGAGGTAAAACACTCACGGGGCGGAGGTAAAACACTCACGGGGCGGAGGGAAAACACTCACGGGCGGAGGGAAAACACTCACGGGGCGGAGGGAAAACACTCACGGGGCGGAGGGAAAACACTCACGGGGCGGAGGTAAAACACTCACGGGGCGGAGGTAAAACACTCACGGGGCGGAGGTAAAACACTCACGGGGCGGAGGTAAAACACTCACGGGGCGGAGGGAAAACACTCACGGGGCGGAGGGAAAACACTCACGGGGCGGAGGGAAAACAGTCACGGGGTGGAGGTAAAACACTCACGGGGCGGAGGTAAAACACTCACGGGGCGGAGGGAAAACACTCACGGGCGGAGGGAAAACACTCACGGGGCGGAGGGAAAACACTCACGGGGCGGAGGTAAAACACTCACGGGGCGGAGGTAAAACACTCACGGGGCGGAGGTAAAACACTCACGGGGCGGAGGGAAAACACTCACGGGGCGGAGGGAAAACACTCACGGGGCGGAGGGAAAACACTCACGGGGCGGAGGGAAAACACTCACGGGGCGGAGGTAAAACACTCACGGGGCGGAGGGAAAACACTCACGGGGCGGAGGGAAAACACTCACGGGGCGGAGGGAAAACACTCACGGGGCGGAGGGAAAACACTCACGGGACGGAGGGAAAACACTCACGCGGTGGAGGTAAAACACTCACGGGGCGGAGAGGAAACACTCACGGGGTGGAGAGGAAACACAGCGGTGGTGACGGTGATGGTGCTGGGATGAGGCTCACAGGGCAGATCTATGTATGTTGAACTTCTTTCGCACCGTACGTAGCCAACCATGTTAATCAGAGGTGCAAGGTAAGGACACACTATGGGTCTCTGTGAGTCTATGAGTCTCTGCGTGAGTCTATGGGTCTCTGCGTGAGTCTATGGGTCTCTGCGTGAGTCACTGGCTCTGTGTGGGTCTATGGGTCTCTGCATGAGTTTATAGGTCTCTGCGTGAGTCTATGGGTCTCTGCGTGAGTCACTGGCTCTGTGTGGGTCTATGAGTCTCTGCATGAGGCTATGGGTCTCTGTGTGAGTCTTTGGGCCTCTGCGGGAGTCACTGGCTCTGTGTGGGTCTATGGGTCTCTGTATGAGGCTATGGGTCTCTGTGTGAGTCTTTGGGTCTCTGCGGGAGTCACTGGCTCTGTGTGGGTCTATGGGTCTCTGTGTGAGTCTACGAGTCTCTCTGTGCGAGTCCATCGGTGTTGTAATAATTATAGATGTTTGTTTAAAGGGCTCACGTACACTTTTGTCCACCGTCTCCAGGAGTAGGCCGTACTTCTTCTGCAGGTTCAGCTCAAAGGTTTTGCGACGATCCTAGAAGAGAGGGGAGAGGGGGTCGGGGGGCAGCGGGAGGTCGTCGGCATCTTCACAAGAGAGGTTTTTTTTTTAGTCGGGCTAGATCGCGTAAATATATATGTGTCGTTAAACCCACCACCACCACGCAGCAGAGGTCGCAACCCGATACCCGATACCCGTACCCTACCTGATACCCAGCTACCCGTACCCAGCCGGGTACAGGTAGCCGTTTGCGACCCTGGTGCGGCCGGGTACGGGTACGGGTAGGCCGTGAGTCACTGGTGAGTAACCGTTTGTCACTCATTTCAGGTAGGGTACGGGTAGGGAACGGGTACCCGTACGGGTACCCATTTGCGACCCTGGTGCGGCCGGGTACGGGTACGGGTAAGGAATCAAAACCCGTTTACGACCTCTGCCACGCGGACACGCCCAGCGAGTGAGGGGTTTGCGACGTATTCAACGAACGGAGCAGGGGGAGGATTTCTCCACAACTCCGGGTGTCGCCCGTTGATGCTGGTTGTTGTTGTTGTTGCAATTACCGGCGCAACGTCACGGTAAACGTTGCAGTGGGTTTACTCTCCAACACGCAGCCGGTTAGCGCTGCACCGGTAACCAATCGGCACGTTCTGTTTACGTGACGAACCTTTACCAATTGGCCGTGTGCCGGGTGGTGGTGTTGCGGGTTTAACGGACGCATTTATATTCACGCGATCCAACCCAGAAGGGGAAACCTCTATTTTGGATAACATTGGTCACGGAAGCCGTACCGAGTGTTACATCGTCATCCTTGTGACCATCGCCGTCGCCACCGGCTGCTTACAGACGAAGTTGGTTGACAAAAGGAGCCAGCATCTACATCACCAAGAGAGCGAGCAAACCGTCCAACTATTTTAAACAACTCAACTACTGTTTTTCATTGTACCAGGTACGGCCCACTGAGCAATAGTAGCTCTCTGTTTCAGAAGTGATCTGGCCATCACAAATGGTAGCGGCTTCTCATCATCGTCACCACCACCAGGGGGACATGTGTCGCAGAAGCCAATTACACTATGAGCGCACGATTCCAAATGTGGAGGGGGAAACTGGAGGACCCAGTGACCACGGAGAGAGCGAGAGAGGCAAATATTAAGGGGTCAGGGTCGGGATCGAAGCCACGACCTCCTGCACACCAGGCGAGTGAGTTAACATCTCCCATTCAACATGGAGGCTTTCGAGGACCGATATGTTCCACAACACCGGCTCTAGGGGTTACATCGCGGTCATCTAAATGCGTGAAGTAGTAAACTAATTGGCACGCTTTGATTACGTGACAACAACTCACTAATTGGCTGTGTCGGGTGGCGGCGGGCTAACAACACATTCATATAAAAGTATGAAAAATAAGTTCAGTTTTACCCTTCCTTAAATAAAACAGGACGTGTGAAGATGTTCAAACATACTTTGATGCCGGCAAAAAAGGCATCCCACGATTTTGCTGCTCACCCCGAGCTACGACTGCCCTGGCACCGTTCGTCTTTTGGCGAAGTTCTCTGGCCTGACGCTGCCGGTGAGACCAGGCCATGACGGAGGCGGCCGTCTCCGGAGTAGGACAATCAGCTTCTAAGACGATGCGAGCACGCTGAGAGAAGTGTTGTGTGTGCATGTTCGGCACACGCACTCTGTGTGGCGGTTAATGCAGTAACTCGATTCCTGTTTGGCGTGTGAGCGTCTCAACACAACTCCTGTTGTATTGCCAGAAAGGCACGCACATATATTATTACTCTTCGCACAATGTCATTTGTTCGCTCTTCACGAGCACCTCAGGGCTGTATCGCTGGCGGCGGCGAGTGAGGAGGCAAAGCCGGAATCCTCCCAAGACGTCTTGGCGAGCGTGCGGGGCAGGGAGTGTGCGGGGTAGGGAGTGTGCGGGGCAGCAATCATGCGGGGCAGGGATCGTGCGGGCAGCCCGAGTGACATCGGCCACGACTGATAACGCCCTCCGTGGGTGTGGTGGGGTCACAGCAGATGGCACGTGCAGCTGCCTGTGTGTTGGTGTGTGTGCGTGTTGGTGCGTGTGCATGTTGGTGCGTGTGCGTGTCGGTGCGTGTCGGTGCGTGTGCGTGTCGGTGCGTGTGCGTGTCGGTGCGTGTGCGTGTCGGTGTGCGTGCATGTTGGTGTGTGTGCGTGCGTGTTGGTGTGTGTGCGTGTTGGTGTGTGCGGTGTGTATGTGCTTCTGTGTGCGTTGTGTACGTGCTGTGCGTGCGCTCTGCGCGTGTGCGTCTATGTAACAACGGTGACCAGAGTTCGATTCCTGCTTACGGCCAACACCGGTGACAATTATCTGAACCGGTCCTTGGCCTCCCCTAGGTCGACTCAGCCTCCAATGGGTACCCGGTGCGGCGTGTGGTAAGCATCGCCACTGGGGAGACAAAGGCGGCCGGGCCTAGTGCTGGCCACCCATCCCCTTGTGTGCCACAGCGCTGGCCTATATTGGTGCTGCTACTCGCTACGAACAGCACTTGCCCCCAAAAGTCTACACGGGGGACCTTTGTCTTTGTTTGGGGGTGGTGGGAGGCGCAGGAAGTGTGGGGGGATGCAGGGAGGGGTCGCGGCAGTGATGGGAGGGGCACTTCCTGTGTGGAAGGTCACACTTTGAGCAGATGATTATTCATAGATATTTTGTATTTTAATAGAGGTTTGTTGCAAGAAGCACAGCGGGCAGTCGCAGTCGCCCGCACATCTCGCTCTCTCTCTCCCTCCCCGCCGCTCACAGTTCGTCGCCGTACCCCTGCACCTCCGATAAGCACGGTTGGCTACGTACGATGCGAAAAAAGTTCAGCGTACATGCACACGCACAAACATAAACAGCACACGCACACACAAACACAGCACACGCACACACACACATACACAGCACACACAAACACAGCACACACACACAGCACACACACACACAGCACACGCACACACAAACATACACAGCACACACACACAGCACACACACACAGCACACACACACAGCACACACAAGCACAGCACACGCACACACACACATACACAGCACACACACCAACACAAAGATCCCCTCTGTGTAGCCTCAACAGACTGTTGGGGCAAGCGATGTTAGTGGCAAGTAGCAGCACTGATGAAGGCCGGCACTGTGGCACGCGTGTGGGGTGTGGGTGGCCAGCACCACGCCCGGCACGGACACACACACACACACGCACAAAGACCCCCCATATAGCCTTAAAAGACTGTTGGGGAAAGTGCGGTTAGCGAGCACCTATGAAGTCCTGCACTGTGGCACACGTGGGGGGTGTGGGTGGCAAGCACCACACCCGGCCGCCTTTGTCTCCCCAGTGGCGATGTTTATACATCGTACCAGGTACAAATTTGAGGCCGAGTCGACCTAGGGGAGGCCCAGGACCGGTTCAGATTATCATCACCGGTGTTGGCCGTGAGCGGGAATCCAACTCGGGTCATCGGGTTCGTAGCGTGGAGCGCTAACCGCTACACTACCACTCCCCACAGACACACACACACTGAGACACACACACAGAGATACACACACAGATACAGAGATACACACACACACATAGATACAGAGATACACACACACACACATACAGAGATACACACACACAGATAGACACAAAACAGACACTGACGCACACACAACAAGCACCATTCATTATTCACATTCCGGAGTTCTCCCTGCCTTGGGGTGACGTCATCACATCCGGCTGCCACCATCTGCTGCTGCTGCAGTCGCCGCCGATGACTCACACAGAGCGGACGCCGCCAATTCTACTGGCCGTTTCGCTCCCCCTCATCGTGCACCACGGCGCCGTGCTTCAACCTCGCCGAGACTCATCAGCGCACCGCGGCGCCGGGCTTCAACCTCGCCGAGACTCATCAGTGCACCGCGGCGCCGGGCTTCTACCTCGCCGAGACTCATCAGTGCACCGCGGTGCCGGGCTTCTACCTCGCCGAGACTCATCGTGCACCGCGGCGCCGGGCTTCAACCTCGCCGAGATTCATCGTGCACCGCGGCGCCGGGCTTCAACCTCGCCGAGACTCGTCAGTGCACCGCGGCGCCGGGCTTCTACCTCGCCGAGACTCATGGTGCACCGCGGTGCCGGGCTTCTACCTCGCCGAGATTCATCGTGCACCACGGCGCCGGGCTTCAACCTCGCCGAGACTCATCGTGCACCGCGGCGCCGGGCTTCAACCTCGCCGAGACTCGTCAGTGCACCGCGGCGCCGGGCTTCAACCTCGCCGAGACTCATCGTGCACCACGGCGCCGGGCTTCAACCTCGCCGAGACTCATCAGTGCACCACGGCGCCGGGCTTCAACCTCGCCGAGACTCATCGTGCACCGCGGTGCCGGGCTTCAACCTCGCCGAGACTCATCGTGCACCGCGGCACCGGGCTTCAACCTCGCCGAGACTCATCGTGCACCGCGGTGCCGGGCTTCAACCTCGCCGAGACTCATCGTGCACCGCGGCCGCCTCCCACTGCCGCCCGTCGGTCGCGGTCGCTCAGGCGCGTCACGCGTCGACGCCGACCGGAGACCCCAGGGATCCGGCAACACGCTAATTATTAAGGACCCGCCGATGGTCTTTACTAAACTATAAACTGTGTTTGTATTTTA
>NC_083846.1:561806-861806 GCF_015708825.2 Lethenteron reissneri
GAACTCCCTTCCCTCACCCTGGGTGGCTCTGCCTGGAGCAGGCGGCACACAGCGGCGGAGCGAGGGCTCATCTCCATCGGTTCCCTCTCCCCGGGATGGAGTGTGGTGGCCTCCTCGCTCGCACCCGGAGGGTTTTCTCCAGGCGCTCACTTCTCCTCCCGCACTTATAAACCGCCCTGGAAACTATCTCGCTACGCAGAGGACAGCAGAGATTGGGGGGATATTGTTGGTCGCGTGGTCTCATCGTGTGGCTGTTGCTGCTTTCCCACTCCTCGTTTGCGGTGCCTCCTCCTGGTGTCTGTTGAAGCAGGTGGAGGACTTCCCCACAACTCTGGCGGTCGCCTGATGAAGCTGGTTGTGATTACTGGCGAAATGTCACGGCGCTCTGATTGTAAATGTTGTGGCTTGGCTCTCCGACACACAACCGGTTAGTGCTGTACTAGTATACTACACTATACACTACACCATACACTAGTGCTGTACTAGTACACTACACTATACACTACACCACTTTACACTACACTACTATACACTACACTACTATACACTACACTATACACTACACTACTATACACTACACACTACACTATACACTACACGATACACTACACTATACACTACACTATACACTACTACACACAAGTGCTGTACTAGTATACTACACTATACACTACACCACTTGACACTACACTACTATACACTACACTACTATACACTACACTACTATATACTACACTACACTATACACTACACTACTATACACTACACACTACACTATACACTACACTATACACTACACTGTACACTTCACTATACACTACTACACACAAGTGCTGTACTAGCGACGAATTGGCCACGTTCTGTTTACGTGACAACCCTTACTAGTTGGCCGTGTCGGGTGGTGGAGGGTTTAACGACACATTTATATATTTACGCGATCTCACCCAACAAAAGCCGCATTATGGAGTTTAGTTTGTATTGAGCGGCTGTTGGTTTGGTGACGATGATCGTCCGTGCAGGGTGCCGGGTGTAAGCGCTGGCACGCTGGGAAAAAACGCCCCCATTTGACGAGCCCACAGGACTCTGACGTGGCACACACTCTTCTCCGAGTGACACACGGCGGTGACACGCACACGCACGCAGGCGCACGTCAAGACGCATAAAAGTTGGTCTCTGACACACACAGACAGACGGCCTGTTGTGTGACACACAGAGGCACGGTTCACAGCGGGAAAGATTTGAGTGACACACACACAGCCTTTTCTTTGTGACAAACAAGATGATCAGTTTTGCGTGACACACAGAGATGTTCTGAGTGACACAGAGGCAGCAGGTTGTGTATAACACACAGACTCAGTTGTGTATAACACACAGACTCAGTTGTGAGTGACACAGAGACAACGTTGGAGTGGCACAGAGACGCCGTTGGAGTGGCACACGGAGTTAGCTGTGAGTGGCACAGAGGGCCGCTGGAGTTGCACACGGAGTGAGCTGTGAGTGGCACAGAGGGGCGTTGGAGTGGCACACGGAGTGAGCTGTGAGTGGCACACGGAGTTAGCTGTGAGTGGCACAGAGGGGCGTTGGAGTGGCACACGGAGTGAGCTGTGAGCGGCACACGGAGTGAGCTGTGAGTGGCACAGAGGGGCGTTGGAGTGGCACACGGAGTGAGCTGTGAGTGGCACACGGAGTGAGCTGTGAGTGGCACAGAGGGGCGCTGGAGTGGCACACGGAGTGAGCTGTGAGTGGCACACGGAGTGAGCTGTGAGTGGCACAGAGGGGCGTTGGAGTGGCACACGGAGTGAGCTGTGAGTGGCACACGGAGTTAGCTGTGAGTGGCACAGAGGGCCGCTGGAGTGGCACACGGAGTCAGCTGTGAGTGGCACACGGAGTGAGCTGTGAGTGGCACAGAGGGCCGCTGGAGTGACACACGGAGTGAGCTGTGAGTGGCACACGGAGTTAGCAGTGAGAGGCACAGAGGGCCGCTGGAGTGACAAACGGAGTGAGCTGTGAGTGGCACACGGAGTGAGCTGTGAGTGGCACAGAGGGCCGCTGGAGTGACACACGGAGTGAGCTGTGAGTGGCACACGGAGTGAGCTGTAAGTGGCACAGAGGGCCGCTGGAGTGACACACGGAGTGAGCTGTGAGTGGCACACGGAGTGAGCTGTGAGTGGCACAGAGGGCCGCTGGAGTGGCACACGGAGTGAGCTGTGAGTGGCACACGGAGTGAGCTGTGAGTGGCACAGAGGGCCGCTGGAGTGACACACGGAGTGAGCTGTGAGTGGCACACGGAGTTAGCTCTGAGTGGCACAGAGGGCCGCTGGAGTGACACACGGAGTGAGCTGTGAGTGGCACACGGAGTGAGCTGTGAGTGGCACAGAGGGCCGCTGGAGTGGCACACGGAGTGAGCTGTGAGTGGCACACGGAGTGAGCTGTGAGTGGCACAGAGGGCCGCTGGAGTGACACACGGAGTGAGCTGTGAGTGGCACACGGAGTGAGCTGTGAGTGGCACAGAGGGGCGCTGGAGTGACACACGGAGTTAGCAGTGAGTGGCACAGAGGGGCGCTGGAGTGGCACACGCAGTTAGCTGTTAGTGGCACAGAGGGGCGCTGGAGTGGCACACGGAGTTAGCTGTGAGTGGCACACGGAGTGGGCCCTACCATGGGTACACGGTGGCCGTGTCCACCGCAGGATTCCGTTAGAAGCTGAAGGAAGGGTCGGGGGGGGGAGAACGAAAAATTGAACGCAGCGTTAGCGACGACTCGGTTAGCGACGACTCGGATACCCGACCACGACGCACGCAGAACATCGTCGTCTTCACAGCACCACACACACGCGGCGCCACACACACACACACATGCGGCGCCACACACACACACCTCATTTGACAGTGCCACACACACACAGTCATCACAGATCACCACACACACAATGGCACACACACATCATCATCATTATCACGGTGCCACACACACAATGCCACATACCATCATCACAGCATTCACGAAGAAATACTCTAATTTGTTGTGAACTACAACAATAACAACAACAACAAGTTGGGCCTTCATCACGAGCACGTGATGGGCGAGAGGCACGGGGCGAGGGAATGAGGGGATGGAGACTGCACCCCAGGGTGGGATGGGAGATGGCGGCACCACCACCGACACCACCACCGCCACCACCACCACCACCAACACTACCAACACCACCAACACTACCAACACCACCCTAACCACCAACACTACCAACACCACCAACACCACCCTAACCACCAACACCACGTGTCTCTGTGCTAGTAGTCTATGAGTCTCTGTGTAACTCCATGAGTTATGGAGCTGATAGGCCCGGAAGATGAGTGAGAGAAGAGGAAGCAGCCGGAAGGTAGAGCAGACATGGGGAAGTGGTGGAGGTAGAGGATGATGAGAATGATGAGCAGATGGATGAGGTGGAGCAGGAGGATGATGAGAAGGATGAGTTGGTGGATGAGGTGGAGGATGAGTTGGTGGATGAGGTGGAGGATGAGTTGGTGGTTGAGTTGGTGGATGAGGTGGTGGTTGAGGTGGTGGTTGAGTTGGTGGTTGAGTTGGTGGATGAGGTGGTGGATGAGTTGGTGGATGAGTTGGTGGATGAGTTGGTGGTTGAGTTGGTGGATGAGGTGGTGGTTGAGGTGGTGGTTGAGTTGGTGGATGAGGTGGTGGATGAGTTGGTGGATGAGTTGGTGGATGAGTTGGTGGATGAGTTGGTGGATGAGTTGGTGGATGAGTTGGTGGATGAGTTGGTGGATGAGGTGGTGGTTGAGGTGGTGGATGAGGTGGTGGTTGAGGAGGATGAGGATGAGGGGTAGGAGGATGTGCAGGAGGTGGAGTGGAGCCGAGTGGACGCAGAGGGGAGCGGCAGGAAGGAGGAGGCAGTGACCCCCCCCCCACCCAAGTAGGGGCAGCAGCGCCGGCTCGGCGAAGCGGCGTGGGCCGGGCCGGGATCCCGTCCAGCACAGCGACGCGTGGCCAAGTGGACCGGGGCGTTACGCAGCACTCCCACCACCCCCTCCTCTCTCTCTCTCCGCGCTCGTTCTACAAATGCCGCTTCCCACGCAGAGTTTTTTGGAAACCTTCCCTGCGCCCGTGCCCACGTTCACCCGGCGTGTAAACAGTTGGCTTCGTGCGCCGCGGTTTAAACAAATGTCACGGCGACTGGAGAGGGGTCACAGGCGCTGCGAGCACACGAGGCCGGCCACGCTGGGTTCCAATCCGGGTTCTACAAGCGTGGTGCGCTCGATGGGTCTCAGCCCGGCCACCAACGTCTGACATAGAGACCCACAGATTCATATAGAGGAGACCCACAGACCACACGTAAACCCATAGACTCACCACACCGATACCCATAGGCTCAGAGAGACTGATAGACTAACACAGGGACCCATAGACTCACATGGAGACCCAGGACTCGCGTAGAGACCCATAGATTCATATAGAGACCCATAGACTCACACAGAGACCCGTACACTCGTATAGAGACTGGGTTGTAATTAAACTGCATTCTCAAGTGCAGTTGTAGTGGTGATAACTACTCGCTGTTCGCAAGCTGTGAGAGAGCAGTTGGTAAACAAGGTTTTCCCGCTCAATCAAACCGTTAGGGTCAAATGGGGTGAGGTAGGATCCAAACGCCAGATTGGGAAGGACCAATCGGAGGGGTCCAAGAGGTGGCCGGGGATTGGTTAACCCGGCCACGAACAGGTATAAAAGCCGAAGCTGCTGAGAGTTCTTGGTTAGTTCTGCTACACGAAGACCCAAGTCGGCTGAAGACAGCTAGGACCCTGGACCAAGCCTTCCAGCCCTTGTCAGGGCTGGGGCTCAGAGTCACCAGTGGTCAGGGGAGATAGGTCCTGGATAGGGCCCTGGCTCCCAGCCTTCCCGCCCTTGTCAGGGCGAAGGTCTCGAGCGACCAGAGCGGGGACCTGTTGGGCCAGCGGCGGATCAGTGTGCCTCCCCTAGGTCCCAGCCGGAGGACGCTAGGCTAGCGGGGGAGATAGCCGGCAAGTCCGGAGTCTGTAGCTCCTCAGGATAACGGGTAAGGGGACCGTATACCCCTTGTGTTAGGTGTAGCAAGTATTGGTGAATAAAAGCGTGTGGCCTCTAAGAAGTTTCCTTCAAGAACGTTACACAGTGAATTGATGGGCTCAGCCTCATCACCAGTGACGGCACAGAAAACATTACATCTGTTTCTGTACTTTATCTAAATTCCAGGGAATTAAAAGAAAAAAAGTTGATGGGATTCTTGGCTACGGCTACCATCAGCGGCGAGTGATATCTCAACAAAGGCGACTCGGAGATGTGAACTACCTCGCCTGGTATACGGGAGGGTCGAGGGTTCGATCCCCTCCTCTGACATCTGTTGCACAGGTGTGGAGGATTAAAGGAACCACAATTCCTCGCTCATCTCGTCAAGGACCTACAAACCACCATCACACAAACTTCGCTCATCCTAGCAGCGGCGGCTTTTGTCGCGCCGTCGAAACAAAGACGGTGGTCACCGCATCGCGTGCCACTTTCAGATGCGCTCCTGCGGCCGTCTGGAACGCTCTTCCTTACGATATTCGGAAGCCACTGGGAGCTACGCACTTTTAAATTATCATCATCTAGATGGACAAACTCATTTCTTTAGAACTGCTTATTGTGTTTAGTTTGTTGTCTTTCCCCTCCCACCTCCGATTATCACAGTTGTCTAAGTACGGTGCGAAGGAAGTGCAACATACATACAAGAATGTGGGGGTCAGTGAGTGGGTGGGTCAGTGAGTGGGTGGGTCAGTGAGTGGGTGAGTGGGCGAGTAGATTAGTGCGTGAGTGGGCGAGTGGATGAGTGGGTGAGTGCGTGAGTGGGTAACCATCGAACAAAGACTGTCCCCGCATCGCATGACGCTCAGACGTGCGGCCGTCTGGAACGTTCTTCCTTCCGATATTAGGAAACTACTGGGAGCTTAGCACTTTTACATCATCTAGACTGACAATCTAATTTCTTTACAACTCCTCCTTGTCGTGTTCATTTTGTTTGCCCTCCACCCGCACGGTTAGCTATGTACAGTGCGAAAGAAGTTCACCGTACATACGTAGGTGCATACGTGTGACACTGATGCAGGCGGGGCGGATTGTACGACCTGCCGTCTCAAAGCTGATGGCGAAAGTGACCACTCGTGATTGGAGTCTTACTGGGGCATGACGCTGGCACCTGGGCCGGAGCGATCGGCACGGCACGGGTCAGATCGACCCACCGCTTTCCTCCCTGCCAATTCCTTCCCTCCATCGCTCGGTATCCCCGTAATTCCTGTACCCACCAACTTCCTTCCCCATACCCCATTACTATTCACCGCATCACTTTTAGCTACCCTAATTGTACCACTCATAACCCTTGCAAAGCACCTTGGATAACAGCGCTAAGTAAATATAAAATACGATTTATAAGATCGGCTTTATAACAACGGCAGCCCCCCACCGAAGACGAACATCAACGGAGGGATGGAGGCAAGGCCGATGAGTCGGACGCCCTTCGATGACCTCCTGTCGCAGGTGCTAGCTCGTGCCCTGCCCCCCTTGGGATAGAGTCATGACACTGGAACCAGGACTGGAGTTTATTGGAAGGCACGGGCCAGATCGGCTCAATAACAACGGTAGGAGGCCGCTAGACTTGCGTGCGGCCCATGGGCTTTGTGTCATCACCGGCGCAATGTATATCGGCATCCATTCCAGTCTCTTGTTTGGATATGCAATTTTCCGGCGCATTAAACCGGATTAGCGCTGTGAATGGCGCGCAGGCTGGTTGGGTGCTCACACTAACGGCGCCGATTACCCCGTGATCCACCACCGTGATGCTGCCCTATGATGATGATGATGTGGCCCGATGATGATGATGATGCCCAATGATGATGGTGGCCCTATGATGGTGGTGATGGTGGCCCTATGATGGTGGTGATGGTGGCCCAATGATGATGATGATGATGCAGTTCCCTTTGGACACGGCCTGCGGCCACGAGGCCTCCGATGCGTTCCAGCTCGTACGCCACACGCGACACCGGCAGCTCGGCGCGCCACGGCACAGCACGGTACAGCACAGCTGCGCAGGGGCCGTCTCGGCACCGCAGCGAGGGTGTGCCGGTGGTAGCGGGGCAGTGGTGGTGGTGGCGACGGCTGCCGTTGCGGCTGCGGCGAGTGTGGTGAGTGGCTCACCCGCGTGGTGAGTGGGTGGCTGTGGTGAGTGTGGTGAGTGTGGCTGTGGTGAGTGTGGTGAGTGGGTGGCTGTGGTGAGTGTGGTGAGTGTGGCTGTGGTGAGTGTGGTGAGTGCGGCTCACCCGCGTGGTGAGTGGGTGGCTGTGGTGAGTGTGGTGAGTGTGGTGAGTGTGGCTGTGGTGAGTGTGGCTCACCCGCGTGGTGAGTGGGTGGCTGTGGTGAGTGTGGTGAGTGGGTGGCTGTGGTGAGTGTGGTGAGTGTGGCTGTGGTGAGTGTGGTGAGTGGGTGGCTGTGGCGAGTGTGGTGAGTGTGGCTGTGGTGAGTGTGGTGAGTGGGTGGCTGTGGTGAGTGTGGTGAGTGTGGCTGTGGTGAGTGTGGTGAGTGGGTGGCTGTGGTGAGTGTGGTGAGTGTGGCTGTGGTGAGTGTGGTGAGTGTGGCTGTGGTGAGTGTGGTGAGTGTGGCTGTGGTGAGTGTGGTGAGTGGGTGGCTGTGGTGAGTGTGGTGAGTGTGGCTGTGGTGAGTGTGGTGAGTGGGTGGCTGTGGTGAGTGTGGTGAGTGTGGCTGTGGTGAGTGTGGTGAGTGTGGCTGTGGTGAGTGTGGTGAGTGGGTGGCTGTGGTGAGTGTGGTGAGTGTGGTGAGTGTGGCTGTGGTGAGTGTGGTGAGTGTGGCTGTGGTGAGTGTGGTGAGTGTGGCTGTGGTGAGTGTGGTGAGTGTGGCTGTGGTGAGTGTGGTGAGTGGGTGGCTGTGGTGAGTGTGGTGAGTGTGGCTGTGGTGAGTGTGGTGAGTGGGTGGCTGTGGTGAGTGTGGTGAGTGTGGCTGTGGTGAGTGTGGTGAGTGTGGCTGTGGTGAGTGTGGTGAGTGGGTGGCTGTGGTGAGTGTGGTGAGTGTGGTGAGTGTGGCTGTGGTGAGTGTGGTGAGTGTGGCTGTGGTGAGTGGGTGGCTGTGGTGAGTGTGGTGAGTGTGGCTGTGGCGAGTGTGGTGAGTGCGGCTCACCCGCGTGGTGAGTGGTTGGCTGGACGGGGCGATGGAGTCGCACTCGGGGCTGTTGAACTCCTCACTCGCTCCCGAGCGACGGCGGCGGCCATTCTCCCCTGTTGAGAGGAAGAGGGGGCAGGTGGGGGGGCAGGTGGGGGGGCAGGTGGGGGGGCAGGTGGGGGGGCAGGTGGGGGGGCAGGTGGGGGGGGCGTTTAGCTTCATTAGCATTCAATTAAAAATCAGAGTCAGTATTTTTCATGGAGGAATCCGAGGAGCTATGAAGCTCTTTAACACAGATGTCCAATTAGCAACGGCAAGGAGCGGCGTCACGTGGCGAGGTAGCCCCGCCCACTGCCCAGGTAGCCCCGCCCACTGCCCAGGTAGCCCCGCCCACTGCCCAGGTAGCTCCACCCACTGCCCAGGTAGCTCCACCCACTGCCCAGGTAGCCCCGCCCACTGCCCAGGTAGCCCCACCCACTACTCAGGTAGCCCCGCCCACTGCCCAGGTAGCTCCGCCCACTGCCCAGGTAGCCCCGCCCACTGCCCAGGTAGCCCCACCCACTACTCAGGTAGCCCCGCCCACTGCCCAGGTAGCCCCGCCCACTGCCCAGGTAGCCCCGCCCACTGCCCAGGTAGCCCCACCCACTGCACAGGTAGCCCCGCCCACTGCCCAGGTAGCCCCGCCCACTACACAGGTAGCCCCGCCCACTGCCCAGGTAGCCCCGCCCACTGCCCAGGTAGCCCCGCCCACTGCCCAGGTAGCCCCGCCCACTGCCCAGGTAGCCCCGCCCACTGCCCAGGTAGCCCCGCCCACTGCCCAGGTAGCCCCGCCCACTGCCCAGGTAGCCCCGCCCACTGTCCAGGTAGCCCCGCCCACTGCCCAGGTAGCCCCGCCCACTGCCCAGGTAGCCCCGCCCACTGCCCAGGTAGCCCCGCCCACTGCCCAGGTAGCCCCGCCCACTGCCCAGGTAGCCCCGCCCACTGCCCAGGTAGCCCCGCCCACTGCCCAGGTAGCCCCGCCCACTGCACAGGTAGCTCCTCCCACTGTCAAATGTTTCTCCGTCCACTAAATCGGAACGAGAATCTATATTTAGACTGGCGGAGGTGAGCGATGAAGCTTTTTTTCACAGATGCACAGTAGGGGCGGGTCAGAAACTTACAACAAACAACACAAAACCCACGAGAAGACTGCAAAGTATAGGACATGTTCAACTGTGTGTGTGTACGTGTGTGTGCATGTTCAACTGCGTGTGTACGTGTGTACGTGTGTGTACGTGTGTGTGTGTGCACATGCCTGCAGCGTTGGCAGTGGTTAGCGCACTGCGCCACGAACGCAGCAACCCCGAGTTCGATTCCCGCTCACGATCAATAATAACATTGGCGAGCGTTTGAACTGGGTTCCTGGGCCTCCCCTAGCTCGACTCAGCCTTAAATGTAGTACCTCGTGCGGAGTGTAACTACAGTCTCATGACTGGGGAGACAAAGGCGGCCGGGCGTGGTGCTGGCCCCCTGCCCCTCGTGTGCCACAGTGCCGGCCTTCATAGGAGCTGTTGCTCGCCGCTAACAGCACTCGTCCCGACGGTGTGCCGAGGCTACACGGGGGACCTTTGTCTTTGCGTGTGAGTGGGGTGAGTGGGGCGAGTGGGGTGAGTGGGGGTGGGGGGTGTGGAGCGGTGAGCGCACGGCCCTGGGAACCCGGCGGCCCAGACTATTCATGGACCTGAGAATGTGTGTAAGGGTAAACGTGTGTAAGTGTGTGTGAGTGTGTGTGTAAGAGTAAACGTGTGTAAGTGTGTGTAAGTGTGTGTGAGTGTGTAAGGGTGTGAGTGTGTGTGTAAGTGTGTGTAAGGGTAAACGTGTGTAAGTGTGTGTAAGTGTGTGTGAGTGTGTAAGCGTGTGTGTGTGTGTAAGGGTGTGAGTGTGTGTGTAAGTGTGTGTAAGGGTAAACGTGTGTAAGTGTGTGTAAGTGTGTGTGAGTGTGTGTGAGTGTGTAAGCGTGTGTGAGTGTGTGTGAGTGTGTAAGCGTGTGTGAGTGTGTAAGCGTGTGTGAGTGTGTAAGCGTGTGTGAGTGTGTGTGAGTGTGTAAACGTGTGTGAGTGTGTGTGTGTGTAAGCGTGTGTGAGTGTGTGTGAGTGTGTAAGCGTGTGTGAGTGTGTGTGTGTGTAAGCGTGTGTGAGTGTGTAAGCGTGTGTGAGTGTGTGTGAGTGTGTAAACGTGTGTGAGTGTGTGTGTGTGTAAGCGTGTGTGAGTGTGTGTGAGTGTGTAAGCGTGTGTGAGTGTGTAAGCGTGTGTGAGTGTGTGTGAGTGTGTAAACGTGTGTGAGTGTGTGTGTGTGTAAGCGTGTGTGAGTGTGTGTGAGTGTGTAAGCGTGTGTGAGTGTGTGTGAGTGTGTAAGCGTGTGAGTGTGTGTGAGTGTGTGTGAGTGTGTACGCGTGTGTGAATCTGTGTGAGTGTGTAAGCGTGTGTGAGTGTGTGTGAGTGTGTAAGCGTGTGTGTATGTGTGAGTGTGTAAGGGTGTGTGTGTGTGTGTAAGTGTGTGTAAGAGTAAGTGTGTGTGAGTGTGTGTGAGTGTGAGTGTGTAAGGGTGTGTGTAAGTGTGTGTAAGAGTAAACGTGTGTAAGTGTGTGTGAGTGTGTGTGAGTGTGTGTGAGTGTGTGTGAGTGTGTAAGGGTAAACGTGTGTAAGAGTAAACGTGTGTAAGTGTGTGTGAGTGTGTAAGCGTGTGTGTGTGTAAGGGTGTGAGTGTGTAAGCGTGTGTGTGTGTAAGCGTGTGTGAGTGTGTGTGAGTGTGTAAGCGTGTGTGTATGTGTGAGTGTGTATAAGCGTGTGTGAGTGTGTACGCGTGTGTGAGTATGTAAGCGTGTGTGTGTGTAGGTAAGTGTGTGTGTGTGTAAGCGTGTGTGTGTGTGTATGTGTGAGTGTGTAAACGTGTGTGAGTGTGTATGTAAGCGTGAGTGTGGGGAGCGGTGGTATAGTGGTTAGCGCTACGAACCCGGCGAGCCGAGTTCGATTCCCGCTCACGACCAACACCGGTGACGATTATCTGAACCGGTCCTGGGCCTCCCCTAGGTCGACGCAGCCTCAAATGAGTACCTGGTGCGGTATTTAAACATCGCCACTGGGGAGACAAAGGCGGCCGGGCGTGGTGCTGGCACCCACCCCCTCGTGTGTCGGCAGCCTTCATGCGGTGCTGCTACTCACTAACAGCACTTGCCCCGGCAGTCAGTCACAGGCTACACGGGGGAGCTTTGTCTTTGTGCGCGAGAGGTCACGGGAGTGGAGGAATCGGAAACAAATCGCATTCCTCTCTCTCTCTCGGCGGCGTCCCCACCCTGGGGGGGGTGGTGGGGGGGGTGGTGGGGTACAGTGGCACGTGCCCCCCACCCTGGGGGGGGGGTGGTGGGGTACAGTGACACGTGCCCCCCACCCTGGGGGGGGGGGTGGTGGGGTACAGTGACACGTGCCCCCCACCCGGGGGGGGGGGGGTGGGGTACAGTGCCACGTGCCCCCCACCCTGGGGGGGGGGGTGGGGTACAGTGCCACGTGCCCCCCACCCTGGGGAAGGGGGTGGGGTACAGTGCCACGTGCCCCCCACCCTGGGGGGGGGGTGGGGTACAGTGCCACGTGCCCCCCACCCTGGGGGGGGGGGGGTGGGGTACAGTGCCACGTGCCCCCCACCCTGGGGGGGGGGGTGGGGTACAGTGCCACGTGCCCCCCACCCTGGGGGGGGGGGGGGTGGGGTACAGTGGCACGTGCCCCCCACCCTGGGGGGGGGGTGGTGGGGTACAGTGCCACGTGCCCCCCACCCTGGGGGGGGTGGTGGGGTACAGTGCCACGTGCCCCCCACCCTGGGGGGGTGGTGGGGTACAGTGCCACGTGCCCCCCACCCTGGGGGGGGGGGTACAGTGCATTAAAACAATGATCAGCCACGGCCGAGGTATTGGTCCTGCCGTGTTTCAGATCTGCCTTGTGTTCACGAACACGGTCTGAGACGTGTCGCTTAGTTTTTGTTAATTTTTGTTATTTTCTTTGAACCCAAAGAATATTAATTCCTGCAGCCACGAAAGCTTTAAGTCAAGATGTAACCCTTCCTAGTTGGCCGTGTCGGGTGGTGGCGGGTTTTAACGACGCATTTATATATTTACGAGATCTCACCCAAAAACCTCTATTATGGATAAGCCGCTTCGTTGAGCTATCATTTGTGATATCCACGTCGCTTCTGAAAAAGCGAGCGATGGAGCTCAGTGGGCTTTACCTGGTTAAATAAAACAAATCGTTTTAGTTTAATTTAAGACGACCGCGCAGCCTTAACCATAATAAATACTTACGGGGGAAAACCCATAGACCCGCGAGCTATTGTGATGCATCTTCTTGGTTCTTTCGGTAAAGTCACGTAGAAGGGAAAAAAAAAGAAAACATAATTAAATAATTCTCACTGAGAATTATTTTATTATGTTTTAAATAAAAAAAATAAAACATAATAAAATAATTCTCACTGAGAATTATTTTATTATGTTTTATTTTTATTATTATTTTATTATGATTTTACCGAAAGAACCAAGAAGATGAATCCCTGCAGTCACGAAAGCTTTAAATCGAAATCTATTGTGATGCTTTGTTATTTCCATTGCCCTGCGTGCTGATCGCCTCTTAGCGTTGCTCTCTGGTCTACGAACACTGCTGCTGCTGCTGGTGCAGAGGCACGGCCACACAGGAGGAGGCTGTTGTATGGACGTGTGTGTTGAACGTCTTTCACACCGTACATAGTCAGCCGTGCTAATCGAAGGTGAGGCTCTGATGTATACCAATCAGCTTCAAGGACGATGCGATTAATATTATTATTATTACCATCATCAAAACAAGTTTGTTTGCCTGCTTTGCCACAAGCAAGGTATGTGGTTAACGCGGACTACTTGATGATGCCTTGCAATAAACAAATAGGCGTGTGTGTCTATTGTGGTGTTTAATCCGCACCTCCGAGAAGCACGCTTGGCTACGTACGGTGCGAAAGAGGTTCAACGCATGAATGTTTGATCATCTTCACTCCTCCTCTGTTGCCGGAGAAGGTAAAACTCCAAATACCTATTAATTATTAATTCATCGTCTTGATAGAGTCAAGAAGAGCCTCATAGATACAGAGTAGTAGTGGTAGTACTAACATGTAGTAGTAGTAGTACTAACACGTAGTAGTAGTGAGTGGATTTTGTATGATCTCCCCTTGTTCTACAGAGTGAGTGGAGTTTGTATGATCACCCCCTGTTCTACAGAGTGAGTGGAGTTTGTGTGATCTCCCCATGTTCTACAGAGTGAGTGGAGTTTGTGTGATCTCCCCCTGTTCTACAGAGTGAGCGGAGTTTGTATGATCTCCCCCTGTTCTACAGAGTGAGTGGAGTTTGTATGATCTCCCCCTGTTCTACAGAGTGAGTGAGTGGAGTTTAAATGATCTCCCCCTGTTATACAGAGTGAGTGGAGTTGGTATGATCTCCCCCTGTTCTACAGAGTGAGTGGAGTTTGTGTGATCTCCCCCTGTTCTACAGAGTGAGCGGAGTTTGAATGATCTCCCCCTGTTCTACAGAGTGAGTGGAGTTTGTATGATCTCCCCCTGTTCTACAGAGTGAGTGGAGTTTGTGTGATCTCCCCCTGTTCTACAGAGTGAGCGGAGTTTGTATGATCTCCCCCTATTCTACAGAGTGAGTGAGTGGAGTTTGAATGATCTCCCCCTGTTCTACAGAGTGAGTGGAGTTTGTATGATCTCCCCCTGTTCTACAGAGTGAGTGGAGTTTGTGTGATCTCCCCCTGTTCTACAGAGTGAGTGGAGTTTGTATGATCTCCCCCTGTTCTACAGAGTGAGTGAGTGGAGTTTGTGTGATCTCCCCCTGTTCTACAGAGTGAGTGAGTGGAGTTTGTATGATCTCCCCCTGTTCTACAGAGTGAGTGAGTGGAGTTTGTGTGATCTCCCCCTGTTCTACAGAGTGAGTGGAGTTTGTATGATCTCCCCCTGTTCTACAGAGTGAGTGAGTGGAGTTTGAATGATCTCCCCCTGTTCTACAGAGTGAGTGGAGTTTGTATGATCTCCCCCTGTTCTACAGAGTGAGTGGAGTTTGTGTGATCTCCCCCTGTTCTACAGAGTGAGCGGAGTTTGTATGATCTCCCCCTGTTCTACAGAGTGAGTGGAGTTTGTATGATCACCCCCTGTTCTACAGAGTGAGTGGAGTTTGTATGCTCTCCCCCTGTTCTACAGAGTGAGTGGAGTTTGTATGATCTCCCCCTGTTCTACAGAGGGAGTGGAGTTTGTATGATCACCCCCTGTCATACAGAGTGAGTGGAGTTTGTGTGATCTCCCCCTGTTCTACAGAGTGAGTGGAGTTTGTGTGATCTCCCCCTGTTCTACAGAGTGATTGGAGTTTGTATGATCTCCCCCTGTTCTACAGAGTGAGTGGAGTTTGTATGCTCTCCCCCTGTTCTACAGAGTGAGTGGAGTTCGTGTGATCTCCCCCTGTTCTACAGAGTGAGTGGAGTTTGTGTGATCTCCCCCTGTTCTACAGAGTGAGTGGAGTTTGTGTGATCTCCCCCTGTTCTACAGAGTGAGTGGAGTTTGTGTGATCTCCCCCTGTTCTACAGAGTGAGTGGAGTTTGAATGCTCTCCCCCTGTTCTACAGAGTGAGTGGAGTTTGTGTGATCTCCCCCTGTTCTACAGAGTGAGTGGAGTTTGTATGATCTCCCCCTGTTCTACAGAGTGATTGGAGTTTGTATGATCTCCACCTGTTCTACAGAGTGAGTGGAGTGTGTGTGATCTCCCCCTGTTCTACAGAGTGAGTGGAGTTTGTATGACCGCCCCCTGTTCTACAGAGTGAGTGGAGTTTGTGTGATCTCCCCCTGTTCTACAAAGTGAGTGGAGTTTGTATGATCTCCCCCTGTTCTACAGAGTGAGTGGAGTTTGTGTGATCTCCCCCTGTTCTACAGAGTGAGTGGAGTTTGTGTGATCTCCCCCTGTTCTACAGAGTGAGTGGAGTTTGTGTGATCTCCCCCTGTTCTACAGAGTGAGTGGAGTTTGTATGCTCTCCCCTGTTCTACAGAGTGAGTGGAGTTTGCGTGATCTCCCCCTGTTCTACAGAGTGAGTGGAGTTTGTGTGATCTCCCCCTGTTCTACAGAGTGAGTGGAGTTTGTGTGATCTCCCCCTGTTCTACAGAGTGAGTGGAGTTTGTGTGATCTCCCCCTGTTCTACAGAGTGAGTGGAGTTTGTATGATCTCCCCCTGTTCTACAGAGTGAGTGAGTGGAGTTTGTAGTGATCTCCCCCTGTTCTACAGAGTGAGTGAGTGGAGTTTGTATGACTCCACCCTGTTCTACAGAGGAGTGAGTGGAGTTTGTGTGATCTCCCCCTGTTCTACAGAGTGAGTGGAGTTTGTATGATCTCCCCCTGTTCTACAGAGTGAGTGGAGTTTGTATGATCTCCCCCTGTTCTACAGAGTGAGTGGAGTTTGTATGATCTCCCCCTGTTCTACAGAGTGAGTGGAGTTTGTGTGATCTCCCCTGTTCTACAGAGTGAGTGGAGTTTGTATGATCTCCCCCTGTTCTACAGAGTGAGTGGAGTTTGGTATGATCTCCCCCTGTTCTACAGAGTGAGTGGAGTTTGTATGATCTCCCCCTGTTCTACAGAGTGAGTTTGTATGATCTCCCCCTGTTCTACAGATGTGAGTGGAGTTTGTATGATCACCCCCTGTCATACAGAGTGAGTGGAGTTTGTGTGATCTCCCCCTGTTCTACAGAGTGAGTGGAGTTTGTGTGATCTCCCCCTGTTCTACAGAGTGATTGGAGTTTGTATGATCTCCCCCTGTTCTACAGAGTGAGTGGAGTTTGTATGCTCTCCCCCTGTTCTACAGAGTGAGTGGAGTTCGTGTGATCTCCCCCTGTTCTACAGAGTGAGTGGAGTTTGTGTGATCTCCCCCTGTTCTACAGAGTGAGTGGAGTTTGTGTGATCTCCCCCTGTTCTACAGAGTGAGTGGAGTTTGTGTGATCTCCCCCTGTTCTACAGAGTGAGTGGAGTTTGAATGCTCTCCCCCTGTTCTACAGAGTGAGTGGAGTTTGTGTGATCTCCCCCTGTTCTACAGAGTGAGTGGAGTTTGTATGATCTCCCCCTGTTCTACAGAGTGATTGGAGTTTGTATGATCTCCACCTGTTCTACAGAGTGAGTGGAGTGTGTGATCTCCCCCTGTTAGAGTGAGTGGAGTTTGTATGACCGCCCCCTGTTCTACAGAGTGAGTGGAGTTTGTGTGATCTCCCCCTGTTCTACAAAGTGAGTGGAGTTTGTATGATCTCCCCCTGTTCTACAGAGTGAGTGGAGTTTGTGTGATCTCCCCCTGTTCTACAGAGTGAGTGGAGTTTGTGTGATCTCCCCCTGTTCTACAGAGTGAGTGGAGTTTGTGTGATCTCCCCCTGTTCTACAGAGTGAGTGGAGTTTGTATGCTCTCCCCCTGTTCTACAGAGTGAGTGGAGTTTGTGTGATCTCCCCCTGTTCTACAGAGTGAGTGGAGTTTGTGTGATCTCCCCCTGTTCTACAGAGTGAGTGGAGTTTGTGTGATCTCCCCCTGTTCTACAGAGTGAGTGGAGTTTGTGTGATCTCCTCCTGTTCTACAGAGTGAGTGGAGTTTGTATGCTCTCCCCCTGTTCTACAGAGTGAGTGGAGTTTGTGTGATCTCCCCCTGTTCTACAGAGTGAGTGGAGTTTGTATGATCTCCCCCTGTTCTACAGAGTGATTGGAGTTTGTATGATCTCCACCTGTTCTACAGAGTGAGTGGAGTTTGTGTGATCTCCCCCTGTTCTACAGAGTGAGTGGAGTTTGTATGACCGCCCCCTGTTCTACAGAGTGAGTGGAGTTTGTGTGATCTCCCCCTGTTCTACAGAGTGAGTGGAGTTTGTATGATCTCCCCCTGTTCTACAGAGTGAGTGGAGTTTGTGTGATCTCCCCCTGTTCTACAGAGTGAGTGGAGTTTGTGTGATCTCCCCCTGTTCTACAGAGTGAGTGGAGTTTGTGTGATCTCCCCCTGTTCTACAGAGTGAGTGGAGTTTGTGTGATCTCCCCCTGTTCTACAGAGTGAGTGGAGTTTGTATGCTCTCCCCCTGTTCTACAGAGTGAGTGGAGTTTGTGTGATCTCCCCCTGTTCTACAGAGTGAGTGGAGTTTGTATGATCTCCCCCTGTTCTACAGAGTGATTGGAGTTTGTATGATCTCCACCTGTTCTACAGAGTGAGTGAAGTTTGTGTGATCTCCCCCTGTTCTACAGAGTGAGTGGAGTTTGTATGACCGCCCCCTGTTCTACAGAGTGAGTGGAGTTTGTGTGATCTCCCCCTGTTCTACAGAGTGAGTGGAGTTTGTATGATCTCCCCCTGTTCTACAGAGTGAGTGGAGTTTGTGTGATCTCCCCCTGTTCTACAGAGTGAGTGGAGTTTGTGTGATCTCCCCCTGTTCTACAGAGTGAGTGGAGTTTGTGTGATCTCCCCCTGTTCTACAGAGTGAGTGGAGTTTGTGTGATCTCCCCCTGTTCTACAGAGTGAGTGGAGTTTGTGTGATCTCCCCCTGTTCTACAGAGTGAGTGGAGTTTGTGTGATCTCCCCCTGTTCTACAGAGTGAGTGGAGTTTGTGTGATCTCCCCCTGTTCTACAGAGTGAGTGGAGTTTGTGTGATCTCCCCCTGTTCTACAGAGTGAGTGGAGTTTGTGTGATCTCCCCCTGTTCCGTGTGGGTACTGTGGATGCTCTCCGGCTCCCTGCAGTAACAATGTTGCGTAGTTCAACCCACACACGCCCAGCGGCAGCGGCATTGGCCACAAACTCCCAATGCCGGATCTCTGCTAAAAATAAAAAAAAGAGTTTGGGCTCTCGTTTCGCGGGGTAAGTAAACATTCATTCTCTCTGTGTCGTCGTTGTTATGCAGGCCGACAGTCGGTGGGAGGGGGGCACGCGGTGGAGAAGCGAACGTCACGGGACTGCCGCTCTCGAGCCAAACATGTGGCGGCGGTGAGCCACAGAGCTGCCCTGGTGAGCCACAGAGCCCCTAGTGAGCCACCGGCCCCCTCGTGAGCCACAGAGCCCCTAGTGAGCCACAGAGTCCCTGGTGAGACACAGAGCCCCTAGTGAGACACAGAGCCCCTAGTGAGCCACCGGCCCCCTCGTGAGCCACAGAGCCCCTAGTGAGTCACAGAGCCCCTGGTGAGACACAGAGCCCCTGGTGAGACACAGAGCCCCTAGTGAGCCACAGAGCCCCTGGTGAGCCACAGAGCCCCTAGTGAGCCACAGAGCCCCTCGTGAGCCACAGAGCCCCTGGTGAGTCACAAAGCCCCTCGTGAGCCACAGAGCCCCTGGTGAGACACAGAGCCCCTAGTGAGCCACAGAGCCCCTGGTGAGACACAGAACCCCTGGTGAGCCACAGAGCCCCTGGTGAGACACAGAGCCCCTGGTGAGCCACAGAGCCCCTGGTGAGCCACAGAGCCCCTGGTGAGACACAGAGCCCCTGGTGAGCCACAGAGCCCCTGGTGAGTCACAGAGCCCCTGGTGAGACACAGAGTCCCTAGTGAGCCACAGAGCCCCTAGTGAGCCACAGAGCCCCTGGTGAGCCACAGAGCCCCTGGTGAGTCACAGAGCCCATGGTGAGTCACAGAGCCCCTGGTGAGACACAGAGCCCCTGGTGAGACACAGAGCCCCTGGTGAGCCACAGAGCCCCTCGTGAGCCACAGAGCCCCTAGTGAGCCGCAGAGCCCTTAGTGAGCCACAGAGCCCCTGGTGAGTCACAGAGCCCCTGGTGAGACACAGAGCCCCTGGTGAGCCACAGAGCCCCTCGTGAGCCACAGAGCCCCTAGTGAGCCACAGAGCCCCTGGTGAGCCACAGAGCCCCTGGTGAGTCACAGAGCCCCTGGTGAGACACAGAGCCCCTGGTGAGCCACAGAGCTCCTCGTGAGCCACAGAGCCCCTAGTGAGCCACAGAGCCCCTAGTGAGCCACAGAGCCCCTGGTGAGTCAGAGAGCCCCTAGTGAGCCACAGAGCCCCTGGTGAGCCACAGAGCCCCTAGTGAGCCACAGAGCCCCTGGTGAGCCACAGAGCCCCTGGTGAGTCACAGAGCCCCTGGTGAGCCACAGAGCCCCTGGTGAGCCACAGAGCCCCTGGTGAGCCACAGAGCCCCTGGTGAGCCACAGAGCCCCTGGTGAGCCACAGAGCCCCTGGTGAGCCACAGAGCCGCCCTCACGGCCACCGCTCCTCACGCCACTTGCCCGGGCGTCTGTGACAGGCCACACGGGGGGGGGGGGGGGGGGGTCTCTGTCTGCCAGCGACTGAGTGGAGCGTGTTGGTGGAACAGGCGCGGGTGCCGATCGTCTCCGTGGCACTCCCCCTCCTCCTCCCCATCTAATGGTTTAGGAACCACGAAGTAGAGTTGGATATAGTAATAGTAATAATATCAAGAGTTGGATATAGTAATAGTAATAATATCAAGAGTTGGATATGGTTAGTAGTTCCTCCCCGTGTCAATCTTCCCCCCTCCCTCCATCCTCTTCCCCCCCCATCCTCCCCCCCATCCTCCCCTGCCCCCCACCCCTCCGCCAGCGGCAACATTGGTGAGATTGTTGAGATTGGTGAGATCGCCCGGCTGAGATTGAGCCCAGGAAGTGCTGCTCGGTCACTCCGTGTAGGTGCTGCCGGGCCTCCTGCAAATCCTAGACAAGACTACAAACCACCAAACCACTTTGTGTTTCACCAGGTACGGCAACGCTGAGCTGCGTAGATAGTTCTCATGAGCGACCTGCCTATCGCAAATGATGCACCCAACCAAGTGGCTCATCATCATCATCGCGTGGGAGTTGTAAAGCGGCAGCCAAACACTCAAGACACGTGACGTCGGCTCGACACGTGGAGGGTAACCGCCGAATGACCCGGAGAAAACTCTACGCGACCCCGGGGAGAGAGAAAAACAAAAACTACAAATGTTACGCGTGTACGCTGAACTTCTTTCACACCAGATTAACACGTAGCAGGCTTTCGCGACCAATATTATTCATAATCAACGTTGTTGGGTGAGATCGCGTTACTTATAAATGTGTCGTAACCCTCCACCACACGACATGGCCAATCAGCAAAAAAGTGTCACGTTGACAAAAGACAAATAGTTCACTGCTTTAGCCCACCGGTGCGTTGAAGCGTGAAACCACAACATTTACAATTTTTGAGTACGACGTTTCGCTGGTAATTGCATCCAGCATCATCGGGAAATTCGCCAGAAGGGTGAGGCTCTGCTCTTGCCCGCCGTGCTAATCGGAGGTGCGGAAGGAAGGACAACAAACTAAACACCCAAAAGCAGTTCTAAAGAAATCCGTCTTCAATGTAGATCACGTAAATTGCATCAGGGTCAGGCTCTAACTCGCGACCTCTGGCATGCCAGGCGAGATCGTCAACATCACGCGACTGTGGTGCGATCCACGGGTCACGGGGAGGAGGAGGGGGACGAGGAGGGCCCCCCGCCTAATGCATCACAGACGTGGGACGGGACGCCGGACGATCGGGACGTTCGTTTTGGCCGCTCGCACAATCGCGGCGCTTGCACGGGCGGCACCGCCACACGAGCCCACTCGGAGCCACCAACTCGGGACTCGGAGCCACCAACTCGGGACTCGTCAGCGGACAGACCGGGACGAGCGGGGAGACTTTGGGGCCGTCCATAAATGACGTCACGCGATTTAGGACGATTTTTGACCCCCCCCCCCCCTCGACGCACGGCGTCACAAAAAGTCAGATCCCCCCCTCCCTCAAATATGACGTCACAAAGCTCTGCTTCCCCCCCCCCCAAAAATAAAACATGCTTCAAATCGCTTTAAACTATTGTCATTGTAGTGCGTATTTAATGCGGCGCTGCACTCTGATGTTGTAGAAGAAAACATTTATTAAAAAGTCTATTTAATTAAGTAGAACGTGTTGTCTGTATTTATTTAACGTTGCGCATTTTGATGTGACGTCACATTTCTCAAACCCCCCCTCGTCACACATCGTCACAAATATCTGACCCCCCCCCAGGTGCGTGACGTCATTTATGGACGGCCCCTTTGTCGAAGCACGAGGAGGGGCACGCGCAACATCTAAAACGAAAAATCTCTCTCCGCTGCTGTTGCTGCTGCCGTGGGAAAGATTAGAAATCGGCGCTTCGCCTTGCTGGCAACACAACAGGAGGTGCTAAGATGTTAAAACCAGAACACCAAATAGATTCCTTTTGCAATGAGTCTGCGTTGACCAATCGAGTCTGTGTGCACGTATCAGAGCGTTTATATCTCGCGGTGAGCAGCAAAATCATGAAAGTTCACGCCGAGCTAGAAATGCTCCGACACGAGCACTGCAGCACTGCAGCACTGCAGCACTGCAGCACTGCAGCACTGCAGCACTGCTGCACTGCAGCACTGCAGCACTGCAGCACTGCAGCACTGCTGCACTGCAGCACTGCAGCACTGCAGCACTGCAGCACTGCAGCACTGCAGCACTGCAGCACTGCTGGATGGTTTGTTTCCGCCCGAGGACGACCGCTTGTGTTGCGATCGAAACGTCGCGATATGAATATTATTTTCTCTTCTACCCACGTGACTTTACCGAAAGCACCCAAGAGGATGGATTCCTGCAGCCAGGACAGCTCCAAGTCAAGATTGGTTTGGTGTGGTTCGCCTGTTGGCGATGCTCTCCGGTCTGACACTGGTGGTGAGTCGAGGCCATACAGAACAAGGCGGCTGCCTCTGGTGCAGGCCAATCCGTTTAAACAACTGTAGTAGAGTTACCCACTCGATGTTCACAAACTGGGAGAGCAAATCGTTGACAAGGTGTTCCCGCTCTTTCTAACGGTCAGGGTCTCACAAGTTGTGAGAGCTGACCGTAAACAAGGTTTTCCCGCGCGACCTAACGGTCAGGGTCAGATAGGGTGAATTGGGATCCTAAAGCAGATTGGGAACGACCAATCACAGGGTTCCACAAGGTGGCCGGGGATTGGACAACCCGGCCACGAACAAGTATAAAGCCAGAGCGCTCAGAGCTCTCGGGGAGTTCGACGACACGAAGACCCAAGACGGCGGAAGAAGCCTAGGACCCTGGACCAAGCCCTCCAGCCCTTATAAGGGCTAGGGTTCAGAGTAACCAGTGGTCGGGGAGACATCTCCCTAGGTCCAGTCAGAGGACATTGGAAGAGCGGGATGTTAAGTAGCCTGTAGGGTGCAGAGGCTTGTACGTTCTGAGTGTAATGTGTGAGGGAACCGTATACCCCTCAGTGCATAGGGACTGTGTTCATAAGACGAATAAAAGTGTGTGCTACAAAAGACGTTGAAGAGTCCGTCTGTACAACACTACACAACAATGCCCATTTCGATTTAAAGCTTTCGTGACTGCAGGGAATCATCTTCTTGGTTTTTTCGGTAAAGTCATGTAGAAGGGAGATGATAAAATAATAAAAATGAAACATAAATAATACAATTCTCACGTTTTATTATGTTTTATTTTCATTATATATTTTTTAATCTTCCTTCTACGTGACTTGACCGAAAGAACCAAGAAGAACAATGCCCATACACTGTATTATTATTATTTATGAGAGCCGTGTTTGTGTGTGCATGTTCACCACAAGTACTCTGTGGAATTAATGCAGCAACTTGAATCCTGGCAAAAGGTTTCTAATTGGCGTTTGAACCTCTTAATACAACTCCTCATCTTCTTGGTTCTTTCGGTAAAGTCACGTAGAAGGGAAATAATAAAATAATAAAAATAAAACATAATAAAATACAATTCTCACGACGTGTCGGCCACAACGCAAGCAGCCGTCCTCAGGTGAAGAACAGGGCTATCGGAAAGACAGCGTCTGAATGAGCCGAAACGTCGTGAGAATTGTATTTATTATGTTTTATATATTTTTTAATTTTATTTCCCTTCTACGTGACTTTACCGAAAGAACCAAGAAGATGAATCCCTGCAGTCACGAAAGCTTTAAATCGAAAACCAACTTCCTCCTGTTTTCATTGCCAGAAAGGCTGCAAACCTCTTCTTATTTTTCATACTTTGATACAGGGCAGAAAGGTCCCATTCTGCTGCTGCTGCCTGAGGTCGCACAAACACAGCGGCCGACTCAACGCCTCCTCTCCTTGACACGACGGGGGCTCAGCCATTGAATTGTTTTCTTTGCTGCGAAAACTTTTGTTGTTGTGGTAGTTGTGGTGACGGTGGTTGTTGGTGCTTTTTGGTTTGGTGCCAATTATTTATTTTGATTATTGTTTTATGTTTGCTTGGCAGCAGCAGCAGTCGGGGTTATTTATCTTCCATTTGCTTGCAAGTGGCTGTATATGGGATTTGGTCACGATGCACGCAAGAATCAGAATATTTATTTATGCCGGAGGAATCCGATGAGCAATAAAGCTTTTTTTCACAGATGTCCAATCGGGGCAGGGGGTGTGAACGTGACAACAACAATCACACAACCACGACAGCAGTGCCAAGCACAAGGCAGGTAAACAAAGCACCCAAACACATACAGTATCAAAATATCAGAGGAGGTTTTAACCTTTTTATCAAAGAGTAAAGGGTAATTGTTTTTGTATAAACTATGTTTTATTTTACCAGGTCAGGCCCCACTGAGCATTGTAGCTCCTGGCGATCACAAATCGTAGCTCAACGGAGTGGCCCATCGTCATCATCATCGTGAGGACATTTACAGGAGCCAAATACTCGAAACGCGCCGTGAAGTTGAGTCCAAATGTGGAGAGAAAAACCGGAGGACCCGGAGACAAATCCACACAAGCGCTGGAAGAGAGCGAGACACGCAGACTCCAAATACACAGCAGCAGCAGGCGTCGTCAGGGTCGGGATGGAATCCACGACCTCCTGTAGACCAGGCGAGGTAGTTAATATCTCCTAGCCACAGTGATGATGATGAGAGAGAGAGACACGCAGACTCCAAATATACAGCAGCAGCAGCAGGCGCCGTCAGGGTCGGGATGGAACCCACGACCTCCTGTAGACCAGGCGAGGGAGTTAACATCTCACCACCGTGGTGCCCCTTAAATAAATAACGTATACGAGTTCAAATTGACTCATAATATGTCTATCTGTTACTATCTAATTAATGTACAGTGTTATGGAATGCTATTAGCATGAACGACGCTTCAAAAAAATAAAGTATTATTATCACTGTAGACGAATGTGTTGCTTATATTTAAGAGGGAAAGGTTTTGCTTTTTGGGCTACAGCCCATACCCAATTCACCAACAACCTCGTACTCAAACTCCAAATATACAGCAGCAGCAGGCGTCATCAGGGTCGGGATGGAACCCACGACCTCCTGTACACACGGCGAGGGAGTCAACATCCCGCCACCACGGCTCGCTCGACAGCAGCGAGAATCGACATAAACTCTCTGCCCTGCAACAAACTCCGCGATGGTTCAGGGTCACTGGAGGGAGGGAGGCTGGGGGGGGAGTCAAATAACCGCTTACGAAATGAAAACACGAAAGTGACCCGATGAATTGAATAATAACAGCAATGATAATTTAACAACAATGACATTCTGTGACGACAAGGACAACCAGTCTGCCACGGTGGCTAGGAGATGTTTACAACCTCGCCTGGTCTACAGGAGGTCGTGGGTTCGATCCCAACCGTGACGCCTGCTGCTGCTGCTGCTGTACATTTGGAAATTGTGTGTCTCTCTCTCTCATCATCATCACGGTGGCTAGGAGATGTTAACTACCTCGCCTGGTGTACAGGAGGTCGTGGGTTCGATCCCAACCCTGACGCCTGCTGCTGCTGCTGTATATTTGTAGTTTGTGTGTCTCTCTCTCATAATCATCACGGTGGCTAGGATATGTTTACAACCTCGCCTGGTCTACAGGAGGTCGTGGGTTCGATCCCAACCGTGATGCCAGCTGCTGTATACTGTATTTGGAGTCTGCGTGTCTCTCTCTCTCCGCGCTTGCGTGGATTTGTCTCCGGGCCCTGTGGGTTTTCCCTCCACATTGAGAGTCAACGTCACCGTGAGCTCAGAGTATTTGGCCGCTGCTATAAATTTCCACACGACAATGATGTTAACCCACGTCGCTGAGCTGTCGTCTGCGATGGCCAGCTCGCTTCTGAAAAAGAGCTACACAGTTCAGTTGCGGGGCCTTACCTGGTCAAATAGAGTTTCAAATAGTTTCAACAAAATAAAAACGAGTTTATATTTAGTCCGTCCATCCGAGTAGTGGTCCTGGCAGTGCAGTGGTCAGCAGCGTGCCCTCTGACCTGTGACCTCAATGTCACCTGTTCGATTCCATCTCTCTGGTGTCAACGTGGTAGTTGAAGCGGTGTCAGGTTTCTTAAATCCACCCCACCATCCGTCATAGGAATGTGGAATTTCCACCACTGGCTCTTCAGGTCGATAAACAGGACATTGGTGAGCCAACTGTACGCACGTATGTTGAACTTATTTCGCACCGTACGTACCCAACCGGGCTAAATCGGAGGTACCAAAATGTTCAACATAAACTAAACTAGTTTTATTCTACCAGCTAAGGCCCACGACGTAGCTCTTGTTTCAGAAGCGACCTGGCTATCACAGATGACAGCTCAACCAAGTGGCTTATCGCGTGGATATTTATAGCAGCAGACCAAACACTCTGATCACGTGGCGTTGATTCTAAATGTGGAGGGGTAAAAAAACCGGGGGACCCCGAGAAAAATCCAGGCAACTACCAGCACACTCCAAATATACAGCAGCAGCAGCAGGCGTCAGGGTCGGGATCGAACCCACGACCTCCTGTATACCAGGCGAGGTAGTTGACATCTCCTCGCCACCGCGGTGATGATGATGATGAGAGAGACACGCAAACTCCAAGTCGACAGCAGCAGCAGCAGGCGTCGTCAGGGTTGGGATCGAACCCACGAACACCAGGCGAGGTAGTTAACATCTCATAGCCACCACGGTGATGATGAGGAGAGAGACACGCAAACTCCAAATATACAGCAGCAGGCATCGTCAGGGTAGGGATCGAACCCACGACCTCCTGTATACCAGGCGAGGTAGTCAACATCTCCTAGCCACCGTCTAGATAATGTAACTCGAGCGAGGCAGCAGGGACACTTCTGTTCTAACTAATGCCCTGCACTTGACACAACCTCTCTCAACATATCCTCTGGCGTAACTGCACTAGATTATGACATTCTTATTCAGTTTACGTTGCCTGGGGAGAAAGTGACAGATCTGATTATACAATGCCAAGACCCAAACTACTGTACACTCAGCAGTACACACGGACACGTGGTCACATCAATCCCAGTTACTGCGACAATCCTGGCGAGTCCCAGATGCACTTGAAGACTGCAGACACGGAGTTTTGTAAATTATTCACTGTATTCTCCTGCCTCTCATCTCACTCCCCTCCACGCACTCTCCTACCTCTCTCATCTCACTCCACTCCCCTACCTCTCTCATCTCACTCCACTCCCCTCCACACACTCTCCTACCTCTTCCCTCTCATCTCACTCCACTCCACGCACTCTCCTACCTCTCTCATTTCACTCCACTCCCCTCCACGCACTCCCCTACCTCTCCCCTCTCATCTCACTCTACTCCACGCACTCTCCTGCCTCTCCCCTCTCATCTCACTCCCCTCCACGCACTCTTCTACCTCTCTCATATCACTCCACTCCACGCACTCCCCTGCCTCTCCCCTCTCATCTCACTCCCCTCCACGCACTCTTCTACCTCTCTCATCTCACTCCACTCCACGCACTCCCCTGCCTCTCCCCTCTCATCTCATCTCACTCCCCTCCACGCACTCTCCTACCTCTCCCCTCTCATCTCACTCCACTCCACGCACTCTCCTACCTCTCCCCTCTCATCTCACTCCCCTCCACGCACTCCCCTACCTCTCCCCTCTCATCTCACTCCCCTCCACGCACTCCCCTACCTCTCCCCTCTCATCTCACTCCACCCCACGAGGCATGTAGACTCAGCCACGAATAGACCCATGGAGACCAATAGCGACACATTAAAGACACACGCCAGAGCAGTGCGAGTGTGGCCTTGCCACCCAGGCAACTCGGTGAACCCACCGCGGTCTGCGCTCCTCCAACGGAGGTGGAGCAGCGGACACGACACGAACCCTCTCTCTCTGTGTGTCTGTCTCTTTGTCATATCTGTCTGTCTGTCTCTCTGTTCGTGGCAGCAGCAGCAGCTCGACACTGGGCCATCGAGATCTTGAACCACATCGCCATACGTAAGAAGAGAGATATACAGAGACTCATAGACACCTATAACGACACAGATGTACACATAGACTCAGAGACCCATAGTAACACAAGAGGTAGACACCCATGGAGATACACAGAGACTCATAGAGATCTCCACAGACATCGAGATCCTGAACCACATTGCATTATGTAAGTAGATATACAGAGACTCATAGAGACCCATAGACACTCTAGATAGAGACTCAAAGAGATAGAGACTCGTAGAGATACAGAGACACACAGAGACCTCCCCATTGGCATTGAGATCCTGAAACACCATGCTGCTGCTATCACGCGCATTCATACTACAGTCAAAACTTCAGGCCCACGTGTTTCCACGTGACATCATATCGAAATGTATTCTTCCTGTGACAGGTCTAGAGGTGCAATTGCATTTGGACATCCATCAGGACCGCAACAACGTCCCTCGCGATCGCTGGAACTCACTGCCAAGCTCTTCACCTTGAACCATGCGAGTTCTACCCCCGAGGAAGCTTGCGAGAGCTGAATGGAGTTTAAAATAAATCACAAACAGCACGTTGTTGTGAAAGATCCAACGCAGGAGATCTCCTGGGGTTTCATCTTCCACGAAGCTCATATCAATGGGACCTTTCTGCCAGTATCAAAAATTGCGAAAAGTAAAGTACTGTTTTACCCTTTCTGGCAATAAAACTTAACCTTTTGCCTTGTCTTGCAAAATGTATCTACCTGGGGTTGGAACATCTCAACACAAGCCCGGTTTTATTGGCAGAGAGGCGACAGCCGATTCTTATTTTTCATCAATTGTAATTCTGGACAAACGACCCAATATATATGACTGCTGTACTGTTATCGCCTTTGTGGCGATGTCCTCTGACACTGGCGGTGAGTCTCTGGTGCAGGCCAATCAGTCTCAACGTCAACGCGTAACATTATGATGATCATCAGAGCACGCTTGTTTGCATGTTTTGCCACATGTGTGTTGAATGCAGACTTGATGCCTGGCAAAAGATTTCTATTTGGTGTTTGAACGTCTTAGCACAACTCCTGAGGTGTTGCCAGAACGGGCAAACACCTATTCTCATGTTTCACTGCCTATGGTCCACACTGCACCGCATCACCCACTGCGCAAGGCACAGCAGCAGCTGATGCGGCTACCCGAGTCAACCCATGCCAAGTTAAAACCTGTCCAGAAGCGACGGTCAGTGACAGCGTGAAGCGACCCATTGCCCCGAGACCCACGCATACGAAGGTGAAGACATGACAGCTGATGATGAGGATGATGAGTATGATGAGGATGATGAGGATACACTCACTCCGCTGGCTCCTCACTCTGTGGCAGAGGTCGCAAACGGGCTTTGATTCCTTACCCGTACCCGGCGGCACCAGGGTCGCAAACGGGTACCCGTACCCGTACCCGGCCGTACCCCTACCCTACCCGTACCCTACCCGTACCTGGCCGGGTACCTGATTGTGACCTCTGGGATGAAGCCATGTTGCAGGCGCGGGTGGGTTGATTCTAGGAATTTGAATTGTGAGAAGAGACAAGACGTTGGGAAATGAGTGACAAACAGTTACTCACCAGTGACTCACGGCCTACCCCTAACCGTACCCGGCCGCACCAGGGTCGCAAACGGGTACCCCTACCCGGCCGGGTACGGGTAGCCGGGTATCGGGTAGGGTACGGGTATCGGGTACCCGGTTGCGACCTCTGCTCTGTGGCCTGGTCACCGCAATGTGACTTAGTAGAGTTGTTGCTCTGCAATTGACATCATCAGCCGTACGATCGAATAATAAGTTATATAAATGACTGCATTGTGCTGCATCTGATTAAATGACTTATAAAAGTGTAGTAAGTTGATGAGGAGACGATGAGGAAGTTGAGACACACTGTTTATTAACTCCGGGACAGATACAATAGTTGAAGGGGTATCGGCCCCTTCACCCGTACTATGGGAAACCCACCCTAGTACTAAGCCCTCTGTCCTGTCCCCCAGTCCTCCTCTACTGGGCTACGGGAGGCTGACTGATCTGGCCCTGGCAAGCACAGATCTCGGCACCAGCTAACCAGCCTTGCCCTGATAAGGGCAGCGGTCTGGAAGCTCTTGGGCCGCGCCACTGGCTTACCCGGCTCGGCCCTTATAAGGACGGCGAGACCGGGGAGTCCCAGGGCCTAATCTCCGAGTCTTAGATCTTCACTGGTCAGCTTCGTGTCGAACTGCCTCGAGCTCTTTGGGTTCCACCTTTTATAGGGATCGCCTCCGAGGGCTGGGGGCGTGGGCAATAACTGATGCGGACGTCGGTGTGACCCCCCGTGTATGTGAGTGCCGACAGCCCTGTGTTTGTTGTCCGCCGTTTCTCCCGTAATAACCCCTACATCACCCCCCCCTGTACAGCTCGCAGCCGTCCCGGCTGCAACAATCCCTCAACCCCCAAGAATAAAGATTAACACCGTCAATACACGTGTGCCTCGTAACAGTAACAATAACAAGAACAAGCGTAACATCAACCGATGGTTCCCTAAAAAAAAAAAAAAAACCCCCACCCGGAACCGCAACACATATACAGAACGGTATAACAGCACATGCAATCAGCATATCGCGATCACACGCGTACATTGAAGCACAATAGCAAGCAAATCTGCAGGCGACCAACACACCATCAATCCCGTCGTAACTTTTCAACCACAACACAGTTATTCCCTCTCATGCAACGACCGCATCGCACACAGCACCTCGCAGCATAATACAGCCCAAAAAAAACATTTTTTTTTTTTCAATTAAGCCCATCGCGCACGGTGACCCACGAGATGGTACAGCACAGGATACCCGACGCTCCCACGTTAATAATTAACTTTACCATCAAGATAACAACTCCACGCAGCAGCGCACACACTCCCTTTGAAACTCAGCAACCACAGCAGACTCTCCGTCCATTCCCAACACACGCACACACTTACATGGACAGCAAGCAACAAGCAGATAGCGTGGTCATCGTTATTACACACACATACAACCATTAAAAAAACATATATACAATGAGCGGGTTCCGCAGCAACGGAACACGCGCGGAAAGCTAATCATAACAACCGGCGCGTTTTGGCGCGAGTCCGTGCAGCGGGCCCGTCACAAGGGGCCGGCTTGGTAGAGTCAGTGGCAGGTGTCGCATCAGCAGGTGCCTGGTCGTCCGGTTTCCCGGACGTGCCAGCGCCGCCCCCCACGGGGGAGGCTGGCAGCCCAGAGGGCTTCAGTCCTGGGGCTCCTGAAGACGGGACAGTCATTAGTGGATCAGAGGCTGGCATCGATCCCGCCCCCCCGGAGTCAGAGGACTCCCCACATGTTCGGCCATTTACGTGGGAGGAAGCGTGCGGAGCAAAAAATGGCTTTAACCGTGAAGGGTGCACAAACCACCGACGCTTCCCCCACTTAATGCGCACACATTGAGGCCGCACAACCTGCACAATTTCAACGGGGCCCCTCCATGGTCGCAACAACTTAGCCGAGGTGGCCAATGGCACCTGAGGGCAGTGCAACCATGCTCGGTCGCCCGGGTGCCATTCGTGCGTGTGAGTCCGGCGCGACCGCAATCTCTCGTTTTGTTTCTGGCGAGAGTCAGAGTTTTGCATGGCCGCCTGCCGTGCCTCCGCCAAGCGAAGGATGTTAAATTTAACATGGTCGGCGATTTTCGACTTAGCATGAGGCGCGGCAATCGTCAGCTGAGTCGCGACAGGCGGGTCAACCTCGCGACCATACATAAAAAAAAATGGCGAGAACCCGGTCGCCGCGTGAGGAGCCATCCTGTATGCCGCCAGGACTCCCCCGATCCGTAGATCCCAATCGTTTTGGGACTCAGATACCTGGTGGGATAGCATGGACGTAAGAGTCCTATGCAAGCGTTCCACCATCCCATCCGTTTGTGGATGGTAAGGCGAGGTACGAACTTTCTTTGTACCCAGAAGGCCACATACCTCGTGTAAAAGGGTACTAGTGAAATTCTTTCCCTGATCGGTCAACAACCGTTCCGGAGCGCCTTTGTCGAGGACGTAGCCCTGAACAAAAGCCTCCGCAACGGCCGCTGCGGACTGGTTGGCGAGGGGCCAAGCCATAGGCCATCGCGTGAAATATTCCACGCCAACCAGCAGGTACTTATTACCCCTCGGCGTGGAAGGAAACGGTCCCAAAATATCAAGGGCGACCAGCTCGTTAACCCGGGTGACCGAAATGGACTGGAGCGGTGGACTGGCTCCCTTCGCCGGCGGCTTCCGTTGTGCACACTGGGTACAGGACCGCAGCAGATCGTCCACGTCTCTTGCCATGCCCGGCCAAAAGTAATTAAGCTGGAGCATGGCAAGTGTTTTGAGGGTACCCAGGTGCAGGAGCCGTTCATGAGCAGCCCATACAGCCCTACCCCTTAACGTGGAAGGCACCACCAGCCTGTGACGGCGGATCGTCCCGTCCCAATGCATGAGTAAGCCCTGGCACCACCCCCATGAGTCAACGCCCGACTTCCCTTGACCTGATCCTTCCGCGCGACGTCGTAGCGCCAGGAGGGTCGCATCCTCCATTTGGAGGCGACCCCACTCAGTACTTGACAAGCCAAGTAGGGAATCACTCCCACCCTCCGAAATAGGACCAGCGTCCGAAGGAGTATTAACTGCGGCCGCAAGAACCCGATCCCGGCCGTCACTTGCCGATTTGCAACGGCCCGAACCCAAGAAACAAGTGCAATCCGGGGCGATCGGCAGGCGTGATAGGGCATCGGCGTTGGTGTGGCGAATCCCCTTCCGGTAAGTTGTCTCAAAATCGAAATCCTGCATGATCTCGAGCCATCGGGACAACTGCCCCGATGGCTGGTTAATTCATAGGGCATACTGCAACGCTGCATGATCTGTACGGACGGTGAAATGCCGGCCGTACAGATATGGTCGGTACTGTTGGATAAAGAACACGATAGCCAACAGATCGCGGCGGGTGACGCAGTACCGCTGCTCGGCCGGGGACAGTACTCTACTACCATAAGCCACAACGCGCTCCACGCCACCCACAATTTGTGACAGCACGCCTCCAATCCCGGTATTGCTTGCGTCCGTGTCGAGCACGAACGGCATGGAAAAATCGGGGTAGCTTAACGGCGGGGCCCCCACCAGGGCATCCCGAAGAGAGACAAAAGCGGCGTTCTCCACCGGCCCCCAATGAAATTTGACCCCTTTTGACGTCAAGGCATGTAGTGGCTTAGCGATGGAAGCAAAGTCCGCAACAAACCGGCGGTAATATGAAGCAAAGCCGATGAAGCTTCTAACCTCCCCCACCGAGGTGGGAATAGGCCAGGAGCTGACACAACGCGTTTTGGCGGGATCGGTTGAGATACCTGACCGGCCGACGATGTGACCCAAATATTTAACAGATTCGCGCAGCAAATGGCACTTTTGTGGCTTGAATTTCAAATTAGCAGCGCGCATTTTGAGAAAGACGGCCCGAAGCCTATCAAGGTGTTCCTCGAACGTCTTACTGAATACGATAACGTCATCCAGGTAAATCAAACACACCTCCCATTGCAAGCCAGCGAGGACCAATTCCATCAGGCGCTGGAACGTCGCGGGAGCAGAGTGTAATCCCATGGGTAAGCGATTGAATTGGAAGAGGCCGTGCGGCGTTCGGAAAGCTGTTTTGGGCCTGGATTCGTCGTCCAAGGGAAGTTGCCAAAATCCTGAGAGCAAATCCAAAGTGGAAAAGAATCGCGATCCCGCGAGGGCATCCAGCGATTCGTCCATTCGAGGAAGCGGATAAGCATCGGCCACCGAGATCTTATTTAATCGCCGGAAATCAACGCAGAACCTTAGGGACCCGTCGTGCTTTTTGACCAACACTATGGGTGCACCCCAAGGGCTGGTCGAGGGAGAAATGATGTCCGATTTCAACATGTCATCTACAGCCGATTTGACATGATCCTTTTCGGCGGGACTTAACCGAAAAGGATTTTGGCGGATAGGGGCGTTGTCACCGGTGTCAATATGGTGGCGTAGCAATTTGGTACATCCGATATCGTATTTGTGTTTACTGAAGACGTCGGAAAATTCTCGCAATAAGGCGCGTAATCTAGCACGTTGTGCGTCAGACAGGTCAGGTGACTCAGCACACAACGCATCCAGCCAAACCTCGTCAGCGTCTGAGGCTAATCGCGTTTGAGAATCGGTGGCCACCTGGCCAATGATCGGCGTTTCCGCAGGTACCGGAACCGCATGTGCGAACACGGTACCTTGCGAAACCACTGCCGTCCGTGTCCCGACATTGAGGACCGCGATAAACGGGTCCCCATCCCCTTTAACAATAGTCTGGGCCGTCACCAGATCTGGCCCACTCACCCCGGCTCTAGATGGTCCCAAAATAACGCCCCGGTCAGAGACTCCTTTATCGAACGGTCGACGCAAGCGCAGGGGTACCAACATCTGTGCCCCCGGGGGTACACGCACCGTCCGAGCAACAAGCGCCTGTACCGTAGCACAGGCAACACGCACGGCAGGGGTGGCAGGTAGGAACGTCATACGTCGGCCCGATGGAAGCTCGATGCATTGCTGGTCAATCAGAATTTTGATGGGCAATTTGGCCAAAAAGTCTGTCCCCAACAGGCACGGAATAGCCAGCGAGGAGGAGACGAACACCGGGCCAGATAGTTTAATGTCCCCTATCGAAATTTGCGCTCGAATTTGACCGATAATACCCAACGAGCCCCCATTCGCAGCGTAAAACGGTATATCGACAGGGAGCAACGGGCGACTCTGAACGGGCAGGATATTATAAATCAAATCTGAAATGATAGTTGCCGAAGCTCCCGTATCGACCAATAGCCGTACCTCCACCCCGTCAATATGCCCCGCGACAACGGACGACCCCGCTGATGCAGCCACAACTCGGTGAGCCAACTCGGACCATTGGCCCGGTTGGAGCGCCCTCCCCGACATGCCGCGACCCGACGCACCAGCACCCAACCCCCGAGAATTGTGTATCGGACCATGCGATAGGAAAGTGGGTGTGTGTGCAGGCCGAACATGTGGGGTGCCATGACTTGCCCGAGGATGTTGCGAAGGCTTGTGAGGAGGGCCGTCCGCAGCTCCAGGTCTCGCACCGCGCTGTCGAGGAGCCCGGCATCCGGACGCCACGTGGCCCCGGAGGCCACAATTATAGCAGACGACGAGCGTTCCAGAGGACTTGGGCTGGTCTCGGTGGCTTGGAACGTCCCGAGCCGGTCGCTCGGCAGATCGCCATCCTGCAGAACGATCCGCAGCGAAGGCTCCCTCCATTCCAGAAGAGGTTGCCGCCACGGTGTGTCGTGCAGCAGCTTTGTTCGCCTTCCTCCGCTGGGAGATGAGATTGGCGTGAATGTGCCTTGCAGCCCGCAGTGATGACATATCCGCATCGTCCTGCGCTAAGATGGTGAAGTCCAGATCGTCAGCCAGCAGCAAAATTTTCTCGGCCACCATCGCATCGATCCCCTCTTCATCCATACGCGGGAAAGCGTCTTTCGCCAATGACAGCAGGGCCGTGCGATAAGCGAGTGGCGATTCCTTATCACCCTTCTGCCGTTCATAGAAGAGCTGGCGACAATCGGAGGGCGGCCCATAAACGGTGGCCAGCAGCTGCAGCGCCGACTGAATGGTGGAGCGTGCCGACTTGGGTGCAGCAGTGAGGGTGCCCAGGGCGTCGCCGTCCAATAACGCCGGGAGAGCACACAGCGCCTCGTTGTCCGACCAGCCTGCCATCTCTTGGTGGGCCAAGAACCGGCGCTGGAACCCCCCCCAATCGCCGTCGCTTGCAACAAATACCTGCAGGGCCGGCAGGCGTTGCTGGAATGTCGGCTCCGTCTCCGATCCTCTTGCAGCGTCTCTTGCAGCATCCGTAGCGCGTCCCCGTACTGTATGGTCGGTGCTGGCGTCAGCTGGTGGTGACGTTTCAACCCCTGATAGGCTGCCACCGCGACCCGCCTCCGCCGATGACGTGGCGGCTGCTGGCTGGGCACCGTCTCCCGCGTGACGAGCTGGGACTCCTCCCTCCGCCCCTACTGTCTTCGTGGCGGGATTTTCGAGTCGCCCCGCTGTTGTAAAGGCGGGAGTTTCTGGCGGGCGTTGTCCATCTTCCCGCCGCGTCGCTCCTCCCGGCCCCAGGCGAGTTATTTGTTCCAGCATAGCGGCCGCTGCATACAAGAGCTCCGCCAGCCGCGAGTGAGCCAACGCCAACTCGTCAGTCGACGTCCCGGCCCTCTCCGACGGCCCCGCCGATGTCGGAGCCGGCAGCAGTTGTGCAGGTACGTCGGCGGCGATGTCTTGCACTGCCCCTCCCTCGTCGTCATCCTCTCCTGGGTCTTGGGCACGAGTCTTCCGTCTCGTATCCATGCTTGGACCACTTCCAACACCAGATGTAGTAAGTTGATGAGGAGACGATGAGGAAGTTGAGACACACTGTTTATTAACTCCGGGACAGATACAATAGTTGAAGGGGTATCGGCCCCTTCACCCGTACTATGGGAAACCCACCCTAGTACTAAGCCCTCTGTCCTGTCCCCCAGTCCTCCTCTACTGGGCTACGGGAGGCTGACTGATCTGGCCCTGGCAAGCACAGATCTCGGCACCAGCTAACCAGCCTTGCCCTGATAAGGGCAGCGGTCTGGAAGCTCTTGGGCCGCGCCACTGGCTTACCCGGCTCGGCCCTTATAAGGACGGCGAGACCGGGGAGTCCCAGGGCCTAATCTCCGAGTCTTGGATCTTCACTGGTCAGCTTCGTGTCGAACTGCCTCGAGCTCTTTGGGTTCCACCTTTTATAGGGATCGCCTCCGAGGGCTGGGGGCGTGGGCAATAACTGATGCGGACGTCGGTGTGACCCCCCGTGTATGTGAGTGCCGACAGCCCTGTGTTTGTTGTCCGCCGTTTCTCCCGTAATAACCCCTACAAAAGCAACAACAAATGACGTCACAACGCATCATCACATCCCTACCCACCACGGTACGAGCACTGATCACGTGTATGTGGATAAGTTGGACTTCTTCTGCACCGTACGCAGCCAACCGTGCTAATCTAAACACGTGTGCACGGTGCCATTGAAGTTACAAAGATCCCCCATGTAGCCTGTCCAGACTGCTGGGACAAGTGCTGTTAGCAAGCACACACACACAACCACACAAAGACAAAGATCCCCCATATAGCTTGCCCAGACTGCTGGGAGAAGTGCTGTCAGCAAGCACACACACACAACCACACAAAGACAAAGATCCCCCATATAGCTTGCCCAGACTGCTGGGACAAGTGCTGTTAGCAAGCACACACACACACACAAAGACAAAGATCCCCCATATAGCTTGTCCAGACTGCTGGGAGAAGTGCTGTCAGCAAGCACAAACACACAACCACACAAAGACAAAGATCCCCCATATAGCTTGCCCAGACTGCTGGGACAAGTGCTGTTAGCGAGCACACACACACACACAAAGACAAAGATCCCCCATATAGCTTGCCCAGACTGCTGGGAGAAGTGCTGTCAGCGAGCACCTAACGAGGCTGTCCCGGCACACGAGGTCCTTCGTGAGTGGGTTGGGGGCCAGCACCACACGCCCGGCCGCCTTTGTCTCCCCAGTGCTGATGTGGGTTTTATTAACGCACCGTACCAGCGGTGGACTACGGGTACTAATTTAAGTCCGAGTGGACCTAGAGGAGGTCGCTACTGCCGCACGCGTGGTGTACACACACACGTGGTGTACACACACACACGTGGTAGCGTTGCTGTTGTTGTTGATCAAGGTTGGGTTTTGTTTGGGAGTGGCTGTTTTATGGGTTTCGGTTTGGTATGAATACAATCATTAATTTTTTTGTATTACTGCTAATTCTATTTCCTCCCTTTATTACTGCTAATCCTACATAATACACGAGCATAATATGACTTTGAGACCCCCCCCCCCCCACACATTCCACAAGTAGTGACTAATCCCATATCTGCATTTTCCATAAATATGCTAAATTCCTCTGTTGATATGCAAATTCATTTGTCAAGGCGCTCTTCCTCCCCTAACCCAGCTTAAATATACGCTGCCAAGCTTGGTGGTGTTCATTCAGACGCTGTCTTTCCGACAGCCCTGTTCTTCACCTGAAGATGGCTGCTTGCGTTGTGGCGGAAACGTCGTGAGAATTGTATTTTATTGTGTTTTATATTTATTATTTTATATTTCCCTTCTACGTGACTTTACCGAAAGAACCAAGAAGATGAATAATTCATGTGCAGCGTATTGGGACGCTTCCAGCGTGCATGACGCTGTAGACAATTAAAGTTGTCGTGTCGCGTAGGGAGAACGGCCCCCACCTGACGATTGCTTGTGTGGCGATCGAAACGTCGTCATCTATTGTACTTCTACCCACGTGGCTTTAACGAAAGAACCAAAGATGATGGATAACCAGCGGTCACGAAAGCTCCAGATGAAAGTCGTAGTATTATTGCACACAAGTTTGTCTTTCACAGGGAGAGTTGCTCTTTGGGATTTTTATCCCATATCCAGTTCCCCAACAAACTAGTACCACATTTATCGACCCTCCCCTGTAACGTTTTCTTCTATATAAAAACCAATCACAAAGTCGCGTACAAGGACATTGAAATCCTGTCCAACAATCCTGCTGACAGTACACACGTGGGTTACGACCACAGCAAGGCCGTAACATCCATTGTTGTACTCTACGTTATATACTACCACACAAATGGCAAAGGATGCAGGAGTGAGAATTGGCGTGGTAGAGAGGGCAGTGAGAAAAAAGAGATTAATCGAAACGCGGTAAGATCGTGAATGTTAAGGACCGTCTCTTGTGAAACATGTGAAGTCTACGGGCACACAAGACGACTGCAAAGACAGAACGAGTGGTGGTGGTGATGATGGCTCTGTGTGTGTGTCTCTGCGAAACTCGGGCCATTAACAAGAAGCTAAAGACTGACCGAGAATAAGACATTGACACTCGAAATGTTCACTGGAGTGCCACGGGGTTACTGCTGCTGCTGCGTCTAAGCTGGATTCACAGAATTCCTCAACGTAGAAGTCAGAGACAAGGCTGATGGTGGTGGTGATGCGGTGATGGGAAGTGGAGCTCATGGACACACACGCATAAGTAGTAAGATGGACAACAGTAGAACATCTTAAAGTGTGTGGTGGTGGTGGTTGTTGTTCAGAACACGATGGCACGAGACGCGAGTGGCCACGACTTCAGCAGACTGGCACGACGCGGCAAGAGAGGCACGTGGAGGCTCATGACTTGGTGTGCTACGGGATATTTGCCCATTCATGGACCGTCGTGATGATTATGATGCACTACACACTACACTCTTATACACTACACTATTATACACTATACACTACACTCTTATACACTACATTATTATACACTATACTATACACTACATTACTATACACTATACACTACACGATTATACACTACATTATACACTATACACTACACTACTATACACTACACTATTATACACTACATTATACACTACACTATATACACTACATTATACACTATACACTACTATACACTACACTATTATACACATTATACACTACACAATATACACTACATTATACACTACACTCTTATACACTACATTATTATACACTACACTATACATTACATTATTATACACTCTACACTACACGATTATACACTACACTATACACACTACACTACTATAGACTACACTACTATACACTACATTATACACTACACTATACACTACACCACTATACACTACACTACTATACACTACACTATACACTACACTACCACGATGTGCACTACTTGAGCACACTGGCACTACGACAGCGAGTGAAGTGTAAACAAACAAATGACGCAGTGTGTAGTGGACTCCTCCTCGGGGCTCTCTGCCCCATGGATCGCGACGATGATGAAGAAGATGATGAAGATGAAGACCACTCAACCCAGCAACACCTCATTGACCAGCGCGGTGAAGTATGGTCAAAACAATCCCCCCAATGACCCAACAGCACGGCGGAAGGTCACGCATGGGGCAGCAGCGGCGGATTGCCACCCTGGTCGTGGGGCAGACGGACATTCCACGTTACCAGGCCGGGATTCGCTTACCGTTCTTGGGTGACTCGTTCATCTCGATGGACTCCGTGGCTTGAGCGTATTCCGCGTCCATCTTCTCTCGAAGCTAGTTCTCCGACGTTTAGTTCCGCGACGTTTAGTTCCGCGGACTCTTCTTTGGGGTTCGTGTGTTGTTGTTGTTGTTTGTGGTTCCCTTCAGGGTTTTATTTTGGATGTTCACGACAAAACTGCAATGGTGGAACACAAAGAAGGGGGCCGATGAGAAGAAGTCGTCACTCTGCGTGCCGCTGGCAGTGGTTGATGGTCGAGACTTGGCACGGAATCGCAGCCAAAGGCCGGCAGACGTCCCACCACCACTACTACCACCACTAATTACCACAACCACCACCACTACCACCACCACTACTAACACCACCACCACCACTACCAATACTAACACCACCACCACTAATTACCACAAACACCACCACACTAACCACCACTACTACCACCACCACCACTAACCACCATCACTACCAACACCACCACTACCACTACTAACACCAGCACCACCACCACTAACCACCACCACCACTACCACCACCACTAACCACCACCAACACTAACCACCACTACCACCACCACCACTACCATCACTACCACTACCACCACCACCGCTACTACCACCACTACCACCACCACTACTAATTACCACAACCACCACCAGACTAACCACCACCACCACTAACCACCACCACTACCACCACCAACACCACCACCACCACTAACCACCAACACCACCACTACCACCACCAACACCACCACTAACCACCACCACTACCACTACTACCACCACTAACACCACCACTACCACCACCACTAACACCACCACCACCAACACCACCACCACTACCACCACCAACACCACCACCACCACCACCACCAACACCACCACTACCACCACTACCACCACCACCAACACCACCACCACTACCACCACCACTACCACCACCACGAACACCACCACCACTACCACCACCAACACCACCACCACTACCACCACCAACACCACCACCAATAACCACCACCACTACCACCACTACTGTACGAGGCGTCAAGTTTAACCCCCGGGGTGGTCGCGTGGATTTCGCGCCTCCGATCAGCGCCTCTTGGCTACGTACGGCGCGAAAGAAGTTCGGCTACACACGCAGGAGGCCTTCATCCAGCAGCGGATAGACAATGACGGCTGCTGCTGCTGTGACGTCACAGCAGCAGCAGCAAGGCCACGTGGCGGACAGGGGCCCGGATCCATCGACCTCGCTCAGGTCGCTCGCAAACTCTCTCCAGCGTCACCCTTCGTCGTGTGTGTCTGTGTGTGTGTCACTGTGTGTCTGTGTGTGTGTCACTGTGTGTGTCTGTGTGTGTGTGTGTCACTGTGTGTCACTGTGTGTCTGTCTGTGTGTCACTGTGTGTCTGTGTGTGTCTGTCTGTGTGTCTCTGTCTGTGTGTGTCTGTGTGTCTCTATGTGTGTCTCTGTGTGTCTGTCTGTGTGTGTGCGTGTCTGTGTGTGTCTGTGTGTGTATGTCTGTCTGTGTGTGGGTGTCTGTCTGTGTGTGTGTGTGTCTGTGTGTGTATGTCTGTCTGTGTATGTCTGTCTGTGTGTGTGTCTGTGTGTGAGTGTCTGTGTATCTGTGTCTGTGTGTCACGATTCAAGGGACGAACGCGAGAGCGAGATCTCCACGAGGTCTTCCCGATCCACTCCGCCGCTGCCGCCGCCGCTGCCGCCGCCGCTCCTCGCAACGAGGCGGAGCCGGGGAAGTCTTCGGGGAGCGGCGGGGGGGAAACCCGGAGTCGGATTTCTTCTACACCGGCGAACCCGGAGTGGAGTCTCACAGGCAGGAGCCTGGAATGGTTTTGTAGCAGCAGCGAGTACCCGGAGTGGAGTCTCACAGGCAGGAGCCTGGAACTCTCTTATTTTAGCGACTGCCCGGAGTGGAGTCTTTCAGGCAGGAGCCTGGAATGGTTTTGTAGCAGCGAGTGTCCGAGGTGGTGTATTCCGTACAGGAGCCCGGGATTTGTCGTCGTGGCGAGTACCCGGAGTGGAGTCTCACACAGGAGCCTGGAACTCTGTTTTTAGCGTGTGCCCGGAGTGGAGTATTTAATAGAGGAGCCTGGAATTATTTTAATGTGAAACCAGGAGTGGAGTTTTACACATAGGAGTATGGAGTCTATTTTCGTAAGGCTGTAACAGATTGCTGGGACAAGTGCTGTTATTAGGGGAGCAGCAGCAGCACCTATGAAGGCCGGCACTGTGGCACACGAATTGGTGGGTGGCCAGCACCACGCCCGGCCGCCTTTGCCTCCCCGACTCGCGATGTTTACACACCGCACCAGGTGCTGTACTCGTTTGAGGCCAAGTCGACCTAGGGGAGGCCCAGGTCCGGTTCAGATAACCGCTCCCCACACATTGAGACCAGGAGTGGTAATCCACACACATAAACCCGGAGTGGCGTGCTATAACACAGGAGTCTGGAGCGGCGTATCATACACAGGAACCTGGAGTATTTTTTATAGGAAAACCAGGAATGGAGTCGCATACATTAGAGCCTGGAGGCTCATTATCGAGAGGATGCAGTGCGGAGCTTTGTTCCATGCGCGAAATGCCGCGTACAACAACCTGGCGTGGAGTCTCAAGCACAGGAGCCTGGAGTGGTGCTTTGTTTCAGTGACGAGACCCTGGGATTACTTAGAGGAAGATCCGGAATGGAGTCCCCTATACTGGAGCCTGGAGTCCACTCCAAAGGCGGAGCCGACCACGCCTTGGAAAACCCTGAAGCAGAGTGCCGTAAAGACGACCGTGGAGTGAATTTATAACATCCGGAGTGGATTTTAGCTTATACTGACTGTATTGTGGTACACTGGAGCCTGGAGTGTGGCTCCCAAGGTGAAGACGGGTGCCTCAGGTAAAACCTGGAGCAGAGCTTCAGATATAAGAGCCTGGAGTGGTTTAAAAAGGAGATCCGAAGCGAATTGTGGAATGGATTTTGGGACACAGGAGTCTGTAGCGCAGTTTTAATATAAGTCTGGAGTGTGATCCAGCCGTCACCAAGGGGCGCCGCGGTGGCGAGGAGATGTTAGTGACCTCGCCTGGTGCACAGAAGGGCCTGGGTTCCATCCCGGACCCTGACGCCTGCTGCTGTCTGTTTGGAGTTTGCGTGTCTCTCTCCCCCCCGTGGTCGCGTGGAGGATTTGTCTCTGATTCCTCCGGGTTTCCCCCTCCTCCACATTTAAAATCAACATCACGCGCTCAGAGTATTTATTTGGCTGCCGCTGTAAATCTCCACGTGGTGATGATGATGACGATGATAAGCCGTCACTTGCGGCCGTCACTTGTGATTGCCAGGGTCGCCTCTGAGCAAAGAGCTGCAGAGTTCAGCGTCTAAATTTCGATTTAAAGCTTCTTCCGTGACTGCAGGGATTCGTCTTCTTGGTTCTTTCGGTAAAGTCACGTAGAATGGAAAAAACAAAATAAATAAATAAAACATAATAAAATTATTCTCACGACGTTTCGGCCACAACGCAAGCAGTCGTCCTCAGGTGAAGAACAGGTCTGTCGAGAAGACAGAGCATAAACCCCCCGCCCACCTCCTACGCATTTAACAAGCTGTACTAATCCCATATCTGCATTTCCCATAAATATGCTAAATTCCTCTTGATATGCAATTATTTTGTCAAGGCGCTGTTCCCCCTCCAACCCAGCAGCTTAAATAGACGCTCCAAGCCTGGGGTGTTTTATTCAGACTCTTGTCTTCTCGACAGACCAATTCTTCACCTGAGGACGGCTGCTTGCGTTGTGGCCGAAACGTCGTGAGAATTATTTTATAATGTTTTATTTTTATTATTTTATTATTTCCATTCTACGTGACTTTACCGAAAGAACCAAGAAGATGAGTTCAGCGTCGTCTTAGTGAGAATGCGAGTCACAAGAAGACAGATCTGGACCCGCAGCCTCTGCCCTCTCCCTCGGTGTGACAGCGGCCTCTAGCGGCACCTCTAGCGGCCTCTAGCGGCAGCTCGCTGGGACGAAATGTGCACGACCCACGGCGTCAGTTTTGACACCTCAGGGGGAATCCGATGAGCTGTAAAGCTCTTTTGTTCACAGATGTCCAGTTAGGGGCACGGGGTTATAACAGAAAACACAAAACGCACGATAGGGGTGTGTAAAGTAGAGGAAAGTTAAGAACATCATCTTCTTGGTTCTTTCGGTAAAGTCACGTAGAAGGGAAGTAATAAAATAATAAAAATAAAACATAATAAAATTATTCTCACGACGTTTCGGCCACAACGCAAGCAGCCGTCCTCAGGTGAAAACCAGGTCTGTCGAGGCGACAGCGTCTCTAGTGATTCACATCCTTTATTTAACCATGAGAGACCCACTGAGATTCACCATCTCTAGTGACTCACATCCTTTATTTAACCATTGGAGACCCACTGAGATTCACCATCTCTAGTGACTCACATCCTTTATTAAACCAGATGAGAGACCCATTGAGATTCAATCTCTCGTGATTCAAATCCTTTATTTAACCAGATGAGAGCCTCACTGAGATTCACCATCTCTAGTGATTCACATCCTTTATTTAACCATTGGAGACCCACTGAGATTCACCATCTCTAGTGATTCACATCCTTTATTTAACCATTGGAGACCCACTGAGATTCACCATCTCTAGTGATTCACATCCTTTATTTAACCAGATGAGAGCCTCACTGAGATTCACCATCTCTAGTGATTCACATCCTTTATTTAACCATTGGAGACCCACTGAGATTCACCATCTCTAGTGATTCACATCCTTTATTTAACCAGTTGAGAGCCCCATTGAGATTCAATCTCTCGTGATTCACATCCTTTATTAAACCAGATGAGAGACCCACTGAGATTCAATCTCTAGTGATTCACATCCTTTATTTAACCAGGTGGGTGCGCATTGGCACTCATCACAGCTGGACATCTGCAAACTAAAACAGCTTCACAGCTAATTGTATTCCTCCCGCAGTAAACATCTTCTGATTACCAAAATGACGAATAGAAACCACGAATTCGATGTCCAATTGAATCGGATTCATGGCCGCACAAACCGAACGCGTTACTGAAGATCATCTGCCTCCATCCAGCAGTGGATGGACCATGGGTGGCAGTGATGATGCTGCTGGCGGTGATTGGTGGAATCGATGAGATCGTAAATCCCCAGTGGAATCGAAACACCGGAATTGATGCGCACTGGAATCGACTGCGCAATTGAAGCTACAGCGTTGGAATCCAGCGGAGGTGGAATCGAATATCGAAGAATCGTTAAAAATTCTTATTTTAATGAATCAGTTCAGCAGAGGAAATTTTTTTGCCATTGGAAACAATGGGAATCGATAGGTTGGTGTCCAAGTAAGGGAATATGTGGATCGATTCCTATTGGTCCGCCCCTCTTTCGCTGCAGCTCTTGGTCCTGTCTCATCTCCTCCTCACATCAGCAGCCGCATCCTCATCATCATCAGCAACAACATCATCATCATCAGCAACATCATCATCAGCAACATCATCAGCAGCAACATCATCATCCTCATCATCATCAGCAGCAACATCATCATCAGCAACCGCATCCTCATCATCATCAGCAACATCATCATCAGCAACATCATCATCATCAGCAACATCATCATCAGCGACATCATCATCAGCAACATCATCATCAGCAACATCATCATCAGTGATATCATCATCAACATCATCATCAGCAACATCATCATCAGCGACATCATCATCAGCGATATCATCATCAGCGATATCGTCATCAGCAAAATCAGCAATATCAGCAACAGCAGCATCAGCGAACTGTCTCAGCATAATCAGCATTATCAGAAATATCAAAAGCATCATCAGCAACAGCATCATCAGCAGCAGCATCCTCATCAGCAACAGCAGCAGCATAACCATCAATATCATCACGATCAATATCACCATCACTAATATCACAACCAACATCACCATCTTCATTTATATTATCACAATCAACGTAGCCAAAATAAACATTACATCACCATTATCATCATCACTAAATATCACCACCATCACCACCACCTTCAACATCCCCGACATTAACATCACCGTCATCAAACACCCACATCAACACAATTACCAGCACCATCACCCACATCACACAACCACCCACATCACCCACATCACACCACCACCCACACCACCCACATCACACCACCACCCACACCACCCACTTCACCACCCACATCACACCATCACCCACATCACACCACCAACATCACCCACATCACCCACATCACACCACCACCCACACCACACCACCCACATCACACCATCACCCACATCACACCACCACCCACACCACACCACCCACACCACCATCCACATCACACCATCACCCACATCACACCACCACCCACACCACACCACCCACATCATCACCCACATCACACCATAACCCACATCACACTACCACCCACATCACACCACCCACATCACCCACATCACACCACCCACACCACCCACATCACACCAACACCCACATCACACCACCATGTATCTCTCTCTTGTCCTCTGCCTCCTCTTCCCTCTCCTCCTCCTCCACGCCGCTCCTGAGCCGAGCACTCGAGACGACACCGCCCACTCTCAGGTGGGCATGGTGGGGGCATCGATAAGGTCATGGGGGCATTGATAAGGTCATGGGGGCATTGATAAGGTCATGGTGGGGTATTGACAGGTGGGCATGGTGAGGGCATTGATAAGGTCATGGGGGCATTGATAAGGGCATGGTGGGGTATTGACAGGTTGGCATGGTGGGGGCATCGATAAGGGCATTGGGGTATTGATAAGGTCATGGGGGCATTGATAAGGTCATGGGGGCATCGATAAGGTCATGGGGGCATTGATAAGGGCATGGTGGGGTATTGACAGGTGGGCATTGTGGGGGCATTGATACGGGCATTGGTGCATTGATAAGGGCGTTGGGATATTGATAAGGGCATGGGGGCATTGATAAGACATTTGTGTATTTGAGGGTATTGATATGATGGGTTCAATCCCTGGGTCTGTGTGTCTTGATGTGTCGCAGGGGTTCATAATAGCAGTGTCACGTTCATAATGGCCGTGTCAGAGACACAGAGACCATCGCAGCTGAGAGATGCTGGGTTCAATCTCTGGGTCTGTGTCTCTCAGGAGGTTCATAGTGGTCGTGTCAGAGACGCAGAACGATTTGTAAATGTATTTTTAATAAGCAAAGGAAATAAAACATAATTGTGAGGGCTCTAATTTAAATGTGGGGATGATCACAAGACATCTGGACCACCCCTGTTTTTGCTCTGGACACGTTCCGGAGATTTCAAGATTCACATCCCGGATATCAACGAGCGCTGTTTGTGTAGCCGCGGTAATAATCTGTACGGCAAATTCCGCGTGTCCGTCAGAGTGTGTCACGAGTGCGTTAAAAACGATTAACCTGTTTCACATTCTTCTTTTGTTACCAGCTAAGGCCTCACTATTGAGCTGCGTAGTTATTTTTCAGAAGCGACCGATCACAAATTACGGCTCAACGAAATTGGATAAACAGCATCATAATCATCACGTTCAAATTTTTAGCAGTAGCCATCTACTCTAAACGCGTGACGCTGATTCTAAATGTGGAGGGGAAAACCGGAGGACTCGGAGAAAAATCCACGCAGTGACCACGAGGAGAGAGACGCAGACTCCACATATACAGCAGCAGCAGGCGTCAGGGTCAGGATCGAACCCACGACCTCCTGTAGACCAGGCGAGGTAGTTAACATCTCCTAGCCACCGTGATGATGATGAGAGAGAGACACGCAAACTCCAAGTACACGGCAGCAGGCGTCAGGGTCGGGATCGAACCCACGACCTCCTGTATACCAGGCGAGGTAGTCAACATCTCCCCACCACGGCACCCGTGCCTGGCACGAGTGCTGTGGCGACGTCACCGCTACCTCGTGGCGACTGGCTGCTGCTGCTGCTGTGCATGAACTCACACACCAAGTGTCTTCATCTCCCTCACTACTCCCCCCACCTCATCCAGCACCACCGTCCACTGATGACGCTGATGCCTTCGCAGACGATGTCACAGCAGCAGCAGCAGCAGCAGTGGAAGGAGCCTGACGTGGCTGGCTCGTTCCACAACGGAACGGACTCTGAGGGGCTCGTGGCGAGCGTCACGCCGCAGCGACTCCGTGAGGCGGACCAGGTGCGAGCCTGCTTAGCTTAGCCCAGCCCAGTCCAAACTAGTGGAGTCCAGTCCAAACTAGTCTAGTCCAGTCCATAGTCCAGATCAGTCCATACCAGCCCAGTCCAAACTAGTGGAGTCCAGTCCAAACTAGTCTAGTCCAGTCCATAGTCCAGATCAGTCCATACCAGTCCAGTCCAAACTAGTGGAGTCCAGTCCATAGTCCAGACCAGTCCAGTCCAAACTAGTCCAGTCCATAGTCCAGATCAGTCCAAACTAGTGGAGTCCAGTCCATAGTCCAGCCCATCCCAGTCCTGTCCATAGTCCAGACCAGTCCAGTCCAGTCCAAACTAGTCCAGTCCAGTCCATAGTCCAGACCAGTCCAGACCAGTCCCAGTCCAAACTAGTGGAGTCCAGTCCATAGTCCAGCCCAGTCCAGTCCTGCCCAAACTAGTCCAGTCCAGTCCAAACCAGCTGCAGTCCAAACCAGTGCAGTTAAAACCAGTGCAGTTAAAACCAGTCCAATGCTTTCCATCTAAACTAAACTATTACATTTTTTTTTTCAGAAGTGCCTTGCCATCATAAATGATAGCTCAACCAAGTGGTTGAGCTATGTATTGCAATAGTCAAATGTTCAGAATGCGGCTGCTCGTGTGTTCAGCAGACCACCTTGTTCACATCATATTACACCCGCTATGGCCTCCCTGCACTGGCTTCCAGTTTCACACAAAATCCAGTTTAAAATCCTATTAACCTACAAATCAGTGAACCATCTTACGCAGCCGACATCATGTATGTGCTGCACCCATCAAGGCCCCTAGGGTGTTGGGGCAGATCTTCTCTCTGCATTCGTGTAGCCCCCAGGCTACGGAACGATCTTCCACGAGCTATCGGAGGAGATCTCTCTCAGAGTCGGTGAACATTTTAGAAATGGGTCCTAAAACCTACTTAGATACTTCCGCTTTTTAAACTTTTAGTTCATTTGGTAAATTGATTCTTAGAATGTATTTCTAATATATTTATTTTGATGCCGTCTGCTGCAGCTGTGTCCAATGCAGCGCTTTCTTGATGAAAGGCGCGACATAAATGGAATTGTTATTTTTAAACGCGTGACGCCGATTCCCATGACACAGAGCACCGTCTGTAGCCCAACGCGTCAGAAAGGATGGAACCCCCCCCCCGTCACCCCCACCCCCCCGTCACCCCCCCCCCCCCGTGTCACCCCCTGTCAACTGAGCGTGGCGAAATTCTGGCAGAACCCAGGGCCTTGAAGATGCGGCAGTGGCTGGATAAGCCATTCCCTTCCCCTCCGCAGGGTGGCGCCATGGCAACAGAGGGCGGCGCCATGACGATCGAGGGTGGCGCCATGGCAACGGAGGGCGGCGCCATGACGACCGAGGGTGGCGCCATGGCAACGGAGGGTGGCGCCATGGCAACGGAGGGTGGCGCCATGGCAACGGAGGGTGGCGCCATGGCAATGGAGAGTGGCGCCGCGGGGACCGAGGGAGGCGCCATGGCAACGGAGGGTGGCGGCATGGCGACCGAGCATGGTGGCACGGCGATTGAGCGTGGCGCCATGGCGACCGAGGGTGGTGGCACGGCGACGGAGGGTGGCGCCATGGCAACGGAGGGTGGCGCCGCGGGGACCGAGGCAGGCGCCGTGGCGACGGAGGGCGACTACGAGGGTGACGACGTGTTTGTGGAGGCTCCCGACGAGGACTATGCGGTGCTCTTCCCTCGCGACGACGGCGGCGACGGCGGCGACGATGGCGACGAGGCGGTGGAGAGGATCTTCGAGGCGGCCGTGGACGACGCCAGCGACGTCTTCACCCTCCCCAACCTCCTGGATGACCTCGTCAGGGCCGAGATGAGCGAGCTGATGCCCAGCGACGACGACTACGACGACGACGACGGTGGTGGTGAGTTTCCCTGCCCGTGCGTCTGGAGGCGCCCCCCGGAGTGGCTCGGCGCCAGTGGTGCCGAGCCGGTTCTCTGAGAAAGTCGTTTACACGGCGCCTAATCGAGGCCCCTTGCGGAGAATTAACAACGGCACAATGACAACGCTGCGTGACAACGCCGCGTGACAACGCCGCGTGTGTGAATGTAACGGTGGAAGGTGAGGCGCATAGACGAGAGTGAGGGAGCGCACAACTGTGATGATGCGGGGAGTCGGTGAAAGCGAAATTGATGACAATCGATGATGAATGGATTGAATGAACGGGGTTGATGAGTGATGGCGGTGGTCATGAGGGAGATATTGAGGGGGCCGTGGGGTGGACTAGGGAACCGTGAGTTTTTGAGTGAGGAGCGGAAACAGTGAGCGCAGGTGATGTGGAGGGGTGAGTTTGTTCCAGTGAAGGGGGTGGGGGAGGAGAGAGAGAAGACGACACAGAGAGATTCAAGAGTGACAAGATGCGGTGGGGGGGGGGGGGGGCTAGGCCACGCAGGGACGGGTGTAGAGCAGCGTGAGGAACAGGCAGGAGACGGGGTGCCGGTGCAGTTGCACGAGGAGGGTCGGGGTATGGGAACTGTAGCGAATGGTCGAATATGATCCGGGCAGAGTTGTTTGGGATTTGTTGAAGAGTAAATGGGGAGACCAAGGGTAAGAGAGTCGCGGTCGTCCAGACGGGTACGCATAAGGGAATGGATGAGGAGTTTCGCAGCAGAGGTGGAACCGGCAAGCAGGGGTCGTGGCGGAGTTGCGATCGGTGAGGGAAGAGTCGAAGGTGACACCAAGGAAGGGTGCGGGCTGAGGAAAGAGGGGAACTGGAAAAAGGAGGGGAAGAGAACGGAGGAGGGGAACGGGAGTTTGGGGGAAGAGAGAATTTGAGTTTTGTGAAGGGTCTATGGAGAGAGACGTGACGCCCAAGATTGCATCGAGAGATGAGGCCGGCTGCCAGAGGCGGAGTCGGAGTCGGGGGCGAAGGAGAACATTTTGGATGCCGTCCGTTAAGAGGCGTCTGGGGGAAAGTTCGGCGAAGAAAATAACTGAAGAGAGAAAAGGCAACGTTGCGAGTGGTGAGATGGAGAGATACAATTTAGGGAACCAAGAACAGAGAATTGGGGAACAGCGGCAGTGTACAGGGGGGGGGGGGGGCGGAGAGGGAAGTGGCAATGATTGAATGAGACCGCAGAGAGAGAGATGGGAGTGTCGCCAGAGAGCGGTGTGCCACAGCAGATGCCGAGAGAAGAGAGAGAGGAGAGTCTGGGGTGGTCGACCGTGAGGACGGGTCCACGAGTATTATAATAATGTAAATGTATAAAGGGTGCTTAGCGCGGAAAGGCAGAAAATAGTTAACAACCAAGTAAAGAAAAAGTGACGAAGAAGTTTGTAAAGAACCAAAGAGAGCCATCTTCTTGGTTCTTTCGGTAAAGTCACATAGAATGGAAATAATAAAGTAATAAAAATAAAACATAATAAAATAATTATTTTAGTATGTTTTATTTTTATTATTTTATTATTTCCATTCTACGTGACTTTACCGAAAGAACCAAGAAGGTGAATCCCTGCAGTCACGAAAGCTTTAAATCAAAAAGAGCCGTGTTGAACCGATACGTTCTCCGTCGAGATGTGAAGATTTGCGAGTGTCTGGGACGTCCCTTTGACCCTGAAGGAGCAAGGAGTTCCCGCGGTTGGGTGTCGCAGTTGCCAAGGCACCATCACCACCCCCGAGTGTGCCGCCAGGAGAGGCCAGCGGCGTGAGCAGGTAGCCAGGTGACTGTGAGCCCAAGAGCCGTTCCGGGTGAGAGGGACGAGAAGCAGATTGGAACTGGGGCTAGAGAGAGTTAGAAGAAGATGAGGAGTGGGAAAGACGAGAGCGTACCGGGCATTCGGAGAGTCGGGAGACATCGGGGAGAAGAGAGATGGGGCGGTAGCCGCTGATGCCGCTGAGCCCGCAACACCAAGAGGCTGGGTTCCACTCCGGGTTTCAGCCCCAACCACGGAGATTCTGAAGTGCAGTGAGTTGGCGGTCTCAGACTGGTCACCAGTCACTCACACAGAGACCCATCGACTCACACAGAGACCCATCGACTCACACACAGACCCATCGACTCACACAGAGACCCATAGACTCACACAGAGACCCATCGACTCACACAGAGACCCATCGACTCACACACAGACCCATCGACTCGCACACAGACCCATAGACTCACACACAGACCCATCGACTCCCACAGAGACCCATCGACTCACACAACGACCCAGATTGAAAACCGATTTCTTTTGAACTTATTTTTGTGTTGAGTTTGTTTGGCTTTCCCCCACTCATCTGATGAGGACAATTGGCTATGCATGGTGCAAATGAAGTTCAACATACACACACATACATCGTCCCTTTGCCTGCAGCTCCAGACGATATCGTCGACAGCATGGTGGACAACTCCATAGTCCATCGGCGGAGGGGTTCTCTCTACCCGGACTACCAGGACCTCGGCGCTAGCTCCTCCTCCACCGGCGAGGGCCGGGATCCGGACTACGCGGCCCCCATGGGGGTGCTGATCAACGAGGCGCGGCGCGAGATGGAGGACAGCCGGGGCCTCCGGGACGAGCTGGGTGGAAGTTTGGTGGACGTGGATGGCCTGCCGGAGGCGGAGGTTAGGCTGGAGGCGGAGCGTGGGGATCTGCAGCGGCTCGTCAACAGCCTGTCTGTCGTCAACGGCGACGCGGAGTCTCAAACACGTTAGCTCCGTACGTCCGTCCGTCCGTCTGTGCGTGACGTGGGACCGCGCTGGCTCTCATTTAGACGGACTGACGTGAACCGGAATCCCTCGCGTAAAAGTTGTGTTGCCCTTAGCGGGCTTGCCCTGTAGAAAATCATTATCGCTGTGTCGTGTGTCTGCGTGTGCCCGTTTCAATTGGCACGACACCGGCTGGAGAAGAGATGGAGTGATGTGGTACGGGAGGACGTGGAGCTGAGCGGACTTGCCGATGACTGGTACCAGCGGCGTCAAGATCGGCCTCCGTGGAGGAGGCTCGTGAAGGACGCTACTGGGCAGTTGGAGGCAGTCGCCCTCCAATGACAACGGAGGGTAGAGGAGCGACGCTCACGAGCGAAGCACCAGGCAGTAGGGGGCACAGGTGGTGCATCGGCCAATCATCTCAGTCAGTCAACCCATGGCACCTGGGTCTGTCCCGTCACCTGTCAGCGAGCCTTCCACACTTCACGTGGCCTCAAAGTGCACCTGGCCTGGCACACAAGCACCACGACGTCACCGTCGCTTCGTGGTGAATGTCGGTTACTGGTGTCTGTCTTTGTGTGGAGGGTGCTCGCTAACAGCACTTGACTCAACAGTCCGTGAAGGCTATGTGGGGGGATCTTTGTCTTTGTGCGTGTTAGGAGTGGTGGTGCAGCGGTGAGCGCGCTGCGCTACGAAACCGGCCACACGAGTTCGATTCCCGCTCACGGCTAACACCAGTGATGATTATCTGAACCGGTCCTGGGCCTCCCCTAGGTCGACTCGGCCTCAAATGAGCACCTGCGGTGTGTAGTAAACATCGCCACTGGGGAGACAAAGGTGGCCTGGCGTGGTTGCTGGCCACCCACCCCCTCGTGTGCAATGACAGCCTTCATAGGCGCTGCTACTTGCAAACAGCACTTGCCCCAAAAGTTTGTTCAGGCTATACGTGGGATCTTTGTCTTTGTACCCATCTGTCTATCACGGGGGTAGGGTCAAGTTGCGTTGCTGTTCGGGACTCAGCCCTGGAGGAAAGCGGTCACGATGACGGATGTACGCATGCACGTTGCACTTCTTTCGCACCGTACGTAGCCAACTGAGCTACGCAATGAGGTGCGGGGGAAAGCGTGACCGGTCAAAGCGTTTTTACTACCCAGAAACTGGGGAGACAAAACAAAACCCACAGCGCTCGCAGGACAAAACGAGCCTCCTCCCGTCCACCTCCAGAGCGCCACGGTGCGGCTAGGAGATGTTAACTCCCTCGCCTGGTGTGCAGGAGGTCGTGGGTTTGATCCCGACCCTGGCGATGCCTGCTGCTGCTGTATATTTGGAGTTTGCGTGTCTCCCTCTCCCCGTGGTCCGGTTTTTCCTTCCACATTTAGACTCAACGTCACGCGTTTAGTCTTTGACTGCGGCCATACACTTCCACACGATGACGACGATGCTGCTGATGATGATGAGCCACTTCGTTGAGCTATCAACATTTGTGGTGGCCAGGTCGCTTCTGAAAACGAGCTACAGAACTCGGTGGGACTTATCTGGTAAAATAAAAAGTTGATCGTAGTTTTAGTTTATCTGCTCGTGTACATATCCATGTGACATGACAACACTCGATGTTGTACTAGAAAATAGAATATACAGATCATACATTTCCGATGATATAAATTGTCTATTATTTATATATATGTGTGCGTGTGTGCGTGTATTAGGGTGCCACTCAACACTCAGCATTGTTATCATCAAGGTCTCAGCCTCCTGTTGTTGTCCGTTTGCTGCTAAACTGAAGTCGCTGTGAGTTGAGAGAATTCCTGTTTACTGGGTGCTCGACAGAGCCGAGACATGGATCGCAGTCAAGACGGTCGTGGTGTCGGGGCACAGGTTAGTGGGCAGGTGGCGAGATGTTAGCTACCTCGCACGGTATACAGGAGGTCGTGGGTTCAATCCCGAGCCTGACGCCTGCTGCTGTATATTTGGAAGAGGTTTTTTGAGGTTAGATCGCGTAAATGTGTCGTTAAAACCCACCACCACTCGACACAGCCAACTCGTAAGGGTTGTCACGTAAACAGAACGTGGCCAATTCGTCACCAGTACAGCACTAGCCGGTGTGTTGGAGAGCCAAGTCACAACAACTCTGGCTGTCGCCTGATGAAGCTGGTTGTGATTACTGGCAAAACGTCACAGTACTCAGATTGTAAATGTTGTGGCTTGGCTCTCCAACACACACCGGTGTGCTGTACGAGTATACTACACTATACACTACACTACTATACACTTCACTATACACTACACTATACACTACACTACTATACACTTCACTATACACTACACTACAATACACTATACACTACACTATACACTACTATATACTGCACTATACACTAGTGCTGTACGAGTGACGAATTGGCCACGTTCTGTTTACGTGACAACCCTCACTGGTTGGCTGTGTCGGGTGGTGGCGGGTTTAAACGACACATTTATATATTTACGCGATCTAACCCAACAAAACTTTTCATGGATATTGGTCGCAAAAGCCGACGTGTTAAACTGTATATTTGGAGTTTGCGTGTTCTCTCTCTGCCCGTGGTCACGTGGATTTTCCTCCGGTTTTTCCCTTCACTTATAGAATCAACGTCAGACGTTCAGAGTATTTGGATGCTGCTATAAATTTCCACGTGGCGATAAGTCACCACTTCGTTGAGCGCTGAATACGAGCCGGCGGGCCTTAACAAGTGACGTCACGATGCAGCATCTTTCAAGAGCCACCGCGTGCGGCTCCGGATCCGCAGGAAGAGGGGGCTTTGAGTGCGGAAGTGAGTGGGGAGCTGGCGAGTTGCGGAGTGCCACTCGATCCACGTCGCCGCAGTACGAGAGGCACATACGCAGAGAAGATCCCGAGTAGATGAGTCAGTGGGTGAGTATTAGGTGCCAATCACAACAACCGCCATTATTGTGGCGAATGGCGGTTGTTGTTGTTGGTGCCAATCAGTACGCAGAGTCACAGTACTCGAGGCATTGGTGCAGAGGACTCGGTCGCGAGTAGAATGAGATTCTGGGTCAGCGACCAGATGGAGAGGCGGGATTCGATCCCAGATGACTCCGAGACCTTTCCCAAGGGGGCATAGCGAGTGGCACCAGACCATGCGTACTGCTTACGGAACGGCTCTTGGTTTTGCTTGCGAAATGGTAAGTTTCTCGACAGGCTTGCGTGTTACAAAGTGTTGAAATAAAACTTGACCGACCCATTGTTAATCCTGGAGGGGAACGTCGTGCATTCATCAATGTCGTGACGCCCGTTTGCCCCGGAAAGCCTCGCCGAGTCTCAAAGGCTCCCTTCACGTTTTTCACAGAACAAATGCGTGTGTGTGTGACTTGTATCATTGGCGAGTGGTCGTGTAGCGGTGAGCGCGCTGCACTACCAAACTATTTTTATTTTACCAGGCAAGGCCCACTGAGATCATCATCGAACCCGGCAATCCGAGCTCAATTCCCGCTCACGGCCAACACCAGTCAGGGTTATTTGAACTGGTCCTGGGACTCCCCTAGGGTAGACTCGGCCTAAAATGAGTAATGTTCCTGGTGCGGCATGTAAGCACGACCAAGAGGGAGACAAAGGTGGCCGAGCGTGGTGCTGGCCACCCACCCCCCCCTTCGTGTGCCGTGCCGGCCTTCACAGGTGCTACTCGCTAACAGCACTTGCCCCAACAGCCTGTTCAGGCTACATGGGGGATCTGTCTTTTTTTGTACCGTCCATAAAATTTCACAACAGCCGTAAGCTACGTTGGCGGTCATGCAGTGAAGAGCACAGTGCCGCTATGCGGGCCGGTAACGCCCATGTTCCATTCCCAGCCACAGGCTGCTTCGACCTCCAACTCCCGGCTCCACCAATCCTCACCGACTGGCTCGGTGAAGTATGGTCAAAGCACCCCCCCCAATTCACAACCAGACAGTGGTGGGGGACACCATCATCCAAGCAGTGCAACGACAAAGGGCTGTATATATGTATTACAATTGCTGTCATATATATTAAAAAACAATGATAATACAATAACGATAGCGAGATCAATGTTAGAAAGTAGGTGACGGAGGCAACTGTGAACAGCTGCTGTCAGAAGAGATGCACACAAACAAGTTAGGCCGATGATAATAGTTTCTTCCCATTTTTTCTGGCAACAAAACAGTTGTGTTAAGATGTTAAAAGACCAAACTGAAACCTTTTACAAGGAATCATGTCTGCATTAACCACAATGCTTGTGGTCAGAATGCAAAAAAAAAAAACACCGATAATATATGCATTGTCCTTGAAACTGATTGGTTCACACCAGAGACAGCTTTCTTTAGAGCCTCCTCTCAAACGGTGTTAGACCAGAGCACGCAAAAAGTTAGGCCTATCTTCTGTATTATTTTCAAGCCGTCAAAGCTGCCGTGCCGTTGTATATGTTAGACCACATAAGCAGCACCGGGACCATTAGCGGATTACTATTATTAATAAGGTGGCAAGGGGAAAACTAAACAAAAACTCAAAAACACCGCCACTGCGATTGTATGAATAAAAACGAATCTCCAAGCTTTTGAATGACTCTCCCCACGCCCGTTAAAACCGGTGGAATAGCGGCACAGTTAAAACGATTACATTTATCTTACACCCGGTAAGGCCCCGCCGAGTTGCGACATGGCGGGTGAATATTTGCTTTGGTCTGATTTCCACTTTCCCCACCGGCACAGCGTCCGAGCCAAGCCGGCATGGCAGGCTGCGGGCGCTTCTTCCGGCGTGCCGTTGAGCCGAAACGGAGCCAGAGCCGCCAACACTTTCTGGCGACACCGGCCTCGCCAAAATGCGGCAAAAATCGCGGTGGCCCGAGACCGGCGCCGGGTTCCCGGTGCCGGGCACCGGCGCGCTCTGCCCGACTCAGTAGGCGTAGTCCACGGCGGGCAGCCCGTGCCGGATCACCAGGAGCGCCGCTCCGAGCTCGCCGTGCCACGAATGCGGCACTCGCTGACCCCACACGCAGTCGCCGGCGTCGTCGCCGCCACCGTCGCCGCCGTCACCGCCGTCATCAACGCCGCCACCATCGTCCTCCTCGCCGTCACCGTCACCGCAACCGCATGTCGGCGGCGCGGCCAACAACCGCCGAGCCAAACGGCCCAAACGGGGGAACCTGGAGCCGCCGCCGCAATCGCCGCCGCCGCCGGCGAACGCGCCGGCGGCGGCACCGGCAGCGTCCTCGGCTCCGTCGCCCGCGCCCCACCAGGCGTGCGGACACCGCGTGCGCTCCACCGGCGGCTCCAGCAGGTACACCGTCACCTCCTCCGCCGGGGAGAGGCGTGCGCCGGCCGGCCGGTGCTCCGCGATCACCTCCTCGAAGCGGCTCCAAATCTCCGAGGAGCCGCCGGCGCTGCAGCGCGCCGCTCCGCCGTGCCCGGCGCCGTCGCGGTCGTCGCCGTCGTCGCCGCCGCCAACGCCGGCGTCCTCGAGGAGCCAGGCGCGGGCGCGGGCGGCGGCGCCGTCGCCGGAGAAGAAGGCGCACTTGAAGCGCGGATCGAGGACGGTGGCCAGCGCGGCGCAGCGGCACGACTCCAGGGCCTCGAGCGCGCGGCCCAGCGGCGCCAGCAGCCCCGCGCGCAGACCCTCCTCCTCGTCCTCCTCCTCCTCGACGGCGCTGCCTCCGCCGGAGCCGCGGGCGTCGTCCGCGGCCAGCGTCCGGCGCTCCCCGGACGAAGCCGGCGCCCCCGCCGCCAGTGAGCGCAGCAGCACGCGCAGCAGGGGGATGGCGGCGCCCAGCGTGGCGTCGGGGCGTGCCAGCTCCCGCGCCACCTCCGCCACGGGCCGCAGCAGCAGCGCCAGCAGTTGCAGCAGCCGCTCCTGGCTCGCCGATAGACGCGGAGAGCTCCAGTTCGTGCTGGTCGCGCCGCCGCCTTGCTTGTGCCGGCGCGCCGAAGCGGAACGCAGCAGCCGGTACGCGCTCGTCCACCCGCCGGCGAGGCCCGCTGCGCCGGCGGGTGGGGGTCGCGAGTCGGCGTCTCCGCGGCCGGCGTGCCGCCCGCGCAGCTGCCAGCAGCAGCCGCTCCGTGGCCGCGAGCGCCAACGCTCCGCGGGCGACGGCGACGCGCAGGAGGTGCGACGCGCACGGCGCCGCGGGCAGCGCCGCCAGGGCGGACGCCTCGCGCGCCAGCTCCTCCGCGCTCCCCACGGCCTCCGCGTCGTCGGCGAAATCGCCGGCGCCGCCGCCGCCGCACACCAGCAGCACGGACACGCGCCGCACGCCCCAGAAGATCGCCTTCTGCAGCTCCTTGGCGACGGCGGCGGCGCGCGGCGGCGCGAAGTCGGTGGGCGCGCAGCGCACCAGCGCGCGGCGCCGGCAACCCTGCCGCCGGCGCTGCTGCTGCTGCTGCTGGCGCCAGTGGGCCGCCATCAGTAGCCAGGGCTCCCCGTCGCCGGCGCGCAGCGTTCCGGGCCGACAGCGCGACGCTGCGGGCGCTGCCCAGCAGGCAGAGCAGCCGGGCGCGCAGCGCCGCCAGGACGTCGGGCACCACCCGCTCGGCGAGCAGCGCCGGCGAGCCGGGCCGGTAGCCCGGGGAGAGGTGCGCCAGCAGGCGGCGGAAGCCCGCGTCGCGCACGCACGAGAGCGGGCGCCCGTCCTGCGCCACCATCTCCACCATCTTGCAGTCCAGGGGCACGACGCGCATCGCGCAGAACGGGGCGAACGCCGGCGCCGGCGCCGATGATGATGATAACGTTCGCGGCGACGCCATAGGACGGCCCCGCGTGTGGCCACGCACCTGCAGCTGATAATTATGTTGCGGACGCTGTTGCTGCTGATGCTGCTGATGATGTTGATGATGCTGCTGATGATGCTGCAGATGATGTTGAAATTGTGAGGGTATTTCCATGGAGACGTTGCTTACGTTGCCCTTTACCTGGGGAAGACCAGAGATGCTATTGTGGCCAAAGCCAGAAATGCCACCACCAACTCCAGCACCACCACAACCACCACCACTACCGCATCACCACCAGAACCACTTCCGCAACCAACTCCACCACCTCCACCACCCATCACCACCACCACTACAAGCCCCTTCACTAACAACCAGCATTCGCCAATAAGTGGCTTGTGCCAGGCTATGTATACTTTAAGGCCACGTGAAGTGTCGAACGCCCGCTGACTGCATTTTAGCCCCCCAAGGCTCCGCTCGTTGTTGTCAGCGCCGCTTCTCTGCCCTCTATTGTCCATCACGAGCCTCTTCCAGAGGCCCATCTCGACACTGGTGTTACCAGTCGTCGGCAAGTCCACTCAGCTCCACATCCTCTTCTACCACATCACTCCATCTTTTCTCTAGCCTGTGCCGCCTGTTTAGCCCCCTCTATCCAGCCGAACAAAAGCTGTTTTGGCATGCGGTGGCTGGGAACGCGGGCTAAATGACCCAGCCAATGCAGCCTTACCTGCTGGTGGAGCTCACCGATGGGACTTTGTCCACATCTTTCGAGGATTAGTGAGCTTCTCACATAATCCAGCCCTGGTTAAACCCAGGCTGGATCGTAGGCAGACCAGCCTAAATGTTTCTAACCGGTGAAGATGTTCTAATAGGGGGGTCCACGTTTCGCAAGCATAGAGAAGGGAGGGCATGACCGTGGCCGAGAAGACCCGAAGCTTCATGTGGAGCGACAGACAAGTTAGCTTCCAGTATTACGCAGCCGAGGAATAGATAATGCTGCGACTGCGACAGGAGGTCATAAAAGGCATCTAACTCATTGGCCTTGACTGCATCCCTCCACTGATCTTCGGGGGGGCATAAGCAACCACCTCCACCACTCCTTGCCTCTGGTTGATGGGGAGGCGAGCCCACAGGAGACTGGGGCTTACAGCTTCCCACACCTCCCAGCCACACTCCCACGCCCTCTTCATTCTTTCGTTCACAAGAAGAGCCACTCTCTGTTGCTTTGCAGTCTCCTGCCCCCAGTAGAGGACTGTCCACCCCTCATGGTGATTGGAGCCAGAGCCAGTCTACCGGACCTCCTGAATACGGCAGAAATCCAGGGAGTACCGGGCCAGCTCCTGACAGAGGAGTGGCAGCTTCTTCTCCGCAGTGAGCATTCAAACATTCCACGTGGCCACCCGCAATGACTTTTTGCCATTTCTAGAGGAACTCCAAGGGTAAGGATTCAATCTCCTGGCTCCGCCAAATAGGATTTGGCCAGGAGACGTCATAGACGCCGGTCTCCCCGGAGCTTTCAGTACAAACTTAGTACGATATTTTTCACGTAGTTTAGGAGTAGGTGAATTGAAAGTGGGGGTACCATCCCCTCGCACCTGTCCAGAGCCCCAATTTGGCCACTTGTGGTGGCTACAATGCACCATGAAGGGTATAGCTTATTGGAATTGTCCATCCCTCCATGGCATTGCTCACATCCACCACAGCATTACCATCCGGCACCCCCGAAATAGGGAGTTGTTTTTGCCCCACCACTACCATGAACACCACCACCCCCCCACCACCACATCATGCCCAATCACATCTCCACCACTCACCCTCCATGTCCCCTTCCCATCCTCCAAGTTGCTAACCATATCCTGCCTCTAGCCTCCCCACCCCCCAAATTGACCAACCTCATTGATGCAGAACTTCATCTCCACGAGGCCGTCGTGGGGCCCTCCCTCGCTCCCATTGGCCGCCGCCACCACCACCGCGCTCGGCACGTTGGGCGACGCCGAGAAGTAGTCGACGGCGCCGCTGCCACCGGCGGCGCCACCGGCCCCCACCGGCGTGCCGGCCCCGCCGGGCACGCCGACGAGCACTGGCGGCACCTCCTCTCCAGCCTCCACGCACCACCGCTTGGCCGCTGGAAAGTCGTCGGCGCTGCCGGCGCTACCGCTGCTGCCGCTGCTGCCGACGGGGTCGCCGATGATGGCGCCGCCCCCGGCGATGGCGCCGATGACGGCGTGGTGGTGGTGGGGGTGAGTGGAGGAAGTCACGTGGGCTGTGTGCACCTTCTGCCGCTTGCGATATTCCTGGCAGGCGCCGCCGTTCCGCTGGCATTAGAGCCGATTCCGCCACGTCCCCCCCCCCCCGTACCGGGCTACCGGCGTTGGCCGTGCGTGTGACCGTGCGTCTGTGTGTCTGTGTTATTGGTAATAGTGGGGAGCGGTAGTTTAGGTGTTAGCGCGCTGTGCTACGAACCCGGCGGTCCGCTCGCGGCCACCAATGCCACCTACCCCCTCGTGTGCCGGCCTTCATAGGTGCTGCTACTTGCTAACAGCACTTCCCCCTTCTCCGGCACCTCCGATTAGCCACGGTTGGCTACGTACGGTGCCAAGGAAATTAAACACATGTAAACATACATGAATACCCAAGGCAAGACCCTGCTGAGAAGGAGGCTTATTGTGGCTTCCCAGGATAAGTATTTTTTATTGCCTGCCAACAGTTCTGGCTGTGGCTTCAATGTGACGAAACTAAAAGTTTTTTTTATTTGACCCACTGAGCTACGTCGCTTTTTTTTTAAATCAGAAGTGACCTGATCATCACGAATTGCTGCCCGAAGTGGCTGATCATTTTATAGTGTGGAAGTGGTGCTACATTGGGGGGGAGTGCAGGTGGTGCATCTGTCAGTCATCTCAGGAGGTCAACCCATATTACACCTGGGCCTGTCCGGCGAGCCTTCCACACTTCACACGATGGCGGCCTCAAGGTGCACCGAGAAACTCAACAGTTTTTTTTTATTTTACCAGGTAAGGCCCACTGAGCTATATAGAGTACTCGAATTGTAAATGTTGTGGGTTTAATCTCCAACACACCGTTTAGTGCAACACTAGTAACGAATTGGCACGTTTTGTTTTACGTTACTAATTGGCTGTGTTGGGTGGTGGCGGGTTTAACGACAGATTTATATTCAGAAGCCTACGTGTTAAACTATATACGAAGACATCACAAATGATAACAGCTCAACGAAGCGGCCTATCGTCATCGTGCGGGAATTCATAGCAGCAGCCAACTCCCCTAAACGTGTGACGTTGATCCTAAATGTGGAGTGAACAACCGGAAGACACCAGGGCGAGGCAGTTAACATTCCGCACAACGCCGCCAGCTCACCTGGTAGGCGACCTTGTGGTGCAGCCACAGGTGGCTGATGAGGTTGGTGGTGGTGTAGTCGGAGGCGCGCCGCCCCCCCCGGGACACCTTGGCGCCACACAGCTTGCAGTCGGCGCGGTTCGGTGTGTCCGCGTTCAACTCGAAGAAGTTCCAGATCTGGCTGTAGCGCCGCATGGTGGCCCCGGTGCCGTCCCCGCTGCTGCCGTCTGCGCCGTCTTGCTCTTCTAGTCAGCGGGCTCACCGAGCCGGTTAGCGGGGCTCACCTAACCGGTTAGCGGGGCTCACCGAGCAGTAACCGGTTTACATCTTGCCATGGACTTGGCGAGCATCGGCTCTGGGGTTCAGCGCCGGATCGGCAGTTTGATGGCAGTTCAGTGGTGGTCCAGTGGCAGTTCCGTGGTGGTCCACTTGCGGTTCAGTGGTGGTTCAGGTGTGGTTCAGGTGTGGTTTAGTGGTGGTTTAGTGGTGGTTTAGTAGCAGTTCAGTGGTGGTTCAGCGGCGGTTCAGCGCCAGGTGCGTTGGTGTTTAATGGAGTCGCACAACTCCCGACTCCGATCTGAAATCGAAATGTACAATCAGCTCCAGTGACGTAAGCACCACTCATGTAGTCTACGGCACACAAACTCGTTATAATGCGGAACGCGCTCCATTGTAATGCGCCATTATAAAGCGGACCGCACGCCGTGGTTATAACACAGTTTCTGAGCGGTCGACGGTGGGCTACTTTCTTGGGCTGCACTGCTGAGCGATACGGTACGTGGAACGACACGGTCACGCAGATGTCCCGGCATCTCACCGCGTGGCGTGCGTAGTCCGTCGCATCTCGCCAAACTTTATCATGACTAATTTGCCGTTACTACTTTGTGTATTGGGAATTTTTTTCGATTAACTTGACTACCGCTACTACGAGCAGTGGTGCGTTATAAAAACGAGGACCTCGCTGGATATACGAAGGACATACGAAGTTTGGCTGGAGGTTACAACCCGACATCATCCGTACGGAGGAGGGGAGGGGGAGCACTCGAGCAGGTGGTCTGCACTCCTTCAACGGACGAGGATCAGCAAAATGGCGGGAGTTCTCTCTCTCTGTGTGTGTACATTGAACTTCTTTCGTACCGTACGTAGCCAAGCGTGCTCAATCGGAGATGCGGGAGGATAACAAACTAAACACAAAAGGTAATTTTAAAGAAACGAGTTTTCAATCTAGATTATTTAGAAATGCAGAGCTCCAATGGCTTCTTAATATCGGAGGGAAGAGCGTTCCAGACGGCCACATCATTAACATCACCACCACCACCATTTATGTTGAACTTCATTCGCACCGTACGTAGCCAAGCGTGCTACTCAGTGGTGCGGGGGAAGAGCATCCCAGACTACAGGCAGCCATGTGCTTCGTCACGTACCCAAGTTTGTTGAACTTATTTCGCGCGCTTTCAGATGTGCTTCTGCGGCCACCTGAAGAAACCCATACCTTGCGCGAGAGGACAACGTTCTATCCCCGTACAGACGAAATAAACTGATGGACATTAGTTTAGCACGTCGGCTTTCGGGACCAATATCATCCATAAGAGGTTTCTTTTGGGTGAGATCGCGTAAAAAATGTGTCGTTAAACCCTCCACCACCCGACACAGCCAACTAGTAAGGGTTGTCACGTAAACAGAACGTGCCAATTCGTCACTAGTACAGCACTAACCGGTGTGTTGGAGAGCTAAGCCACAACATTTACCATCCGAGTACGACGTTTGGCCAGTAATTACAACCAGCTTCATCAGGCGACAGCCACATTTGTGAAGAAGTCCACCTGTTTCGTTCTTTAAATGAGATTGGCTTACACGCGTCGCTGTACCGCCTCCTCCAGGCAGAGCCAGGGGCTCCTCCTCGACACCCACCCGCGGGGAGGGAGGAGTTTCGTGGCCCATCTCTGTGTGAACCACCAACCCTCGCCTCCACGGTGCCGGATCACGAGACGTGCATAGCCAACACCGCCACCACTTCCCAGCTTACTACACACCCACGCGTATAACACCACACACACACGTGTATAACACTACACACACGCGTATAACACGCTACACACACACGTGTATAACACTACACACACGCGTATAACACCACACACACACGTGTATAACACTACACACACGCGTATAACACGCTACACACACACGTGTATAACACTACACACACGCGTATAACACGCTACACACGTGTATAACACTACACACACGCGTATAACACCACACACACACGTATAACACCACACACACACGTATAACACGCTACACACGTGTATAACACTACACACACGCGTATAACACGCTACACACACGTGTATAACACTACACACACGTGTATAACACGCTACACACACGCGTATAACACGCTACACACACACGTGTATAACACTACACACACGCGTATAACACCACACACACACGTGTATAACACTACACACACGCGTATAACACGCTACACACACACGTGTATAACACTACACACACGCGTATAACACCACACACACACGTGTATAACACTACACACACGCGTATAACACGCTACACACACACGTGTATAACACTACACACACGCGTATAACACGCTACACACGTGTATAACACTACACACACGCGTATAACACCACACACACACGTATAACACGCTACACACGTGTATAACACTACACACACGCGTATAACACGCTACACACACGTGTATAACACGCTACACACACGCGTATAACACGCTACACACGTGTATAACACTACACACACGCGTATAACACCACACACACGCGTATAACACGCTACACACACGCGTATAACACGCTACACACACGTGTATAACACTACACACACGTGTATAACACTACACACACGTCTATAACACTACACACACGTCTATAGCACTACACACACGTCTATAACACTACACACACGTGTATAACACCACACACACACGTGTATAACACCACACACACACGTGTATAACACTACACACACACGTGTATAACACTACACACGCGTGTATAACACTACACACACGTGTATAACACCACCCACACACGTGTATAACACTACCCACACACGTGTATAACACTACACACACGTGTATAACACCACACACACACGTGTATAACACCACACACACACGTGTATAACACTACACACGCGTGTATAACACCACACGCGTGTATAACACTACACACGCGTGTATAACACCACACACACACGTGTATAACACCACACACACGTGTATAACACTACCACACACGTGTATAACACTACACACACGTGTATAACACCACACACCACACGTGTATAACACACACCACCGTGTATAACAACACCGCGTGTATAACACCACACGCGTGTATACACCACTACACACACGTGTATAACACCAACACACACGTGTATAACACTACACACGCGTGTATAACACCTACACAGCGTGTATAACACTACACGCGTGTATAACACTACACACACGTGTATAACACCACACACACACGTGTATAACACTACACACGCGTGTATAACACCACACGCGTGTATAACACTACACACGCGTGTATAACACCACACACACACGTGTATAACACCACACACACGTGTATAACACTACACACGCGTGTATAACACCACACGCGTGTATAACACTACACACACGTGTATAACACCACACACACACGTGTATAACACTACACACGCGTGTATAACACCACACACGTGTATAACACCACCCACACACGTGTATAACACTACCCACACACGTGTATAACACTACACACACACACGCAGCACAGCACATGCTACTAACATACTGTAAATGTGCTGTAGACGTAACCTGCTGGACATCCGTCACAAAGAGGTGTATAGGTCGCGAGATGTACTGTACACGCGCACTGGACGCGTCCCACTGTACAGACTGTTCCAGGTGTCTTACGACTTCCCAACGGGCCCCAGCATGTATTTGTCTTCTCCTTAGCACGTCCATCCCTCGGTTAAACGAACCTTGCGTCTAAGAGGAACAACTGCTCATGAGCCAGAGGCATGGCGCGACGGGAGATGACCATCAGCGCCGAGTGGAGCAGCAGCATCGCGCGGGGAGAACGCGGCCACGACTCTCACCGCGGGCGGTCGGGCGGGCGGCGAGGTGGACAACTTTCTACAGCGCTGGTGATGACGCTGAAGAGGAAGGTGGAGGAGGAGGAGGTGGAGGAGAGGGGAGCGCGCTACACGACTCCATCACGCCACTGGAAGCCGCCATTGTCGGTGGGGGGCACGAGGGACCGCGGTCAACCGCACCCACCGTGGTCGCCACCACGCTCCCTGCGGCGAGGTTCCTACGCCGCAAAGGGGTCCGCGGCGATTTGCTGTGAGACAGCTTGTGGTCACGCCCAGGGGACGTCTCGGTCCCAATCCACCGTGCGAGTGGCGGCGTTTAATGTCGATGGTTTTTTTTATTGATTATTGTATTTACTTTAAACCTGTGTTGTTGATTTTAGCAGGTAGGGGCCCAACTGAGTCATCGTGTGGCAATGTAAAGCAGCCGTCATCAGGAGGACAGAGACGAACATCGCTTGTGTTGTGATCGAAACGTCGTCGTTTATTTTTATTTTATTTAAACCTATCGACGTGATTTTACCAAAAGACCCAAAGAATATGAATTCCTGCAGTCACGAAAGCTTTAAGGGGCCGTCCATAAATGACGTCACGAACCTAGGGGGGGGGCGGGTCAGACATTTGTGACGATGTGTGACGAGGGGGGCGGGAGAAATATGACGTCACATCAAAATGCGCAACTTTAAATATATATAGAATTGTTATAACAACACTAATTGTTATAACAACACTCCAACATCAGGGTGCAGAGCCACATTAAATACGCACTACAATGACAATAGTTTAAAGCGATTTGAAGCATGTTTTATTTTCAAAATGGAAATATATACATGTGTAGCAGCTGCTACACGTGTAGTAGCTACTACACGTGTAGCAGCTACTACACGTGTAGTAGCTACTACACGTGTAGCAGCTACTACACGTGTAGTAGCTACTACACGTGTAGCAGCTACTACACGTGTAGTAGCTACTACTATTGCTACGAGGAGAATCCGGCACTGTCAGTAAGGGAGCACGGGATTAGAACGTTACAACAGCACAACAAACACGAAAGCAGTGCAAAGTATAGGAAAGGTAAACCCATCGCTTAAAAAAATATAAGCAAATAAACCTAAACTCTGCTTCATCTTACCAGGCACGGTGCACTCAGCTGTATTACTCTATTTTGAGAAAGGTTGTTATAATAAGCCCACCCACTGCTGCATGAAGATCTCCAAGTCTCTACCCGCGTGTGTTTTCTCCAGTCCACGTGTCAGTCTCTCTGTGTGATTCTCAGCGCGCGTGTCTCTCTCCATATATTCATCGTGTCATCACCACCACCAAGGCCTATCCACTGCTGCATGAAGATCACTCCGTATCTAACCCTGCGGGGGTCTCTCTGCCGGTGTAGGTCCCCAGCAAGCGCCTCTCCCACGCTTCCTTGCTCGCGAATGGCCACGTGTTGCTGGAGCACGCGTCATAGCACAATGACGCGGGGTATGGCGTCATTCATGACGTAGCGGGGTCGCTTGGACCAATGCAGGTGAACTGTCGGAAGAGACGCATTGCCCGTTCATTGCCTGCCTGTTCATGTATTTTGTGAATCGCCGTCTCACTGTGAGATCTGTTTCCCGTAGTGCCACTGGGTGGCGCAGTCGTCCCGAAAAGTGAGCCGCCATGGGAGGCGTCCAAGTTCAATCCCAGGTCATGGGGGACTCGGGTCTCCAGCCTCGTGTTGTGGTTGATGGGCAACAGCGCGCCCGCTATCTCTTCCTTTCCGTCGTTGTAACAGTGAGTCTATGTGTCTCTGTGTGAGTTTATGTGTCTCTGTGTGAGTCTGTGGGTCTCTGTGTGAGTCTCTGGGTCTCTGTGTGAGTCTCTGTGTGAGTCTCTGGGTCTCTGTGTGAGTGTATGGGTCTCTGTGTGAGTCTATGGGTCTCTGCGTGAGTCTATGGGTCTCTGCGTGAGTCTATGGGTCTCTGTGTGAGTCTATGGGTCTCTGCGTGAGTCTATGGGTCTCTGTGTGAGTGTATGGGTCTCTGTGTGAGTCTATGGGTCTCTGTGTGAGTCTATGGGTCTCTGCGTGAGTCTATGGGTCTCTGTGTGAGTGTATGGGTCTCTGTGTGAGTCTATGGGTCTCTGTGTGAGTCTATGGGTCTCTGTGTGAGTCTAGAGGTCACTATGTGAGTCTAGGCGTCACTATGTGAGTCTATGGGTCTCTGTGTGAGTCTATGGGTCTCTGTGTGAGTCTATGCGTCTCTGTGTGAGTCTGTGGGTCTCTGTGTGAGTCTATGGGTCTCTGTGTGAGTCTATGGGTCACTATGTAAGTCTATGGGTCTCTGTGTGAGTCTATGCGTCTCTGTGTGAGTCTGTGGGTCTCTGTGTGAGTCTATGGGTCTCTGTGTGAGTCTATGGGTCTCTGTGTGAGTCTATGGGTCACTATGTGAGTCTATGCGTCTCTGTGTGAGTCTGTGGGTCTCTGTGTGAGTCTATGGGTCTCTGTGTGAGTCTATGGGTCACTATGTAAGTCTATGGGTCTCTGTGTGAGTCTATGCGTCTCTGTGTGAGTCTGTGGGTCTTTGTGTGAGTCTATGGGTCTCTGTGAGTCTATGGGTCTCTGTGTGAGTCTATGGGTCTCTGTGTGAGTCTATGGGTCACTATGTGAGTCTATGCGTCTCTGTGTGAGTCTATGGGTCTCTGTGTGAGTCTATGGGTCTCTGTGTGAGTCTATGGGTCTCTGTGTGAGTCTATGGGTCTCTGTGTGAGTCTATGGGTCTCTGTGTGAGTCTATGGGTCTCTGTGTGAGTCTATGGGTCTCTGTGTGAGTCTATGGGTCTCTGTGTGAGTTTGTGGGTCATTATGTGAGTCTATGGGTCTCTGTGTGAGTCTATGCGTCTCTGTGTGAGTCTATGGGTCTCTATGTGAGTCTATGGGTATCTGTGTGAGTCTGTGGGTCATTATGTGAGTCTGTGTGTCTCTGTGTGAGTCTATGGGTCTCTGTGTGAGTCTATGGGTCATTATGTTAGTCAATGGGTCTCTGTGTGAGTCTATAGGCCACTATGTGAGTCTATGGGTCACTATGTGAGTCTATGGGTCTCTGTGTGAGTCTATAGGTCACTATGTGAGTCAATGGGTCTCTGTGTGAGTCTATAGGTCACTATGTGAGTCTATGGGTCACTATGTGAGTTTATGGGTCTCTGTGTGAGTCTATGGGTCTCTGTGAGTCTATGGGTCTCTGTGTGAGTCTATGGGTCTCTAAATAAGTATATGGGTTTCTTTGATTATATGGGTCTCCATATGAGTATATGGGTTTCTATGTGTCTATGGGTCTCTATGTAAGTCTATGGGTCCCTGTGTGAGTGTATAGGTCTGTGTGAGTCTATGGGTCTTCACATGAGTCTATGGGTTTCTATGAGTCTATGGGTCTCTTATGTGTGGGACTATGCCAATGATGACGCCGTGGATTGTGGTTGTTGTTGAACTTCTTTTGCACCATACGTATCCAACCGTCCTAATCAGAGGTGCGAGGGAAGTATTAACCGGGGGGTCGCTTTGGGTCGAACCGTAATCCGCCGAGCGCGTGGCATTTGACCCATGCACAAGCGAGACAAAGACAAAGGTCACTCCGTATAGCCTCGAACAGACTGTTGGGGCAAGTGCTGTTAGCGAGTAGCAGCAGCAGCAACCTGGGAAGGCCGTCATTGTGGCACACGGCGGCGGTGGGTGGCCAACATCCACGCCCGACCGCCTTTGTCTCTCCAAGTGGTGATGTTTTTTTACACCGCACCAGGTACTAACTCTGAGGCTGAGTCGACCTAGGGGGAAGACCATGGACCGTCTCAGATGAAGCATCACCGGCGTCGCTGGCGTGTGTAGTGACATAAGAAGGGAGGGGCTGCTGTAGGCTCTGGGTTCCCAGGTGGGTCCAGACGCGTAAGCCTCTGGGCGCCAGGCACTGGGTTCCCAGGGGGTCCAGACACTTTTAAGCCTTTGGGCGCCAGGCGTTGGGTTCCCAGGCGCTTAAGCCTTTTTGGCGCCGCCAACGGGCTGTGTGTGCTCTGTGGGATGTCTGGTGGCGCACACGGCCCCACCCCTCGTCGGACCAGGCATAAAAGGAGAGCTCCCTGGACGATCAGGGCCCAGTTGTAACTCAAGACCCAAGACCCACGACCAGCCATCTGAAGACCCTGGGATGCTGTGAGAGCCAGCGCTGGGACTCTGGAACTCCCGACTCTACGACCTTGTGAGGGCGAGCGTAGCCAGAGTAGAGTATCTAGAGTATCTAGGCTGTGTAGCTAGGCTGTGTACCTAGGCTGTAACAGAATATCAGGACTGTTGGAGTGTTGTATTGTAATAAAGAAGTTACCTCTACAAGTGTCTCCGGAACCCGTTACACGTGTATCGTGACGGTCCATCAACTTCCTCCAAACAAATCAGTCGACCTTGAACAGACACCGCGATGATAAGGGTGGCAGCTTAACACGATGACGAAATCGCAGAGCACAAATCCGTTTACACTCGTTTCGTTTTTGTGTTTCGTTTTCTCCCCGAGTGCCGTTCGGCCGTGAGGAATTTGCGCGCTGCCAAGTTTTAAGGTAGGGGGGGCAACCGTGGACTGACTGTGAAATTTTTGATTTAAAGCTTTCGTGACTGCAGGGATTCATATTCTTGGTTCTTTCGGTAAAGTCACGTAGTGGACTGACTGTGAGATTTTTTATTTAAAGCTTTCGTGACTGCAGGGATTCATATTCTTGGTTCTTTCGGTAAAGTCACGTAGAAGGGAAATAATAAAATAATATAAATATAAAACAACAAAAATTCTCACGACGTTTCGACTGCAACACAAGCAATCATCATCAGGTGTGAAATCCACACCAAGAAAATTAGAAAAAAGTGGATTTCACACCTGATGATGATTGCTTGTGTTGCAGTCGAAACGTGATAATTTTTATTGTTTTATTTTTATATTATTTTATTATCTCCCTTCTACGTGACTTTACCGAAAGAACCAAGAATATGACTGTGAGATGTTTTTGTTTTGTGTTTGTTGTTGTTACGTTCTGACCACGTGACCCGATTGGACATCTCTGAAAAAGATCGATATAGCTCATCGGATCCCTTCCAGTATAAATACAGATTCTGATTCACGGGCAGTGTAATACATCTCACGCTGTCTATCCACAAGCATACTTAAGAGGCACTGTAAGATATGAAAGGAGGCTGAAATGGACAATGCGAATGTTCCAGGTCGTATTTGCTCACACCTGCCGTGGTTTGCAACGATGGCAAACACAGATCCCAATCACCTGTGCAAACTTCCACGAGCCGTTCATGCAACCACTACAATTTCCGCCATCCGATCTCCACCACCATAACCATTTATACCACCACCACTTCCAACTCCACCACCACCACCGCATCACCACCACCAGAACCACTTCCACCAGCGTTGCCACCACCAACCATACCACCCCATCACCACCCCATGATGGAAGTGGTGATGGGGTGGTGGTGGTGGAAGTTGGTGGTGGTGGCAGTGGTGGTGGTGGACTTGGTGGTGGCATCGACGATAGATGGAAGTTTGCACAGGTGCTTGGAACCTGTGTTTGCCAGCATCGCAAACCACGTCTCGGAATATTCGCTCATTGTCCATTTCAGCCGCCTCTTTGTTTCTCACTGTGCCCTCTGAAGTTTGCTTGTGGGCAGGCGAATAAAGCGAATCGTCAGCTTGGCATGGACCGCTCACCGCGTGATTTGCATACAGGCAGCTCTACAATGGCATTGCCAACGGCTGAATTCGGGGATCAAGACGAGCCTGAACGGTCGCGTGTGCTTTGCATCTCAGTGTACCAAGCGAAGGTGGAATTTTGAAGGCATCAGAGGCATCAGATTCACCGCTGGCTGTGTGCGTCACCTACGAGGCGGCGGGCCCGGGTTGTGTGTTTGTGTGGTTGTGTGTTTGTGTGGTTGTGGTTGTGTGTTTGTGTAGTTGTGTGGTTGTGTAGTTGTTTGGTTGTGTGTTTATGTGGTTGTTTGTTTGTGTGGTTGTGTGTTTGTGTGGTTGTGGTTGTGTGTTTGTGTGTTTGTGTGCAAAGTGGCGGCCCCGGATAATACTGTGGGGCGTCGGCATCATCATTCATCCCCCTTCCCCCACATCTCCGATTCACACGGTTGGCTACGTACGGTGCGAAGGAAGTTCAACATACACATAGAGACCCACAGACTCACATAGTCACCCATAGACTCACACAGACATCCATAGACTCACACAGAGACCCATAGACTCACACATACACCCATAGACTCACACAGAGACCCACAGACTCACACAGAGACCCATAGACTCACAGCCACCCATAGACTCACACAGACACCCATAGACTCACACAGAGACCCACAGACTCACACAGAGACCCATAGACTCACAGCCACCCATAGACTCACACAGACACCCATAGACTCACACAGAGACCCACAGACTCACACAGAGACCCATAGACTCACAGCCACCCATAGACTCACACAGACACCCATAGACTCACACAGACACCCATAGACTCACACAGAGACCCACAGACTCACACAGAGACCCATAGACTCACAGCCACCCATAGACTCACACAGACACCCATAGACTCACACAGAGACCCACAGACTCACACAGAGACCCATAGACTCACAGCCACCCATAGACTCACACAGACACCCATAGACTCACACAGAGACCCACAGACTCACACAGAGACCCATAGACTCACAGCCACCCATAGACTCACACAGACACCCATAGACTCACACAGAGACCCACAGACTCACACAGAGACCCATAGACTCACAGCCACCCATAGACTCACACAGACACCCATAGACTCACACAGAGACCCACAGACTCACACAGAGACCCATAGACTCACAGCCACCCATAGACTCACACAGACACCCATAGACTCACACAGAGACCCACAGACTCACACAGAGACCCATAGACTCACAGCCACCCATAGACTCACACAGACACCCATAGACTCACACAGAGACCCACAGACTCACACAGAGACCCATAGACTCACAGCCACCCATAGACTCACACAGACACCCATAGACTCACACAGAGACCCACAGACTCACACAGAGACCCATAGACTCACAGCCACCCATAGACTCACACAGACACCCATAGACTCACACAGAGACCCACAGACTCACACAGAGACCCATAGACTCACAGCCACCCATAGACTCACACAGACACCCATAGACTCACACAGAGACCCACAGACTCACACAGAGACCCATAGACTCACAGCCACCCATAGACTCACACAGACACCCATAGACTCACACAGAGACCCACAGACTCACACAGAGACCCATAGACTCACAGCCACCCATAGACTCACACAGAGACCCATAGACTCACACAGAGACCCACAGACTCACACAGAGACCCATAGACTCACAGCCACCCATAGACTCACACAGACACCCATAGACTCACACAGAGACCCACAGACTCACACAGAGACCCATAGACTCACACAGGTGATACAGCAAATCGAGCTGTGACGGTCACACCTGATGACGGAGACTTGTGTTGCCTCCGAAACGTCGTGATTTATTATTTTATTTCTATTGTTACTTTTATTAATTTTTAATTTTATTTTTTTACCTACGTGACTTTACCGAAAAACAACCTAAGAGTAAAAATATATTTGATTAACAAAACATTTGGTGTAAAAAAAAAAAAAAAATCTTTACTCCGATCACATTTGCAATTTGCCCACACAGGGCCGGCCCACCTGCCCCACCCGCAACCCACCTGCCCCACCCGCAACCCACCTGCCCCACCCGCAACCCACCTGCCCCACCCGCAACCCACCTGCCCCACCCGCAACCCACCTGCCCCACCCGCAACCCACCTGCCCCACCCGCAACCCACCTGCCCCACCCGCAACCCACCTGCCCACCCGCAACCCCCCTGCCCCACCCGCAACCCACCTGCCCCACCCGCAACCCACCTGCCCCACCCGCAACCCACCTGCCCCACCCGCAACCCACCTGCCCCACCCGCAACCCACCTGCCCCACCCGCAACCCACCTGCCCCACCCGCAACCCACCTGCCCCACCCGCAACCCACCTGCCCCACCCGCAACCCACCTGCCCCACCCCACCCACCTGCCCCACCCGCAACCCACCTGCCCCACCCGCAACCCACCTGCCCCACCCGCAACCCACCTGCCCCACCCGCAACCCACCTGCCCCACCCGCAACCCACCTGCCCCACCGCAACCCACCTGCCCCACCCGCAACCCACCTGCCCCACCCGCAACCCACCTGCCCCACCCGCAACCCACCTGCCCCACCCGCAACCCACCTGCCCCACCCGCAACCCACCTGCCCCCCACCCCCGCAACCCACCTGCCCCACCCGCAACCCACCTGCCCCACCCGCAACCCACCTGCCCCACCCGCAACCCACCTGCCCCACCCGCAACCCACCTGCCCCACCCGCAACCCACCTGCCCCACCCGCACCCACCTGCCCACCCGCAACCCACCTGCCCCACCCGCAACCCACCTGCCCCACCCGCAACCCACCTGCCCACCCGCAACCCACCTGCCCCACCCGCAACCCACCTGCCCCACCCGCAACCCACCTGCCCACCCGCAACCCACCTGCCCCACCCGCAACCCACCTGCCCCACCCGCAAACCCACCTGCCCCACCCGCAACCCACCTGCCCCACCCGCAACCCACCTGCCCCACCCGCAACCCACCTGCCCCACCCGCAACCCACCTGCCCCACCCGCAACCCACCTGCCCCACCCGCAACCCACCTGCCCCACCCGCAACCCACCTGCCCCACCCGCAACCCACCTGCCCACCCGCAACCCACCTGCCCCACCCGCAACCCACCTGCCCCACCCGCAACCCACCTGCCCCCCACCCGCCAACCCCACCTGCCCCACCCGCAACCCACCTGCCCCACCCGCAACCCACCTGCCCCACCCGCAACCCACCTGCCCCACCCGCAACCCACCTGCCCCACCCGCAACCCACCTGCCCCACCGCACCCACCTGCCCCACCCGCAACCCACCTGCCCCACCCGCACCCACCTGCCCCACCCGCAACCCACCTGCCCCACCCGCAACCCACCTGCCCACCCGCAACCCACCTGCCCCACCCGCAACCCACCTGCCCCACCCGCAACCCACCTGCCCCACCCGCAACCCACCTGCCCCACCCGCAACCCACCTGCCCACCCCGCAACCCACCTGCCCACCCGCAACCCACCTGCCCCACCCGCAACCCACCTGCCCCACCCGCAACCCACCTGCCCCACCCGCAACCCACCTGCCCCACCCTCAACCCACCTGCCCCACCCCACCCACCTGCCCCCACCCCGCAACCCACCTGCCCCACCCGCAACCCACCTGCCCCACCCGCAACCCACCTGCCCCACCCGCAACCCACCTGCCCCACCCGCAACCCACCTGCCCCACCCGCACCCACCTGCCCCACCCGCAACCCACCTGCCCACCCGCAACCCACCTGCCCCACCCGCAACCCACCTGCCCCACCCGCAACCCACCTGCCCCACCCGCAACCCACCTGCCCCACCCGCAACCCACCTGCCCCACCCGCAACCCACCTGCCCCACCCGCAACCCACCTGCCCCACCCGCAACCCACCTGCCCCACCCGCAACCCACCTGCCCCACCCGCAACCCACCTGCCCCACCCGCAACCCACCTGCCCCACCCGCAACCCACCTGCCCCACCCGCAACCCACCTGCCCCACCCGCAACCCACCTGCCCCACCCGCAACCCACCTGCCCACCCGCAACCCACCTGCCCCACCCGCAACCCACCTGCCCCACCCGCAACCCACCTGCCCCACCCGCAACCCACCTGCCCCACCCGCAACCCACCTGCCCCACCCGCAACCCACCTGCCCCACCCGCAACCCACCTGCCCCACCCGCAACCCACCTGCCCCACCCGCAACCCACCTGCCCCACCCGCAACCCACCTGCCCCACCCGCAACCCACGCCCCACCCGCAACCCACCTGCCCCACCCGCAACCCACCTGCCCCACCCGCAACCCACCTGCCCCCCCAACCCACCTGCCCCACCCGCAACCACCTGCCCCACCCGCAACCCACCTGCCCCACCCGCAACCCACCTGCCCCACCCGCAACCCACCTGCCCCACCCGCAACCCACCTGCCCCACCCGCAACCCACCTGCCCCACCCGCAACCCACCTGCCCCACCCGCAACCCACCTGCCCCACCCGCAACCCACCTGCCCCACCCGCAACCCACCTGCCCCACCCGCAACCCACCTGCCCCACCCGCAACCCACCTGCCCCACCCGCAACCACCTGCCCCACCCAACCCACCTGCCCCACCCGCAACCCACCTGCCCCACCCGCAACCCACCTGCCCCACCCGCAACCCACCTGCCCCACCGCAACCCACCTGCCCCACCCGCAACCCACCTGCCCCACCCGCAACCCACCTGCCCCACCCGCAACCCACCTGCCCCACCCGCAACCCACCTGCCCCACCCGCAACCCACCTGCCCCACCCGCAACCCACCTGCCCCACCCGCAACCCACCTGCCCCACCCGCAACCCACCTGCCCCACCCGCAACCCACCTGCCCCACCCGCAACCCACCTGCCCCACCCGCAACCCACCTGCCCCACCCGCAACCCACCTGCCCCACCCGCAACCCACCTGCCCCACCCGCAACCCACCTGCCCCACCCGCAACCCACCTGCCCCACCCGCAACCCACCTGCCCCACCCGCAACCCACCTGCCCCACCCCGCAACCCACCTGCCCCACCCGCAACCCACCTGCCCCACCCGCAACCCACCTGCCCCACCCGCAACCCACCTGCCCACCCGCACCACCTGCCCACCGCAACACCTGCCCCACCCGCAACCCACCTGCCCCACCCGCAACCCACCTGCCCCACCCGCAACCCACCTGCCCCCAACCCCGCAACCCCACCTGCCCCACCCGCAACCCACCTGCCCCCCCGCAACCCACCTGCCCCACCCGCAACCCACCTGCCCCACCCGCAACCCACCTGCCCCACCGCAACCCACCTGCCCCACCCGCAGACCCACCTGCCCCACCCGCACCCCACCTGCCCCACCCCCGCAACCCACCTGCCCCACCCGCAACCCACCTGCCCCACCCGCACCCACCTGCCCCACCCGCAACCCACCTGCCCCACCCGCAACCCCCTGCCCACCCGCAACCCACTTCCCCACCCGCAACCCACCTGCCCCACCCGCAACCCACCTGCCCCACCCGCAACCCACCTGCCCCACCCGCAACCCACCTGCCCCACCCGCAACCACACCTGCCCCACCCCGCAACCCACCTGCCCCACCCGCAACCCACCTGCCCCACCCGCAACCCACCTGCCCCACCCGCAACCCACCTGCCCCACCCGCAAACCCACCTGCCCACCCGCAACCCACCTGCCCCACCCGCAACCCACCTGCCCCACCCGCAACCCACCTGCCCCACCCGCAACCCACCTGCCCCACCCGCAACCACCTGCCCCACCCTCAACCCACCTGCCCACCCCAACCCACCTGCCCCACCCGCAACCCACCTGCCCCACCCGAACCCACCTGCCCCACCCGCACCCACCTGCCCCACACCGCAACCCACCTGCCCCACCCGCAACCCACCTGCCCCACCCGCAACCCACCTGCCCCACCCGCAACCCACCTGCCCCACCCGCAACCCACCTGCCCCACCCGCAACCCACCTGCCCCACCCGCAACCCCCTGCCCCACCCGCACCCACCTGCCCCACCCGCAACCCACCTGCCCCACCCGCACCCACCTGCCCCACCCGCAACCCACCTGCCCCACCCGCAACCCACCTGCCCCACCCGCAACCCACCTGCCCCACCCTCAACCCACCTGCCCCACCCGCAACCCACCTGCCCCACCCGCAACCCACCTGCCCCCCCCGCAACCCACCTGCCCCACCCGCAACCCACCTGCCCCACCCGCAACCCACCTGCCCCAACCCGCAACCCACCTGCCCCACCCTCAACCCACCTGCCCCACCCGCACCCACCTGCCCCACCCGCAACCCACCTGCCCCACCCCAACCCACCTGCCCCACCCGCAACCACCTGCCCCACCCGCAACCCACCTGCCCCACCCGCAACCCACCTGCCCCACCCGCAACCCACCTGCCCCACCCGCAACCCACCTGCCCCACCCGCAACCCACCTGCCCCACCCGCAACGCCACCTCTCCACCCGCAACCCACCTGCCCCACCCGCAACCCACCTGCCCCACCCGCAACCCACCTGCCCCACCCGCAACCCACCTGCCCCACCCGCAACCCACCTGCCCCACCCGCAACCCACCTGCCCCACCCGCAACCCACCTGTCCCCACCCGCAACCCACCTGCCCCACCCGCAACCCACCTGCCCCACCCGCAACCCACCTGCCCCACCGCAACCCACCTGCCCCACCCGCAACCCACCTGCCCACCCGCAACCCACCTGCCCCACCCGCAACCCACCTGCCCCCACCCGCAACCCACCTGCCCCACCCGCAACCCACCTGCCCCACCCGCAACCCACCTGCCCCACCCGCAACCCACCTGCCCCACCCGCAACCCACCTGCCCCACCCGCAACCCACCTGCCCCACCCGCAACCCACCTGCCCCACCCGCAACCCACCTGCCCCACCCGCAACCCACCTGCCCCACCCGCAACCCACCTGCCCACCCGCAACCCACCTGCCCCACCCGCAACCCACCTGCCCCACCCGCAACCCACCTGCCCCACCCGCAACCCACCTGCCCCACCCGCAACCCACCTGCCCCACCCGCAACCCACCTGCCCCACCCGCAACCCACCTGCCCCACCCGCAACCCACCTGCCCCACCCGCAACCCCCTGCGCCCACCCTCAACCACACTGCCCACCCGCAACCCACCTGCCCCACCCGCAACCCACCTGCCCCACCCGCAACCCACCTGCCCCACCCGCAACCCACCTGCCCCCACCCGCAACCCACCTGCCCCACCCGCAACCCACCTGCCCCACCCGCAACCCACCTGCCCCACCCGCAACCCACCTTCCCACCCGCAACCCACCTGCCCCACCCGCAACCCACCTGCCCCACCCGCAACCCACCTGCCCCACCCGCAACCCACCTGCCCCCCCCGCAACCCACCTGCCCCACCCGCAACCCACCTGCCCCACCCGCAACCCACCTGCCCCACCCGCAACCCACCTGCCCCACCCGCAACCCACCTGCCCCACCCGCAACCCACCTGCCCCACCCGCAACCACCTGCCCCACCCGCAACCCACCTGCCCCACCCGCAACCCACCTGCCCCACCCCCCGGCCCCCCCGCAACCCACCTGCCCCACCCGCAACCTCACCCCTGCCCCACCCGCAACCCACCTGCCCCACCCGCAACCCACCTGCCCCACCCGCAACCCACCTGCCCCACCCGCAACCCACCTGCCCCACCCGCAACCCACCTGCCCACCCGCAACCCACCTGCCCCACCGCAACCCCCTGCCCCACCCCAACCCACCTGCCCCACCCCAACCCACCTGCCCCACCCGCAACCCACCTGCCCCACCCCAACCCACCTGCCCCACCCGCAACCCACCTGCCCCACCCGCAACCCACCTGCCCCACCCGCACCCCACCTGCCCCACCCGCACCCCACCTGCCCCCCCCGCAACCCACCTGCCCCACCCGCAACCCACCTGCCCCACCCGCAACCCACCTGCCCCACCCGCAACCCACCTGCCCCACCCGCAACCCACCTGCCCACCCGCAACCCACCTGCCCCACCGCCAACCCACCTGCCCCCCCGCAACCCACCTGCCCCCCCGCAACCCACCTGCCCCACCCGCAACCCACCTGCCCCACCCGCAACCCACCTGCCCCACCCGCAACCCACCTGCCCCACCCGCAACCCACCTGCCCCACCCGCAACCCACCTGCCCCACCCGCAACCCACCTGCCCCACCCGCAACCCACCTGCCCCACCCGCAACCCACCTGCCCCACCCGCAACCCACCTGCCCCACCCGCAACCCACTGCCCCACCCGCAACCCACCTGCCCCACCCGCAACCCACCTGCCCCACCCGCAACCCACCTGCCCCACCCGCAACCCACCTGCCCCACCCGCAACCCACCTGCCCCACCCGCAACCCACCTGCCCCACCCGCAACCCACCTGCCCCACCCGCAACCCACCTGCCCCCCCGCAACCCACCTGCCCCACCCGCAACCCACCTGCCCCACCCGCAACCCACCTGCCCCACCCGCAACCCACCTGCCCCACCCGCAACCCACCTGCCCCACCCGCAACCCACCTGCCCCACCCGCAACCCACCTGCCCCACCCCAACCCCCTGCCCCACCCGCAACCCACCTGCCCACCCCAACCCACCTGCCCCACCCGCAACCCACCTGCCCCACCCAACCCACCTGCCCCACCCGCAACCCACCTGCCCCACCCGCAACCCACCTGCCCCACCCAACCCACCTGCCCCACCCGCAACCCACCTGCCCCACCCGCAACCCACCTGCCCCACCCGCAACCCACCTGCCCCACCCGCAACCCACCTGCCCCACCCGCAACCCACCTGCCCCACCCGCAACCCACCTGCCCCACCCGCAACCCACCGCCCCACCCAACCCACCTGCCCCACCCGCAACCCACCTGCCCCACCCGCAACCCACCTGCCCCACCCGCAACCCACCTGCCCCACCCGCAACCCACCTGCCCCACCCGCAACCCACCTGCCCCACCCGCAACCCACCTGCCCCACCCGCAACCCACCTGCCCCACCCGCAACCCACCTGCCCCACCCGCAACCCACCTGCCCCACCCGCAACCCACCTGCCCCACCCGCAACCCACCTGCCCCACCCGCAACCCACCTGCCCCACCCGCAACCCACCTGCCCCACCCGCAACCCACCTGCCCCACCCGCAACCCACCTGCCCCACCCGCAACCCACCTGCCCCACCCGCAACCCACCTGCCCCACCCGCAACCCACCTGCCCCACCCGCAACCCACCTGCCCCACCCGCAACCCACCTGCCCCTACCCGCAACCCACCTGCCCCACCCGCAACCCACCTGCCCCACCCGCAACCCACCTGCCCCACCCGCAACCCACCTGCCCCACCCGCAACCCACCTGCCCCACCCGCAACCCACCTGCCCCACCCGCAACCCACCTGCCCCACCCGCAACCCACCTGCCCCACCCGCAACCCACCTGCCCCACCCGCAACCCACCTGCCCCACCCGCAACCCACCTGCCCCACCCGCAACCCACCTGCCCCACCCGCAACCCACCTGCCCACCCGCAACCCACCTGCCCCACCCGCAACCCACCTGCCCCACCCGCAACCCACCTGCCCCACCCGCAACCCACCTGCCCCACCCGCAACCCACCTGCCCCCCAACCCCGCAACCCACCTGCCCCACCCGCAACCCACCTGCCCCACCCGCAACCCACCTGCCCCACCCGCAACCCACCTGCCCACCGCAACCCCCTGCCCCACCCGCAACCCACCTGCCCCACCCGCAACCCACCTGCCCCACCCGCAACCCACCTGCCCCACCCGCAACCCACCTGCCCCACCCCCAACCCCCTGCCCCACCCGCAACCCACCTGCCCCACCCGCAACCCACCTGCCCCACCCGCAACCCACCTGCCCCACCGCAACCCACCTGCCCCACCCGCAACCCACCTGCCCCACCCCAACCCACCTGCCCCACCCGCAACCCACCTGCCCCACCCGCAACCACCTGCCCCACCCAACCCACCTGCCCCACCCGCAACCCCTGCCCCACCCGCAACCCACCTGCCCCACCCGCAACCCACCTGCCCCACCCGCAACCCACCTGCCCCACCCCAACCCACCTGCCCCACCCGCAACCCACCTGCCCCACCCGCAACCCACCTGCCCCACCCGCAACCCACCCCACCTGCCCCACCCGCAACCCACCTGCCCCACCCGCAACCCCCTGCCCCACCCGCAACCCACCTGCCCCACCCGCAACCACTGCCCCACCCGCAACCCACCCTGCCCAACCCGCAACCCACCTGCCCCCACCCGCAACCCACCTGCCCCACCCGCAACCCACCGGCCCACCCGCAAACCCCACCCTGCCCACCCGCAACCCACCTGCCCACCCGCAACCCACCTGCCCCACCGCAACCACCTGCCCCACCCCGCAACCCCACCTGCCCCACCCGCAACCCACCTGCCCCACCCGCAACCCCACCTGCCCCCACCCGCAACCCACCTGCCCCCCCCGCAACCCACCTCAAGTCAAGCTCTTTCGCAATTTACGAAAACAAATGGGCCAATGAATGTGTGTTGTCAGCATACTCGTGCGATGTTGAAATTCGGATGATTTTCATGCCAAGTTTTGACTAAAGATAGCCACAGAATGAATGCTATTATTTAATTAATTTTCTTTCTACGTGACTTTACCGAAAGAACCAAAGAGTAATTCCTGCAGTCACGAAAGCTCCAAGTCAAGTTATAAGTAAATAGTTTAGTCCTTATTCATTGTCTACTCGGCACTTTTCGGCTTGTCTCTTGCATTGATTAAATGGATCATCTCTCGTCACTGTCCAGCAATAGTCTGCAAGCATTGATGGTCTGCATTTGCCCTGAGAGCGTTTCTCCATGGTCGCAATGTCCTGGTGGAATCGCTCGCCATGCTCTTCGCTCACTGCTACGCAGTTCGGTGGGAAAACATCTCGATGCGAATGCAACAAAATTGTTTTCTTTAGTGACATGTTGCCTTGCGGAGGGTTTCCACCAACTCCCTGTAGTTGTCTACTCTCGAGACTCGCATAGAGGACCCGCCAATGGGGACAATAAAGACGCAAATTTCGTACATTATCTACCCCCCCCCCCCTATATTATGGATGACATTGGTCGCGAAAGCCTCATCCGTGTTAAGCCGAGGAGGCTTCTGTCCAACTTGGAAACAATTGCGTTGCATATTTTGCATTACCTCTCTATGCAAATACCGCAGAACAGGAATAATCGCGTTTGGACTCCGGTTTGCTTTGGTCCCACAAATTAGCAATCGTGGGTGCATGTTGCTTAATTGATTTGTAATCTTAATTGTAAACTACTGAAAATCAATTAATAAAAGTGTCCACTGGGGGGGGGGGGGGGGAGATGGGCGCCCCCACCCCCTTCGTGCCCCCCCCCCGCCAAACTCCGCCCTTGGTTTAAACTGCCTTTGTCACATCGGCGTGACGAATCAAGTGCCCCCATTGTAAGTCGTCTTGCATGGCGAGTCTCACCTCTTGCGTGCCCACCTGACGACATGGCGAGCGCTAAAGAGCGTGCACCGAGTGCGAGATGCGAGGCTTGCCCGCATTCCAAAAAAATGTGTATATTTGTTTAAGTCGACATCTCTCGCCGCTCGTCATTCTTATCACGGTTAAAGGGCTTGCACGCACAGTGACACTTGCTAAAAGACATGCTCGGAATGCCAAAACACCTTTTATGTGTAATGGACGACTTCCACGACACTTCGTGTAGTGAGTACTTCTTTTATTTTTACACGGGCATAACACAGGTCAACCTTATCTTTCTCACTCTGAGTGCAACACTTAGAGATTAGCGTCTCTACTGGCTACACACACGGCCGATCACTCGGCGCGGCTGACACCGTCCACACTCGGCCACGCCGCTGGCTGGCGGCGTGACGAGGAGGGTGATGGAAGCCCTCAGGAGATCTTCCACGTGGAAGACGGCGAGCGGCGACGCAGTCCGGACCCGAGACTCCGCACACGAACCCCGAGCCCCGGTCCGCCCCCGCTGCTTGTATCTCCCCAGGCGCGGCGAGGCTCTGCCTCTGGCCACGCCCTCTCGTGGAACCTTCCAGCAGGTTCCCAGAGCATCGCGGCCAACCCCGCCCACTACCTTTACCCCAGATACCTCTCCCTTCAGATTGGATGTTGTCTTGGCGGTGCCCGTACCCGTGCTTCCCTTTTCCAGCCAGCAGGTGCATCGATGTCATTACACACGTGTGTGTGTGTAGGTGTAATGGCTCTCGGGCAACTTCTTGTCTTCGTTATTTTTTAGGGCGCGTCGCGCAGATAATGTACTCTCATACCGTACAGTACTTAGCTATGACTAGCATACAGTGCTTGAGCTAGAATAACAACAGATACTTGAGCTGGGATAACAACAGATACTTGAGCTAGAATAACAACAGATACTTGAGCTAGAATAACAACAGATACTTGAGCTGGGATAACGACACATACTTGAGCTAGAATAACAACAGATACTTGAGCTGGGATAACGACACATACTTGAGCTGGGATAACAACAGATACTTGAGCTGGGATAACGACAGAGACTTGGGCTAGTGTGGCATGGAGACAGTCCATCCCGATCCAAGGGCAGCCCCGAGCTCTCTCAGCCTCAATCAACTTCAAGGACAGTGCATATCATTATCAGAGTTGTTTCTTTTTGTTTGCATTTTGACTGCTTGTGTTGTGGTTATTGCAAACATGATGCCTTGTATAAAGGTGTCAGTTTTTGTACCAGTTTAAGGGGTAAAAACGTACTACTAGCTTCTCAACAATTAAATAGGTAATGGGCAGGCGTTTTTCAGTTAAATTTATTTATTTAGCGAATGCAAAGTTCCCGAAGCCAAGCAGTTTCTTCCGGTCCTGCCGTATTGAGGGCGAGTCGGTCTCCGCTGACTGTGGATCGGGCAGACTTCTCGGATGTGGTGCGTGGTTTGCTCCACCCCACAGGCACATCAGGGGCGTGCTCTTGTGCCCCATCGGTGGAGGCTGGCGAGGCATGGGCCGTGACCAGTCCTGAGCCTGTTGAGGGTGGACCACTCCTCGCTGGAGAGGTTAAAACCAGTGGACTGCGATGTGCGGGTAGTAACGAGGTACTTAGTGGCCAGGTCCAGTGACTCCCAGTCTTGTGTCTATCAGTGTAGTACATAGTGTAGTGTAAAGCAGTGTATAGAGTGTAATGTATGTTGTAGTGTATGTAGCATCTGCTGCAAGGATGGCGAGCGGAGTTCACTTGACAACGACGACGGTTTATGTTTCTCGACGAGATCAGCAGCGAGTTGCTGTGGTTCAGTTGCGGTGGGCACTTTGTGCGCGTGTGTGCGAAGATGAACCACTTCCCCATTGCCCAGCTGGAATCAGAATATATACAAGGTGAATCGCCCCGACACCTGCCCGCAAATGGATACTCACTCGCGCAGACCCACAAACTCTATCGACTCACATAGAGCTCGATATACTCGCACAGAGCTCTATAGCATATAAAGCTCTAGAGGTCAAAGCTGTATACACCATAGAGGTCTCGAGACTACAGAGCTCTATAGACTCGCATGGAGGATCCACTGAAGGGGAAAACGAAACCAAATGCGCATGTAAGGCGCAACTTTAAGAATTGATATTGTACACAGAGCACGTACGATGGCACCTCTCCATTGCATTTCCACGCTGCAGTCGAGCCGAGGGGACCACCCAGCGGCAGCTGCCCCCTGTACGGCACCCAGGGCCCTGTGTGAGCGGCCGTTTGGTTTTCCAGAAGGGAGGGGCGATGTTGGCAAATCGATTTTTAGTTTTCTCCCCCGCCTTGCGTAAATAGTTGTTGAGTAAAAGTTTGGACGTGAAGATTCACAGCCCAAAAAAAATAAATCATCTACGATTTCGTGACGGTGAAATGAGAATAACTGGGGACCTATTCGTGCCAAGTTCAAAGTATGGAAACTAAGAATCGGCTTTATCACTTTCTTGCAATAATAATAAGACACGGGTTGTGTTAAGATGTGCAAACACCGAATCGATACCTTTTTTGCAAGGCATCAACTCTGTATAAGCTACAGAACCACACGGGTGATGTGCAGTAGTTATCTCTTTGGTAATTCAACATCTTAACACAACTCTTGTTTTATTCAGAGGTTTGTTTGGGTTAGATTGCTTACATATAAATGTGTCGTTAAACCTGCCACCACCCCACACAGACAATGAGTAAGGTTTGTCAAGTAAACAGAACGTGTCAAATTCGTTACTAGTCAAGCACACCTGTGTGTTGGAGAGTAAACCCACAATATTCGCATGGTATTATTGCCAGAAAAAGGGTAAAAACCTATTCTTATTTTTCGCATGCGTATTTTATTTTAAAGTTTTTAATTGTGACAAAACGCGAGCGCGGTACAATATGCCGATCGGTACAATACACCATTCGGTACAATATACCAATTGGTACAATATTCCGATCAGTAAAATACGCCAATCGGTAAAATACGCCAATCGGTAAAATAAGCCGATTGGTACAATACGCTATTTGGTACAATGCACCGATCAAGACAATAAGCCGATCGGAACAATACGCCGATTGGAACAATACGCTGAACAGAACAATGCGCCGAACGACATTGGAGGGGAGGGTGGGGTGGAGGAACAGAAACTGCGTAAGAGTTTCTAAATAAGCGTGACAGGGGGTTCCGACCAACTACGTGCCTGGGAAGTTCGGCGCTGAACGTTGTTTAAACGTTCACAGTGGCTCGGAGATGTTAACTACCTCGGCCTGGTATGCAGGAGGGTCGTGGGGTCTATGCCGACCCCTGACGCCTGCTGTAGATTTTAATTTAGTGCATCTCTCTCTCTCCGTGGTGGTCGCGTGGATTTGTCTCCGGGTCCTACTCCGGGTTTTCCCTTCCACATTTAGAATCAACATCACACTTTTAGAATATTTGGCTGCTGCTATACATCTCCACCCGATGATGATGATAACCCACTTCTTTGCGGCTATCATTTGTGATATGGGCAGCTCGCTTCTGAAAAAATGAGTTTACATAGCTCAGTGTGGGGGCCTTACCTGGTCAAATAAAAAATAGTTGTAATAGTTTAGGTTTTTTTTCTTTTCACGATGGTCTGTGTGTTTTCTTTCAAAGTTTTTATTGCAACAAAACGCGAGCCCGGTATAACGGTACTAAACGCCGATCGATATTGGAGGGGGGTGGGGGGAGGGTGGTGGTGGAGGAACAGAAACTGCGCACTGAATGGAAGTGTGCGCACATGACGGACGACGTGACAAACTACGTGACGGACTACGTGACGGACTACGTGACGGACTACGTGATGGACTACGTGACGGACTATGTGACGGACTACGTGATGGACTACGTGTTCTTGTGGAAGATCGCGAGGCTCCACCTCTGTCCGGAGCAGGGCCGCAGCACGAGGAGGACACTGCCGGGATGCTCCGCCAAATCATCACTCAGCTCCATGCACTTGGCTCCATCGTGCGTCTTCAGCTGCCCGTCCTGGACACAAACACATAGACAGAGAGAGACAGAGAGAGATGTGGAGAGAGACACGGAGAGAGGCAGAGAGAGATACTGAGACTTGCAGAGAGAGACAGAAAGAGAACAAATAATATATGAGAAATAATAACCCTCTAATGTAGATTGTAGCCTGGTTTTTAATCGGAGTGAGTGTGTTGGCAGTCTATGATGTCCACTTATTCTTGTCGCTAAGTTTTGGACTTTTACCGTTGTGTTAAAAGAACCCAAAAAAAACGTTTCCTGTTTCGTCATCGTGGCGCCTGCTGTCCGTACTCTTTTGAGGGGGCCTTGGAAGCCATGTAGAGATTCCCCAGAATGTAAAGAACCAGTGGCATCTACATCTGCAGAACGTAAAGAACCAGTGGCATCTACATTGACGTGAGATGATACTCACGACCTCTGGAACCTAGCGGAGTCTCTGCCCTCACAAAGAGACTCATAGACTCACACACCGACCCACCCACCCCTCGCACCCCCCCCCCCCCCCCCACCAGACACAGAGGCCGTGGTGCCAGAGTGGTGACCTGCAAGCTGAGGAAGCGTCCGAGTTCCATTGCCAAGGAGCACTCCACGAGGGCCGGCCGCTCGCCGTCCTCGGTGGTGCCCAGGCACACGGCGCCGGCGCTCGCCTGCTCCACGTTGAAGCCGACCATCACGAGGCCCGAGGAGGTCCTCACGGCCAGCTGGGCAGGCAGAGGGGCGGGCAAGAGGCAGCCCACGGCATCATCCAATGGCACAGGCCCACGCAGAGACTCACAGACTACTCGCATAGAGACCTATAGACTCACATAAAGACCAACAGACTCGCCACACAGACCCATAGACTCATGCAGAGACCCACAGACTCATCATGAGGCCTCCTTTGCCAGTACCAAAGTATACTAATGGGGTTTTCCCCTTTTTTCTGGCAACAAAACTGACACCTTTTGCAACGAATCATGTTAACATTAACCACAATACTTGCAGTCAAATGCAAACAAAAAACAATATTCTGATAATGTATGCATTGTTCTTGAAACTGATTGGTCCACACCAAAAAAAATCAATGAGTTTCAAGGACAATGCATACATTATCAGAGTATTGATTTTTGTTTGCATTTGACTGCAAGCATTGTGGCTAATGTTAACATGATTCGTTGCAAAAGGTGTCAGTTTTGTTGCTAGAAAAAAGGGGAAAACCCCTATTAGTACCCACAGACTCACCATACAGAAACCCACAGACTCACCAGACAGAGACCGACAGACTCACCACACAGATACCCACAGACTCACCACACAGACCCACAGACGCACCACATCGAGACCCATAGACCCACACAGAGACTCAAACTCAAACAAAGACCCACAGACTTACCACACAGAGATTCACAGATGCACCACACAGAGACCCACAGACTCACATTGAGACGCACAGACTCACAACAAACCCGTAGACTCACATAGAGACCCATAGACCCACAGAGCCCCATAGATGCACACAGAGACCCAACAAGACGTGGGTTGGTCTCTTATAACTTTGCACCGCACGCTATCTGCTCATCACTCTCGTAAAAAGAGACATAGGATGACAGAGAGAGAAGAGACGACTCAGAAGCACCAGGAGGAGGAACCACACACGAGGAAGGCAGCAGCAGCAGGAGCAGCAGGAGCAGCAGCAGCAGGAGCAGCAGCAGCAGGAGCAGCAGGAGCCGCAGCAGCAGGAGTAGCAGCAGCAGCAGGAGCAGCAGCAACAGCAGCCACGCGGTGGTGGTGAGAAGCCGGCGCTGCCAACAATCACCCCCCAAGCTCTGCGATCCTCTACATACATGAACGTGTTCTCGGCACATTGGAGGTAACCCACGCTTAGAAGCGAGGAGGGCAATACTCTAACACCATGTGGAAGGAACAGATGGATATCGCTGTAGTGATGCGTGCAGCCCCCCGAGTCGACGCGGCCACGATCGTAGTGGGCGCTCAATCGAACACTCGTCACGGTGGTGGTGGCCACGCTGCTGCTGCTGCACGTGGTTGCCTGGGTTGGTGGGTCACACACAGATGTGGGCGCCATGGTGGCGAGGAGATGTTAACTACCTCGCCTGGTATGCAGGAGGTCCGTGGGTTCAATCTCGACCCTGACGACGCCTGCTGCAGTATATTTGGAGTTTGCGTGTCTCTCTCTCTCCCTGTGGTCGTGTGGATTTGTCTCCGGGTCCTCCGACATTTACATCCACATTTAGAATCGCATACATTAGTGTGGTTGGCTACGTATGGTGTGAAAGAAGTTCAATTTGCACAACAACCGCCATTCGCGACTAAGTAGCGGTGACGTCACCACGGCGCTTGTGCTAGGCTATGTGCACTTCAAGGCCAGGTGAAGTGTCGAACGCCTGCTGGCAGGAGGTCACGGGACTGACCCAGGTGCCATGGGTTTGACCGACTGTGATGACTGGCCGATGCCCCACGTATAGACACACACACACACACAGCCAATCGAGTGGCATGCACCTGATGGGTGGGGACGTCCTACCTGCGGCTGGTACCCGTAGCAGGAGTACAGGATGGGCGTGTTGAGCGCCGGGTTCCCGCGGTCCAGGCACAGCTCCCTCCGCTTCTCGTTCACCACCTGCGTTATGAACAGGCACGGCTCGCGTGTGGACGTCGGCATTATTCAACAATGACCTGCTCCCGTGTTTGTGTTTGCAAACTATTTGAAAACATTATTGCCCCTAATTAACCTCTCTACACTCCCGTCCATCACTTATCGGTTCCTGGGGGCTCAGCAGAGCCGTGCACACCCCGGGACATTGCTCCCTGCGGCACCCTCACCCATGTCTCGTTGTTCCATCCCCACCCGTCTCGTTGTTCCACCCCCACCCGTCTCGTTGTTCCACCCCCACCTGTCTCGTTGTTCCACCCCCACCCTTCTCGTTGTTCCACCCTCACCCGTCTAGTTGTTCCACCCCAACCCGTCTCGTTGTTCCACCCTCACCCGTCTAGTTGTTCCACCCCCACCCATCTCGTTGTTCCACCCCCACCCATCTCGTTGTTCCACCCTCACCCGTCTAGTTGTTCCACCCCAACCCGTCTCGTTGTTCCACCCTCACCCGTCTAGTTGTTCCACCCCCACCCATCTCGTTGTTCCACCCCCACCCATCTCGTTGTTCCACCCCCACCCGTCTCGTTGTTCCACCATCACCCATCTCGTTGTTCCACCCCCACCCATCTCGTTGTTCCACCCCCACCCGTCTCGTTGTTCCACCCCCACCCGTCTCGTTGTTCCACCCCCACCCGTCTCGTTGTTCCACCCCCACCCGTCTCGTTGTTCCACTCTCACCCATCTCGTTGTTCCACCATCACCCATCTCGTTGTTCCATCCCCACCCGTCTCGTTGTTCCACCCCCACCCATCTCGTTGTTCCATCCCCACCCGTCTCGTTGTTCCACCCCCACCCGTCTCGTTGTTCCACCCCCACCCATCTCGTTGTTCCACCCCCACCCGTCTCGTTGTTCCACCCCCACCCGTCTCGTTGTTCTACCCCCACCCGTCTCGTTGTTCTACCCCCACCCGTCTCGTTGTTCTACCCCCACCCGTCTCGTTGTTCTACCCTCATAACTTTATATTTGAGGCGACGAAGCGGCTGGGCCATCCTGCCCCATGTGGCCAATCTCTCTCCTTTGGCTGCTCCTCCTGTCAATCAATCGGGCTCCTCCCCTCCTGTCAATCTCCCCATCCTGCCCATGAGGACACCTCCCTTCCCGCAGCGCCCAACTGAGGGGGGGCGGGGGGGGTAGGATGAGGAGCGGCTCGCAAGGACCGGCTACAACCACCTGTTTAATTCTTATCTGTCACGTGATCAACATGCGATCAACATGTGATTGGAAAGTGAGAGCCGAAAATAAAAGACACAAAGAGCTAAAGCATTTGGAGCTCACCACGCCGTACTGCACGATGTCGTCGTGACGTGGCAGTGAGGGCAGCACGTTCTCCAGGTACCACGCGAAGCTCTTGCAGTTGAGCCGCTTGCGCAGAGCCACGCGCTCCGAGATGTCGCCGATGTCGATCCCGGAGCCCTGCGCGGTGACACCAACGAGAGGCAAGCGTTGGGGCAACGTTCGACCAACCTTGGGGCAAAGTTGCACGAAGGTTCCGTGTTCCATGGGAAGTAATCAGGGCGGTAACCCGCTGGGAGACGTCGCCAATGTCTATCCCAGAGCCCTGCGCAGGGGTCGTCAATGCAGAGGAGGGGTTACGAGGGAAGGGAGCAGGGTTCGGTCACCACGTTGGTTTCACAACATCAATAACAATGGTTTTGTGTATCTGCTACGGCTTCACAACATCAATGTTCATAATAAAGGTTTCTGGGTGAGATCGCGTAAGTATGTGTTGTAACCCTTCACCACCCGGCACAGCCAGTAAGGTTGGTCACATAAACAACGCGCCAACAAGTTACAATGATAACGTTGAGGTGTTGTTTATGTTGTGTATATAGGCCTTCTTCCCAAATTTATATTAAGAATATTTCTGCCAATTTCCATTTTATCAATCGCGGTGTCGCTTGGGGCAAAAGGGGGTGATACGAACCCCTCTCCCCTCACAACAGCAGGTGCCCTTCACACTCGGGACCAGGCAGCCAGAGATAAGCCGTAAAAGGGAATAAATAAATAAATAAAATAGAAGGGGGGGGGGGTGCTAATGAGATTCTGGGGAATCTCGACATGGCTTCCAAGGCCCCCTCAAAAGAGTACGGACAGCAGGCGCCACGATGACGAAACAGGCAACGTTTGTTTTGGGGTTCTTTTAACACAACGGTAAAAGTCCAAAACTTAGCGACAAGAATAAGTGGACATCATAGACTGCCAACACACTCACTCCGATTAAAAAACCAGGCTACCATCTAAATTAGTGGGTTATTTTTTCTCATATATTATTTTAATACTAATGTTATTCACCTTATTTTGATTATTATTATGCCATCCACGCGACTTTACCGAAAGAACCAAAGAGTATGAATTCTGGATAAATATAAACCAAATAATAATCATGAAGTAATAGACCGAGGGTCATCCAGAAGAATAACAAAGTCGAAATAGCTCAATCACACATAACCAAGATAAAATGTATCCCATAGAGAGAGAGAGACTCCCAACCACCTTTGCCTCCAAGCAGCACGTGATAGCAAGAGATTTAATACGCATGCAAAGGGCATCTCCCCTTAAGGAATTCCAAACCAGGATCGAAGTACTGTAAACACTGCTACAGACATACCTCGAGTCACTTACTGAATCAGAACTACAAAAGTGGTACGGTATCAAGCTATAAGAGGTAAAATTATATTTTTCCAAACGGTACAATAGAAACGACTTCAAATGCTAGCGCCCCTCTCTGTGAGAGAGAAGAGAATGTAACACCCCACCGCGAGGGAAGAAGGGGGGGGGGGGGATGCGACCGGACAGGGAGAATCCCTCCCTCTAGAGAAATGATTACAAAGTTGAAAAACTACGAAAACACAAAAGGGCAATAGGGGGAGCATCTGTTTTCCACGGATCAAAATGTGGCTTGAGGAGATGGGCAGGAACCAGGCCAGGGTGAGACTTAACAGATTGCTGAATAAATCAGGACGTACACATACACACACATAGCCCGGATGAACAACTGCACCCACAGCAAAGAGCGAAATCAAAGGGATTCTGGTCTTTTGTGAGAAGGCGAGCCAAGAGGAGAGAGAATTTCACGTAAAAACAGAGACGCGACGCATACATCGCTACTACTGCAAGTGACAGAAGACTACGACACGCGACAGGGAGTACTGCGACGGGCAGACTCCGGGGCACGGCCTCGAGCTCAACAATGGGTGAGGTGATGCTCGGTGCCAAGTTCGGCATGGACCGACAGAGTATCGCTGAAAGTTGTATTCTACATTCATCCTGACGTTTTGAGTCACTTGCAAAGTCAAGGATTGCGATAAGTTGTATTGTACTAAGCTTTCACAGTTCTGTAAGAGGTGTGCGAATACTATTTACAAGTTTTGAGAGTGAGTGCCAGCTCCCACGAGCAGCTGCAGCCCGAGAGAAAGAGTGACGAGCAACGTCGAGCAATCAACCGGGAGAAAGGGCGGAAAGCGCCAAGCATCGACCAAGCCAGCATCGCAGAGAACCAGCCGCACGCGCAACCGGGCATCGCCAGACAGCACGGAGCCAGAGAGAGAGAGCGCAGCAGCGCCACCAGCGCCACCGAGCAAGGGTGTCAGCTGCCAGTGGACAAGCGGCGAGCGCTGTCGTGCACCTTCAAAGACAAGCGTCGTGCCGACTCATCCAGCAGGGGAAAGAGCCTGACCAGCTGCCCGTGAGGAAGAGGAGAGCACCGGCGAGAGCGCCGTGGGTTCGACCCACACACACCGACCAGCACCAGCTGGGAGCCAAGACAAGAGTGAGGAACGGCGGCCGGCGGACGAGCTGCGGGTGCTCTCTGACGACGGAATCATCGCGTCCTTGAAATTGATTGGTCGTGCGCCTTTTGGCGTCATCTGGTCCAACACCATGTGAGACTAGGCTCTAAGAAAAGCTGTCTCGGGTGTGGACCAATCAATTTCAAGGACAGTGCATATATTATCAGAGTTGTGTCTTTTGTTTGCATTCCGACCGCAGGTATTGTGGTTAATGCAAACATGACTCCTTGTAAAAAAAGGTGTCAGTTTTGTGGCCAGATAAAAGGGTAAAAAAACAATTATCATATTTTGCTACTGGCAAAGGAGGTTCCAATGGTGTAAATTGAAGGTCAGTTATATAGAGTGCTACAGTGACATAAAGCAAGGTGTTTTATGAGGTAGTTTTGTGCAAGAATCACTGCTGTTAATATAGTGCTACAGTGAACTGCAGTAAAGTGTTTGATGACATACTTTAGTGCAAGATTCACTGCCATTAAATTGACACAAGATAACAATTATAGTCTGCTAAATATTTTCGTAAATATTATTTGGGTCTTCCGTCCTAGGACGGACCAACAAGCTAGTCAAGTAATATGCACTGTGATTGTTCAAGTTTGGACCGTGATGCCGGCACACGATGGCCCCCGATTCATTCCAAAAGGGGCCAAATTGTGGGATTTTAGTAACGTGCCCAACAAACAAACATCCGGTCAGAAGATGCGGATGCCGAATGCACGCGTGGAAAGTAAAGGACTCTCACTCTCCTCCTAGTGTAGCAACTGTGGCTACGGACACCAAACATTGGGCCACACAGAACCTCGCCCTCCCCCCGATGTAAATTTGAAGGCAGTTTATTGAGGGCACCACGGTGGTGAGATGTTAACTACCTCGCCTGGTATACAGGCAAATTGGCTGTGTTGGGTGGAGGTGGGTTTAATGATACATTTATATATTTACGCGATCTAACCCAAAAAAACCTGTATTATGGATGATATACAGCAGGTCGTGGGTTCGATCCCGACCGTGATGTCTGTTGTATATTTGGATTTTGCATGGTCTCTCTCCCCGTGGCTCACATGGATTTTTCTCCGGGTTCTCCGGTTTTTCCCCTTTCACATTTAGAAGCATGCATTTGGAGTATTGGTTGCTATGCATTTCCACGTGGTGATAAGCCACTTCGTTCAGCTATCATTAATGATGGCCAGGTCGCTTCTGGAAAAAGAGCTACCTAGCTCAGTGGGCCCTTACCTGGGAAAATAAAAATAAATAGTTTATAGTTTTTAGTATAAAACACACTTTGACATTTGAACCGCACACGCACCTAACGGGAAAAAATATAAACCACACGCCGTACATTCATAGGCACATTCCAGGCCAAGTAAACGTTCCTCTTGTAGTCGTCCATCCAGATCTCGGCCACACGCAGCGCGTTCCTGCGCATGTGGATGCTCAGGTCCGGGGCGTACGGCTTGAAGTAGCGCTCGATGTGAGCCAAGCGCGAGCAGGGCAGCACCTCCACGCGGCCCCCGCACTGCCACACCTGGACACGAGGGGGGGGGGGGGAATGGGGGGGGGGTGAGGTGGGGCTGGTCACCAATAGCCCGGCCACTCCCACTGCCCCCTCTGAACAAGGCAGGCGGGGGCAGCGCAGTAAACTCAAAACACCCATGCCGGTCGATGTATATGTATGGCACACGCATGAGTGAGTGGGTGGGTGGGTGGGTGCGTTCAAGGTTGCGTCTCTGCGTCCTCACCCTGAGGCCCAGCTCCACGTTCTCCCCTCCGTACACCTGCATGCCTTCATCCAGAAAGCCGATCTCCTCCAGGTAGCTCTTGCTGGCCGCCATGCAGCCCATCACAATCGGGCTCCTGGGGAATGGGGGTCAAAGTGTCAACAGTCATCCTGGTCAGGGCACACTCGATTCGTGATGACAAATTGTTGTTGTGCAAACGTTGCAAAAGCACTGCCCCCCTAACAATCCCAACAGCTCGAGATCACGTGTCTGCACACTGAACGTTTGGAGAATTGTGCTCGTTAAAAGAGATATGTCCCGATGTAAGGCGATAAGAAGATACAGATGTCACACTACTGGAATTTAAACACAATCATAGAGATTAAGTTATCGTATTATTATTATGACTACTAGGTTTCTTTATGCAGGAAATGATCACCGACTCAATTTTGTTTTCAGGGGGTTCCTGCTAAGTTTTCACAATAGGAGGATGTGATGTTGCTGCTACACTGTTGTGTGTGATGCTGATTGAGTTAATTTGCAGGTCATTTTTCGAACTTTGGGGATGTGGTTTTAGCCAATACCAGTTTCACTGTATGGCTCTCTTCTAGCTATAGAAGGAGGAGCCAGAGAATCTGGAAGAAACGCATTGCAGATCAAACTCCACTCAGTAAAGGTGCCCAAGTTGGAAACCAAACCGAGGCTCTTCTTTTTGTGAGGCACGGAGTGCGACCACTATGCCGCCCTGACACTTGTGAACAAGAAGATCTTACCCCAAGTCTTGGCGCGGTTACCACCACCGGCGATTAGTGTCATCATTATGCGGCACAACTAAAGCTCCAGATACCAAAAGGTGCCACTCTGATAAATTCTGTCCTGGAGTTGTTCTCGGGCTTTTGCAAAAAATAAAATAATACAAGATCTTGTCATGGTTTCAAATGCTCTGGCCTTGTGGACATGACTTTCCAAACGTCGGCAGGCTAGTGTCATTGTTGAGCCTCCCAATACATTTGGCAGCTGTAAGAAAGGTGAGACCCCCTCTCGCCCCCCACCCCCGGGGAGTACCTGATGGGGGCCGTGGGGTCATTGTTGGTGATCCAGTCGAGGGGGGGCTCTCTGTAGTTGCACCACAGCTGCCAGGTGAACGTCTGTGCCTGTGACTCGTAGCGGTTTACGACGAACGTGTCGTAGTGCGTGTTGTCGAACACCGTGGAGACCACCACACGGCGGTCCTCCTGGATCCGTGCCAGGATCGGCTCAGCCCTGCCGGGAGGGGGTGGGGGGGAGAGATCGATCGTCGCCGCTCTATAGTTCACCGTCTTTCCCCAACCGACCAAGGGGTGAAGGCGCCCGGTGCTTTCGTGGCAGTGCCGCCAGGGCCCAGCACCGGCACCAGGACCGGATTATGACATTGCTGGGCCCTATGGCATAGCACGCTTAAGAGGCCATTTACTGTCGATATAATTTCGTCATATCAGAACAAAAATAAGCATTTTGGAGAGTCTTTATACCCAATCTCCTTTGTTTTTCAACTGATTAGGTAAAACTTGAAACTTTGTATTTAAAGGCCCCTTATAATGCGAGGCCCTACGCTGTGAGCTTACTCGCCGCTTGTGGTCAGAGGGTCAGGGTTTGAAAATCCAGCGGCTGCCAGTACCCCTGGTCCAAGTCAACGGTGCAAAGGCCCAGAAGTAGAAACGGGCCGAGTTTCTGGAGGACAGAGAGTTTGGGACTCACCAACCGACAGGGAACTCCACGTGGGCATCCATAATGGCCACCACAGGCCCCTTGGCCGCCCGGATGCCGGTGACGCGCGACGCGCTCGGACCCCTGTGGGACGCGTGCCGGACGAGGCGGATGGACACCTCCGGGTACTTGTGGTTCAGCTCTTCAATCTGCACGTCGAATGATTCCTTCAGGTCGGCTGTGAGTATGAGCGCGGGGCGGCACGGAGGCACAAGACCGTGGAGCCGGGTGGGGGGGGGACAGGGGGAGAGAGAGAGGAGTGGCAATAGACGAGGCCAGGAGTGCCACGGCTGTGGTCAGGGCTCTTGAATGAGGCTGAGCGACACAAATCTGAAATTCCAGCTCTCAAACCCTAGTTCTACCCTACCCCCATTTCCTAAATCTAACCCAACCTGAACCAATCTCCAATCATAACTCTGTTCCTAACTTTATCCTTACTTATAGCCCTACCTCTGAGCCAAATGCTCTTTCCTAAGCTTACTCTAGGCCCAAGTCTAATTCCTAACCCTACTCTAGGCAAAAGTCTATTTCCTAACCCTACTCTAGTACCAAGTCTATTTTCTAACCCGACTCTCGACCCAAGTCTATTTCCTAAACCTACACTAGGCCCATGTCAATTTCCTGAGTCTACTCTAGGCCCAAGTCTATTTTCTAACCATACTCTAGGCCCAAGTCTATTTCCTAACCCTAACGGCTTTAACCTCTCAGCTACCCGGCCACCTTCTCTCAAGTATTGGGGGAAGGGAATTTCTCTCTGGTCACCACCAGTCCGGTAAATGGCATCTGTGCTTGGGTGGCAGAAATTGATTTGTGGTTGAGAACCGGCGCAAATGTATTGAACGTATTGCGGGAAACTGCACAGGTTTGATAGACCCGGGCTGACAGAGAGAAAGAGAGATCCGTCCCTGAGTTTTCTTTGTGGCAGAGGAGGTGGGGGTAGAGGAGGTGGAGGCAGAAGAGGAAATGGAGGATGAGGAAGTGGAGGTGGTTTAGGAGGTGGCAAAAGAGGAGCAGTAGGTACAAGGGGAGGTGGAGGAGATGGAGGAGGTGGCATCCCTGCAGCTCTTACCAAAGTCGCTGCAGTCGTCGACGAGGATGACTTCGTTGAGGAGGTGGCGCGGCGTGTTGCGCACGGCGGAGGTGACGGCGCGCAGCAGGATGGAGACGGCCTCGTTGTAGAAGATGAGAATGACACTGAGGCCCGGCAGCTCCGATGGGTACCGCTTGGAGCTGCAGCTGTAGGACCCAGGTGAATCGCAGTGGAACGTCGATTAAAGCCGGCCTGGTTTGAGGGGGCCAAGGTAAGCATCGGTTTTCGTCATTATTTGCCATCATCAAAATCATTGTCGTTGTTGTTAAGGAGGACGGTGGCTCAGGGGTTATAGGGCTGAGCCTTTACTGCTGAGATCCCAGTTTGCAATCTGGCCATCTTTATAAGCCACCCAAATGTGATTACAGGCAGAACTCGCCAAACGCTGCGGTTACGTTCCTGTGAAATGGTGTTGGGCAAGTACTGTGCGGTTAATGTCGACTTGACTTGAATGTTTTTACCTACGTGACTTTACCGAAAAAACTTAAGAATATGAATCCTTGCAGTCACGAAAGCTTCAAATCTAGAATTAGACTTGACGCCTTGCAGAGTGTATCTATATCGTGTATGAGAATCTTAGCACCTCTTTTATTACCAGAAAGGGTGAAACTATTATTATTTTATACTGGCAAAAGGTCCCGTAGATGTAATGATAGAACAGGAGCTGACCTAGTCCCCTTGCCCACCCCTCTTCATTGTTTGCCTTGGCATGGTATGGCAGCAGATAGCCGTCAGCCGCCAGCCACCATCACCCGGGTATTGTGCAGTTGGGTGCTGCAGTGGCGAGATGTTATCTCCCTCAGCCTGGTATGCAGGAGGGTGTGGGTTAGATCCCGACACCAAAGCTGATCTATATTTGGAGTTTGCGTGTCTCTCTCTCTCTCTCCGTGGTCGTGTAGATGTTTTTATCTGGGTCCTCCTGTGTTTTCCCTCCACATTTAGAAACATGTATTTAGAGCATTTGGCCATGATAAATTAGCACGTTGTGACAAACTACTTCGTTGAGTTATCATTTGGGGTGGCCAGGTGGCTTCTGAAAGAAAGCTACATAGCTGAGTAGTCGGCCTTACCTGATAAAATTAAATAAGTAATACTTAAAAATATATTTTTTAAACACGCTTTAATGAAATGTACCGTACTCGTAATGGCAAAACTCCACGACTCCAGGAAGTGACCCCGAAGCTTGCCATAACGTAAGGGACCGTGGTCAATTACAGCCAACGTCAGTTGAGCGTGGACAATTAGACCCAAGCCGAAACATAACATATAAAAAAAATTGGTAAATTTTTTTTTTATGACAGAATATAGTATTGTCATCAGTATGACATAATTATACCAAGTTTGCAGTCGATAGCACACTGGGAAGTGGGTTAAAATTGAGTTACAAGATTTGAGGATACGACAACAACAACAGACAAAGCGAGTTAAATAAAAGCGTGTAAAAATAGTATAGTTTTAGTTTCGTTTCAACTTTCTTCGTGGTATCATCTCCACTCAACATGTAGGAACATTCCTCATGCAGAATTTGGCTGCACATGATGTGCTTGTTCAAACGAGTTCCCACCCACCCACTCGCCGAGCCACTCATTCACGCAGCCGCAGCGTCGCCGTGAAGATGGCGCGGGTTCGAGAGCACGTGCCATGGAGGTTGAGAAGCACGGCTCTCCAAGAGGCTCAGAGGCAGAAGCTATCGATCGCTTTTGTGTAGCAGCAGCGGCAGCAGATGAGACACGGGTTTTATCTTCTTACAAAGTCCCCGATCTACATTATACTTTTTTTAAATTCTAAAAACTGCAAAGATTTTTGTTATTTTACCAGCTAAGGCCGCACTGAGCTATGTAACTCTTTTTCAGAAACTACCTGGCCATCAGAAATGAGAGCTCAACGAAGTGGCGGCTGATCACGTGGAAGATTGTAGCTGCAGACAAATACTCTAAACGCGTGATGTTGATTCTAAATGTGGAGGGAATAACCAGAGAACATTTCACACCACCGCGGGGAGTGAGAGACACGCAAACTCCAAACATACAGGTGTCAAGGTCGGGATTGAACCCACGATCTCTTGCATACCAGGTGAGTTAGTTAACATCGCGCCACTGCGGTGATTGTGAGGTTTGAAGTGCGAGATGAGAATCGAGCCAGAAGCCCAAGATACTTGGAGGAGCTGTGTCCAGTTCAGAATCAGAATCTGTATTTCTCCAGGAGGAATCCAATGAGCAATAAAGCTGTGAGAATAGGTTTCCCCTTTTTTCTGGCCACAAAACAGTTGTGTTAAGATGTTAAAACACCAAACTGAAACCTTTTACAAGGAATCATGTCTGCATTAACCACGATACTTGTGGTCAGAATGCATACAAAAAACATACTCTGATAATATATCCATTGTCTTTGAAACCGATTGGTCCACACCAGAGACAGCTTTTTTTTGAGCCTCTGGTCTAACACCTGTTTTGTTGCCAGAAAAAATGGGAAAACTTCTTCTCATATTTTGGTACCGACAAAGGAGGTCCCATGATGAGCTATGAAGCTGTTTGTAGCAGGTGTCCACTCGGGCACGGGGTAAGAACATTACAACAACAAACACAATACACAAACACGATATGAGTGCAACGTATAGGAAAGGTACACAAACCACTTAAACATATACAAATACAACCAAACGATGTTTGTATATTACCAGGTAAAGGCCACGGAGCAATTCGCTTATTTGTTTCTAGAATCGACCTGGCCACAAACGATAGCTCAACACGATATGAATGCAAAGTATAGGAAAGGTAAGCAGGAAGAGGGAGGGTGGTTATGGACAAAGTGCACTGGCTCAGATCAGTTTGCATTTGAGTGACGTGTTTATGCCTCCTGGTCAGGTTCAAGCGATTCGTCAATGTGCGCATTGTCTATGATATGAATGTGGCTGTTACACACCTGTTGGTAACATTGTCACACTCCGGACACGATCACACACGAGCATGTGCACGGACACATGCGTATCCGTGTGTGCGTGTGTGGGGAGTGGTCGTGTACTGACAATTGGCATCTTGCGCTGCGAACCCCGGCGACCCTAAATTCGAGTCAATGGCAGTAATGATTATCTGAACTGGTTGCGGGACTCCCCTAGGCCGACTCGGCCTCAAAATGAGTACCTGGTGCCATGTGTATAACATCGCCACTGGGGAGACAAAGGCGGCCGAGCGTTGTGCTGGCCACACCCATCCCCTCGTGTGCCGTGCCGTCCTTCATATGGTGCTGGTAAACAGAAATGGCCCACCAGTCTGTTAAGGCTACACGGGGGATTCTTTATCTTTGGAGAAGTGGTGGCACGGCAGCAGCTGGTGCACGACACGAGGAACACAGTCACCCGAGTTCGATTCCCGCTCAGGGCCAATGCCAGTGAGGATTATCTGAACCGGTCCTGGGGCTTCCCGCGAGGTCGACTCAACCTTAAATGAGTACTTTATGCGGTGAGTAGTAAAACATCGCCACTGGGGAGACAAAGGTGGCCGGGCGTGGTGCTTGTCACCCACCCAGCCACTTGTGCCGGCCTTCACAGCTTCTCGCGATATAGCCCTGGGCCCAACAGCCGGCTTAAGTAAGAATTCGTTTCCCCCCTTTCTGGCAATGAAACAGGAAGTGTTAATATGTTCAAACACCAAATAGTTGCCTTGTCAACAGGCACCAGGTCTGCATTGACCACTCATATTTGCTGCAAAACATGCAAACAAGCAAGCTCTAACAATACACACATTTTCTTTAAACTAAACTACACTTTTTATTTGACCAGGTAAGGCTATGTAGCTCTTTTTCATAAGTAACTTGGCCACAAATGAAAGCTCAACAAAGTGGCTGATCACGTGGAAATTTAGAGCAGCCAAATATTCTTAAATATTCTTAAACTCGTGGTTCTAAAGTTGGAGGGGAAACACCAGGCAGAGATCCTGGAGAAAAATCGACGCGACCACGGGGATGGAACCCCCAACCTCCTGCATGCCAGGTGAGGTAGTTAACATCTTCTAGCCACCGTGGCACCCCAAACTGATTTGAAACTCATTAACCTACACCAGATACAGCCTTCTTGATGGCCTTGTCTCTCTCGACAAGCCCAGAAAGTATGTGTGGTTAAAGCAGACTAGACGATGCCATGAACAGTTCTCCCTTTTAAGTGTTTGAACATCTTAACACAACTCCTGTTTAATGGTAACAAAGGTTGAAATCCTATCCTTTAAAAAAAAATAAATTTGGATCCTGCCAAAAAAATGTCCCATAGCCTGTTAAAGGTTACACGGGAAAACGAGTCTTCGTCAGAACAGGCATGCCCTTTTCAGAGTAATTCTTATTAAATAGGCGTTTGAAACATAAATGCCGAGTGGTTTAAGTAAGATTAAAAAAGTGACAATTGCCTCTCTAAGAGGAATGCACGTGGGTGATGGGGGTTGCCTTAAAAAAAAACACAATTTTAAAGCGAATATAATTGAAAGCCGTCGATTTTGAATAAACTCAGTGGAGTGTTTCGATTTAAAGCTTTCGTGACTGCAGGGATTCATCTTCTTGGTTCTTTCGGTAAAGTCACGTAGAAGAGAAATAATAAAATAATAAAAATAAAACATAATAAGATACAATTCTCACGACGTTTCGGCCACAACGCACGCAGCCGTCCTCAGATGAAGAACAGGTCTGTCGGAAAGACAGCGTCTGAATGAGCGTCTGAATGAGAATGAGACGCTGTCTTTCCGACAGACCTGTTCTTCACCTGAGGACGGCTGCTTGCGTTGTGGCCGAAACGTCGTGAGAATTGTATTTTATTATGTTTTATTTTTATTATTTTATTATTTCCCTTCTACGTGACTTTACCGAAAAAACCAAGAAGATCAGTGGAGTGTATCGTAATTTTAATCTTTCTGTAATGCGGGCGTAAACGGCCCTCCGGAAGTGACGTCATGAGGGGAGGAGTTAGGTCACGTGGGGGAGAGGGGTTAAGCTATAGAGGGAGGGGAACCGGAAGAGGAAAGGGAGTGACGGGAGACCAGGAACGAGAGAGGCCACGAAGGGCGAAAGCGGAGGGTGGCGAGATCGCCACGGACACGGGGAGCGAGGATCGGCACCGTCGGCCAGCGGTGACCGACCCGAAGCAGCGAGGAGGCTGCAGTCAGCAGCGGGGCTGCATACAGAGTCAGCAGCGGGTCTGCATACGGAGTAGCAGCCAAGAGGGTCTGCATATAGAGTTAGCAGCGGGGGTCTGCACAGGGAGTCAGCAGCGAGTCTGCAGGGAGAGGAAGGAGGTTACAATAGAGATAGCAGAGAGTCTGCAGGGAGAGGAAGGAGGCTACAATAGCGATAGCAGCCGGGGGCTACAAATAGAGTGTCTATGAGAGAGTGCCGTGTGGGAAAAGACAAGAACCCAATAAAGGACACGAAGTCAGAGAGAAGCGTCCGAGTCCTTTATTACATTTCCATAAACAAAACGAAACCGTCACGTCTTTGGCACGTAGGTGTGGGTGGGTACTGATACGAAACCAGATTAGCAGACGACATATCTCCTTTCTGCATGTGTGCCTCCCCACGTACAAAGGTAAACGTATTCTCTCCTTCTGGAAGAGCACAATTCCAGCAGCATTGCTTCAGGACAAGCAAAAACTCTCGACCTTGTTTAGAATTATTTGGCTTCTACTATGGATTTCCACACGATGATGATGATGATAAGCCACTTCGTTGAGCCATCATTTGTAATAGCCAGGTCGCTTCTGAAAATAGAGCGATACAGCTCAGTGTAACTTACCTGGTAATATAAAAAAAAGTTTACTTTTTAGTGCGGTTTGTTTACCTTTCCTATACTTTGCACTCTTATCATATTTCTGTATTGTTGGTTGTTGTAACGTCCTGACCCCGTGCCCCTACTGGACATCTGAAAAAGAGCGTTATAGATCATCGGATTCCTCCTGCAGTATTAATAAATATTCTGATTCTGATATTTACGCGATCGAACCCACAAACAAAACCAACCCCTACGTCTTGCGCCCACATGTTTCTGCTGCCTTTCCCCCCATTCGCATGTGGGTTATCACGTCACTGCTGGACTTAAAAAATATACGCAGCGCTTGCTTGCACCTGTGCCTTAACCTTTTTCCAGTGCCTCCACTTGCTCTCAGATAATATATTTGCATTAAAAAAATCACGCGTTTCTGTTTTTCTTTTCGTTTACGACCGTCACCCAACCTCCATTTGCTGGGTCGTTCAATACTCCCCAAGGACCCTGGGGCGCTGCACGCGTCGTCTGCAATGTCGATTGTCTTTGTGTGTCTTTGTTAATCTGCGCCAGTCGATGAACCCAGCGGGCCCTCGAGTTCGATTCCTGCTCACGGACCACGTCACCACCACCGTTGACAGATGATCCGAACTGGTGATGCGACTCGACCTCGAATGAGTAGCTGGTGCGGTGGTGTGTAGTTACACACCGACACTCGCTCGGGGAGACAAAGGCGGCCCCGGGCGTGGTGTTGGCCAAACCGCCCCCTTCATGTGCCGCGCTGGCCTCCGCTCGCTATTCTCTAACAGCACTTGCCCCAACTGCCTGTTCAAGGCTGTACGGGGGACATTTGTCTTTGCTGTGCTCACGCAGCACGGATCTCCCGTGTACAAGAGTCGGGCAGCGTGGTTAAGCCGCGACCGTCATCCTTGCGACAAATTCAATAAACTGAAACTTTTGTCGATGGGGAAATTTTTACCCCAGTATCAAAATGATCAAGAATAAATAAATAAAATGTACCCCTTTCTGGCATTATTTTGAGACTGGCTGAAAAGGTACCATAGATAGAGAGATATATAAAACTGCTCAACGCGAACTATTGATACTTTGATAGTTGAGTCGTGGCGTAACGCGCCGGATCAGTGAGGGGTGAGGTGAGGTGACACTGGCGTGGCTGGTGGCAATTAGGGGGCAAAGCATAGATTGGGCGGGTGCATTTGGGGGCAAGCAGGTGTGAGTGTTGGGACACGGAGGAGGCGCCGGAGAGGCGGGAGATGGAGGCGATATTTGGGGGACAGCGCGTGCCGGAGACGCCGTGCAGGCGGCAGCTGAATGGGGGGTAAGTGAGGAGGGATATATTGTATGTCGCGGCTTAAATACGCGCCACGCGCAGAACAGTGGGGGCATGTGAGGACGGGTGTTGTTGTCAAGGCTCGGAAGGGTAGGCCAGAGACGGTTGAGGATAATTAAGGACGCAAGACGGTGATTGGTTGGTGGTTGTTGTTGTCGTCGGGGTCTGGCGCCACAATGTCTGGAAAAGCAACAGGTGGCGGAGGGGGCTAGGAGCGGGGGGGGGGCGTTGGAGGGACGCCGATTAATAAATTGGAAGTTAATTGGGTTGGGCATCAATACAGGGGAGTTGGAGCTGACGGGAGTTCGCGCCTGGGAGGAGAAGGCAGTTGGAGCTGAAGCAGTGGAGAAGTACAGAGTAGCAGTGGAGAAGTGTAGGGTAGCAGTGGAGAAGTACAGGATAGCAGTGGAGAAGTACAGAATAGCAGTGGAGAAGTAAAGAGTAGCAGTGGAGAAGTACAGGGTAACAGTGGAGAAGTACAGAGTAGCAGTGGAGAAGTACAGAGTAGCAGTGGAGAAGTATAGGGTAGCAGTGGAGAAGTATAGGGTAACAGTGGAGAAGTACAGAGTAGCAGTGGAGAAGTACAGGGTAACAGTGGAGAAGTACAGAGTAGCAGTGGAGAAGTACAGAGTAGCAGTGGAGAAGTGTAGGGTAGCAGTGAAGAAGTATAGGGTAGCAGTGGAGAAGTACAGGGTAGCAGTGGAGAAGTACAGAGTAGCAGTGGAGAAGTACAGGGTAACAGTGGAGAAGTACAGGGTAGCAGTGGAGAAGTACAGAGTAGCAGTGGAGAAGTACAGAGTAGCAGTGGAGAAGTGTAGGGTAGCAGTGAAGAAGTATAGAGTAGCAGTGGAGAAGTACAGGGTAACAGTGGAGAAGTACAGAGTAGCAGTGGAGAAGTACAGAGTAGCAGTGGAGAAGTATAGGGTAGCAGTGAAGAAGTATAGAGTAGCAGTGGAGAAGTACAGGGTAACAGTGGAGAAGTACAGAGTAGCAGTGGAGAAGTACAGGGTAACAGTGGAGAAGTACAGGGTAACAGTGGAGAAGTACAGGGTAGCAGAGGAGAAGTACAGAGTAGCAGTGGAGAAGTACAGAGTAGCAGTGGAGAAGTACAGAGTAGCAGTGGAGAAGTACAGAGTAGCAGTGGAGAAGTACAGGGTAACAGTGGAGAAGTACAGGGTAACAGTGGAGAAGTACAGGGTAGCAGTGGAGAAGTACAGGGTAGCAGTGAAGAAGTACAGGGTAGCAGAGGAGAAGTTCAGGGTAGCAGTGGAGAAGTACAGGGTAGCAGTAAAGAAGTACAGGGTAGCAGTGGAGAAGTGTAGGGTAGCAGTGGAGAAGTATAGACTAGCAGTGGAGAAGTACAGAGTAGCAGTGGAGAAGTACAGGGTAGCAGTGGAGAAGTGTAGGGTAGCAGTAAAGAAGTACAGGGTAGCAGTGGAGAAGTGTAGGGTAGCAGTGAAGAAGTATAGACTAGCAGTGGAGAAGTACAGAGTAGCAGTGGAAAAGTACAGGGTAGCAGTGGAGAAGTACAGGGTAGCAGTGGAGAAGTGTAGGATAGCAGTGGAGAAGTGCAGAGTAGCAGTGGAGAAGTACAGAGTAGCAGTGGAGAAGTACAGAGTAGCAGTGGAGAAGTACAGAGTAGCAGTGGAGAAGTGTAGGATAGCAGTGGAGAAGTGCAGAGTAGCAGTGAAGTACAGAGTAGCAGTGGAGAAGTACAGAGTAGCAGTGGAGAAGTACAGAGTAGCAGTGGAGAAGTACAGAGTAGCAGTGGAGAAGTACAGAGTAGCAGTGGAGAAGTACAGGGTAACAGTGGAGAAGTACAGGGTAACAGTGGAGAAGTACAGGGTAGCAGTGGAGAAGTACAGGGTAGCAGTGAAGAAGTACAGGGTAGCAGAGGAGAAGTTCAGGGTAGCAGTGGAGAAGTACAGGGTAGCAGTAAAGAAGTACAGGGTAGCAGTGGAGAAGTGTAGGGTAGCAGTGGAGAAGTATAGACTAGCAGTGGAGAAGTACAGAGTAGCAGTGGAGAAGTACAGGGTAGCAGTGGAGAAGTGTAGGGTAGCAGTAAAGAAGTACAGGGTAGCAGTGGAGAAGTGTAGGGTAGCAGTGAAGAAGTATAGACTAGCAGTGGATAAGTACAGAGTAGCAGTGAAAAGTACAGGGTAGCAGTGGAGAAGTACAGGGTAGCAGTGGAGAAGTGTAGGATAGCAGTGGAGAAGTGCAGAGTAGCAGTGGAGAAGTACAGAGTAGCAGTGGAGAAGTACAGAGTAGCAGTGGAGAAGTACAGAGTAGCAGTGGAGAAGTGTAGGATAGCAGTGGAGAAGTACAGAGTAGCAGTGGAGAAGTACAGGGTAGCAGTGGAGAAGTACAGGGTAGCAGTGGAGAAGTACAGGGTAGCAGTGGAGAAGTACAGGGTAGCAGTGGAGAAGTGTAGGGTAGCAGTGGAGAAGTGCAGAGTAGCAGTGGAGAAGTACAGGGTAGCAGTGGAGAAGTGTAGGGTAGCAGAGGAGAAGTGCAGAGTAGCAGTGGAGAAGTACAGGGTAGCAGTGGAGAAGTACAGGGTAGCAGTGGAGAAGTGTAGGGTAGCAGTGGAGAAGTACAGGGTAGCAGTGGAGAAGTGTAGGGTAGCAGTGGAGAAGTGCAGAGTAGCAGTGGAGAAGTGTAGGGTAGCAGTGGAGAAGTGTAGGGTAGCAGTGGAGAAGTACAGGGTAGCAGAGGAGAAGTTCAGGGTAGCAGTGGAGAAGTACAGGGTAGCAGTAAAGAAGTGTAGGGTAGCAGTGGAGAAGTGTAGGGTAGCAGTGGAGAAGTACAGGGTAGCAGAGGAGAAGTTCAGGGTAGCAGTGGAGAAGTACAGGGTAGCAGTAAAGAAGTACAGGGTAGCAGTGGAGAAGTGTAGGGTAGCAGTGGAGAAGTATAGACTAGCAGTGGAGAAGTACAGAGTAGCAGTGGAGAAGTACAGGGTAGCAGTGGAGAAGTGTAGGGTAGCAGTAAAGAAGTACAGGGTAGCAGTGGAGAAGTGTAGGGTAGCAGTGAAGAAGTATAGACTAGCAGTGGAGAAGTACAGAGTAGCAGTGGAAAAGTACAGGGTAGCAGTGGAGAAGTACAGGGTAGCAGTGGAGAAGTACAGGGTAGCAGTGGAGAAGTACAGGATAGCAGTGGAGAAGTACAGGGTAGCAGTGGAGAAGTGTAGGGTAGCAGTGGAGAAGTACAGGGTAGCAGTGGAGAAGTACAGGGTAGCAGTGGAGAAGTGTAGGGTAGCAGTGGAGAAGTACAGGGTAGCAGTGGAGAAGTGTAGGGTAGCAGTGGAGAAGTACAGGGTAGCAGTGGAGAAGTGTAGGGTAGCAGTGGAGAAGTACAGGGTAGCAGTGGAGAAGTACAGGGTAGCAGTGGAGAAGTACAGGGTAGCAGTGGAGAAGTACAGGGTAGCAGTGGAGAAGTACAGGATAGCAGTGGAGAAGTACAGGGTAGCAGTGGAGAAGTGTAGGGTAGCAGTGGAGAAGTACAGGGTAACAGTGGAGAAGTACAGGGTAGCAGTGGAGAAGTGTAGGGTAGCAGTGGAGAAGTACAGGGTAGCAGTGGAGAAGTACAGGGTAGCAGTGGAGAAGTACAGGGTAGCAGTGGAGAAGTACAGGGTAGCAGTGGAGAAGTACAGGGTAGCAGTGGAGAAGTACAGGGTAGCAGTGGAGAAGTGTAGGGTAGCAGTGGAGAAGTATAGACTAGCAGTGGAGAAGTACAGAGTAGCAGTGGAGAAGTACAGGGTAGCAGTGGAGAAGTACAGGGTAGCAGTGGAGAAGTACAGGATAGCAGTGGAGAAGTACAGAGTAGCAGTGGAGAATTGTAGGGTAGCAGTGGAGAAGTGTAGGGTAGCAGTGGAGAAGTACAGGGTAGCAGTGGAGAAGTAAAGAGTAGCAGTGGAGAAGTACAGGGTAGCAGTGGAGAAGTACAGAGTAGCAGTGGAGAAGTACACGTTAGCAGTGGAGAAGTACAGGGTAGCAGTAAAGAAGTACACGTTAGCAGTGGAGAAGTACAGGGTAGCAGTGAAGAAGTATAGACTAGCAGTGGAGAAGTACAGAGTAGCAGTGGAGAAGTACAGGGTAGCAGTGGAGAAGTGTAGGGTAGCAGTGGAGAAGTACAGAGTAGCAGTGGAAAAGTACAGGGTAGCAGTGGAGAAGTACAGGGTAGCAGTGAAGAAGTATAGGGTAGCAGTGGAGAAGTACAGGGTAGCAGTGGAGAAGTACAGGGTAGCAGTGGAGAAGTACAGGGTAGCAGTGGAGAAGTATAGACTAGCAGTGGAGAAGTACAGAGTAGCAGTGGAGAAGTGTAGAGTAGCAGTGGAGCAGTACAGGGTAGCAGTGGAGAAGTGTAGAGAAGCAGTGGAGAAGTACAGAGTAGCAGTGGAGAAGTACAGAGTAGCAGTGGAGAAGTGTAGGGTAGCAGTGGAGAAGTGTAGGGTAGCAGTGGAGAAGTGTAGGGTAGCAGTGGAGAAGCACAGGGTAGCAGTGGAGAAGTGTAGGGTAGCAGTGGAGAAGTGTAGGGCAGCAGTGGAGAAGTACAGAGTAGCAGTGGAGAAGTACAGAGTAGCAGTGGAGAAGTACAGAGTAGCAGTGGAGAAGTGTAGGGTAGCAGTGGAGAAGTATAGGGCAGCAGTGGAGAAGTGTAGGGTAGCAGTGGAGAAGTGTAGGGTAGCAGTGGAGAAGTACAGAGTAGCAGTGGAGAAGTATAGAGTAGCAGTGTAGAAGTGTAGGGTAGCAGTGGAGAAGTATAGGGTAGCGTAGAGTGTGACGTCGAAGCCAGCAGAAAGCGGCTGGAGTGTGACGGCGAAGCCGATAGAGGGCGGCTGGAGAGAGGCGGAGAAGCCGCGGGAGAGCGGCCGAACTCAGGGTTGCGATTTCCGCATGGAAAATGCGGAAGGAGGGTTCAAATTTTCCCGCATTTTTGCTAAAGTCAACCGCAAACGGTGGAAAGACTACTCCTATGACCGCGCGCTTTTAACAACACGTTAATGCGTTCTATTGGAAAGGATACATGCAAGGCCCAGCATCACGTAGGGCTTTGAGTTACTGATTGGAATGAATATATGATTTCCGCATTTCCGCACAAGAACCACATACTTTATTCAAATGCGGAGCCGTGATTACGAGCACATGTACTTTCACTTCTTCGCATTCTTCCAGCGCTTCATGTCGTCTTCGGCGTGAAAGATGCTGAGTTTTGGCTTGTCGCGGGCGCAAACTATAAGCGCGTTCAACTGCTTGCACGAGAGGAGCAACCACTCCTCGGGCTTGATGTTGTTTTGCAGAGAGAAAGCCCTCTCACAGCCGACCGACCTGTGCGCCAAAGTTTTAATCGTTAGCAGTAAAGTGTATATATTCGCAGGAGGTATAAAGTAGCTACGACAGAGGCAAATTAGCGTACGCTGGACGAGGATATTACCTGAGCGGAAACGCGTGTGTATCTGAGCGTATCGAAAACAGCGTGGGTATCTGAGCGCTTGGCCAAAATTACCAGTGGATTTCCCAACGCGCTGCAATCTGAGCGACGATGAATAGTTTTGCATATCGACAGAATATGAATAAAGAAAATGCTACAGTTTTTTGTTTTTCCTTTGTCGCTACGAGTACTGCGAGGGCTCCGAATGGCAGACGCTAGGAGACATCATGGGGCTGGGCAAAAGGGCCTGAGCACAGCGCCGGGGGTTGCGTCGATCCGGAAAGATGCAACCGTAGGGATTCCTATCGGCGACAAACATGTCAACGGTGGCGTCGTGTACTTGTGGCAAGTGTGCTTCATCGACGGCATCGACAAGTACTTCGACGCACAAGAGCTCGCGGCTCTCATTGATTTTTTCACAGTTTGTGCGCACCAACAACGCTGTCTGAATGCAGGAATCCATAGTTCATATATACATATCGTTTTTTCCAGAAGTCAGCAGAGCCAAATGGGCATACGCAAGATATGTGCGCCAACCGCGCGAGTACGGCACCGAGAAAGGCGGGAATCGAAGTCACGATTTGCGGAAGTCTTCACAGGAATCACCGCAAATTGCGGAAATTTGTGCGGAAGAGGGTCACAGAAACTACCGCAAAATGCGGTCGAAAACAGCATGTTTGCGGAAATTGGTGCGGAAATCGCAACCCTGGCCGAACTGTGACAGGGGAAGCGGAGAGGAGAGTCGACGGAGACGCGGAGCGAGCGAGGCTGGCGGAACGCGGAGTGAGCGAGCGGAGAGCACGTGGGGCAATGTTAAATGATGTTGGTGAAATAAAGTGACGAAGGAAAAGTAAGAATCTGTCGCGTGAAGTTCAGCACTGTGTATATAAGGGAGTGTGCGGAGCCGCGCGGGGTGATCCAGGGATGAAGAAGAGAAGAGTCGGGGAGAAGACGCCTGGGACCTCGCCCTCCTCACTGCGTCCTCCCCAGCAGTGTTGGCTGATCCCCTGCTGGGGCAGGAACGAGGGGGCAGGTGTGAGGGAAGCAGGGCAGGCGAGGGGAGTTAGGGCAGTGAGAGGGGATAGCAGGGTATAGCGGCGGAGACAGAGTGGTTACCGCGCACCGGATGTGCGGAGGTGAATAGGAGAGTTTATGTGAAGTGGGGAGCATCCACACTGGATGATGCAAGGTAATAAGTGACACAGGTGGAAAGTGACGAGTGTCCGTGTGAGTACAACACGACACTTGCACTGTGATTTGTGCTGTTCGCCTTGTGGCATTATTCTCTGTCCTACGAAGACACCGGTGGTGGTGGTGCAGAGAGGCTGTCTCTGGGTGTAGGCCAATCCGTTTCAAAGACAATGTGTGACATTGTTATTATCATCATCAACAAAGCACGTTTGTTTGCACGTTTTGTCACAAGTATGTGTGGTGAATGCAGTCTTGATGCCTTGCAGTAGGTGTGTGTCTGTTTGGTGTTTGAACATCTGAACACAACTGTCTTAAACTTTCTTGAATCAATGCTCAACCACCGACTCACCCACCCACCGACTCATCCACCCACCCACCAATTCACCCACGCACCGACTCATCCACCCACCCAACTAACCAACCCACTCAACAAAAAGACAAAGATCCCCCGTGTAGCCTTAACAGACTGTTGGGGCAAGTTCTGTTAGAGAGCAGCACCTATGAAGACCGGCACGGCACACGAGGGGGTGGGTGGCCAGCACCACGCCCGACCGCCTTTCTCTCCCCGACTGGCGATGTTTACTACACACCGCACCAGGTACTCATTTAAGGCCGAGTAGACCTAGGGGGGAGGTCCAGGACTCGTTCAGATGATCGTCGCTCACCCACTCGCCCAAATCTTTGCTCCATATTGCGCAGTGTGTGCAGGTGTGAACTGAGCCTTCAAATGGAACGCGACCGGAAGCGGCTGCAATAATCTCGGCGCCGCGCGGTGCTTCAAGGCAGAAGCACCGCGTGGTGCTTCAAGGCAGAAGCACCGCGTGGTGCTTCAAGGCAGAAGCACCGCTTGGTGCTTCAAGGCAGAAGCACCGCGTGGTGCTTCAAGGCAGAAGCACCGCGTGGTGCTTCAAGGCAGAAGCACCGCGTGGTGCTTCAAGGCAGAAGCACCGCGTGGTGCTTCAAGGCAGAAGCACCGCGTGGTGCTTCAAGGCAGAAGCACCGCGTGGTGCTTCAAGGCAGAAGCACCAGAAGCACCGCGTGGTGCTTCAAGGCAGAAGCACCAGAAGCACCGCGTGGTGCTTCAAGGCAGAAGCGCCGCGTGGTGCTTCAAGGCAGAAGCGCCGCGTGGTGCTTCAAGGCAGAAGCGCCGCGTGGTGCTTCAAGGCAGAAGCGCCGCGTGGTGCTTCAAGGCAGAAGCGCCGCGTGGTGCTTCAAGGCAGAAGCGCCGCGTGGTGCTTCAAGGCAGAAGCGCCGCGTGGTGCTTCAAGGCAGAAGCGCCGCGTGGTGCTTCAAGGGTCGCTTCGCCCTGGGCCAGGTGCACCTCACGTCAGGTTGCATAATGGAGACGTCATAACAGGTGTGCGAAGTTGCCAAACCGAGTCTTCGTCTCTATTTTAACAGCAGGCAAACATGTGGGTGAGTGGGTGGGTGAGTGTCTTCGTGCGAGTGGGTAGGTTTGCGTGGGTGGGTGAGTGTCCTTGTGTGGGTGAGCGAGTGGGTGAGGGAGTGTGTGGGTGGGTAAGTGGGCGAGTGAGTGGGCGTGTGAGTGGGCGAGGGAGTGTGTGGGTGGAAGAGGAAGTGGGTGGTTGAGTGAGTGAATGGGTGTGTGAGTGGGTGAGTAGTTGAGTGAGTGGGTGTGTGGTTGAGTGAGTGGGTGAGGGAGTGGGTGAATGAGTGATTGAGTGAGTGGTTGAATTAATGGGTGAGGGAGTGGGTGAGTGAGAGCCCTCTACATTGTAAGTTAATTTTTTATTTAAAAAACTCATAATACATTTTGACGAGTTAAGGGGTAGCCTGTTACAAACTAGCTACGAAGAAGCAACTTCATCCAGCAGTGGATAGAGCGAGGAGCTGTGAAATGCCAAGACGGCCCGCACCTCCCATTAGCAGGGTTGGCTGTGTACGGTGCGAAATAAAACACACGCACGCACACGGTACAATATGGTCAGTCAGGTCAGTCGATTGGTTTGGGGCACGACACAAAGCACCGTGGGGCTCAGTGGGGTGACGACGATAACGACGACGACGACGACGATGAAGATGATGGTACAAGATGTTCTGGTTCGAACGCTTTTTTGGGAGCGGCTTTGTCCGTAAGGGTTATTTTGAAAGCGTTTTGTCCTTTCGTCAGAAATACATCATATCCATAAATATATAAATATGTATTCATAAAACTAAAAAAAAATCACAAAACATCCCACCGACAATTATCTGACGGCTCCGACCTCAGGCCAGCTTGGGGCGCGATGGACAAATGTCGCGACCGGCAAAGTTTCGCCATCGGATGACTCGCGTGCTCGCCTGTTCACGCGTGACCGCGTGTCACAGCGACCAGCGATCTCCGACCGCACCTTGCCCTGAGTAGTCACTCACAAGGCGTTGATATTCTCTTTCACACGGTACGTACGTAGTCCAACCGCGCTCATCACATGGTGCGGGTGAAGGACAAACCAATTAAATACAACAAATAGCAGTCCGAAAGAAATTAGTTTGCCAATCGAGATGATTTAAAAGCGCAGTGCTCCAGTGGCCGACTAATATATCACGAGGAAGAGCGTTCCAGACGGCCGCATCTGAAAGGGCCGCACGATGCGGTGACCACCGTCTTTGCGGCATGGCTGAGCTTAAATCCGCTGCGGCGAAGATAAGCGGAGTTTGAAATGCGAAGATTCAATATACGAAGTTTCAGAATAACGAACTTTGGATTCATTACCATTATAGTAATGGTAAAAATGTAAGTAAAATAATACATAGATGCACGGAAATGTATAAATAAATTATACAATCATCCATCTACAGTATGTATGTTGAACTTCTTTCGCGCCGTACGTATTCAACGGTGCTAATCGGAAGGTGCAGCGGGAAAGGCAACAAACTAAACACAAAGAGGAGTCCTAAAGAAATGAGTTTATCAATCTAGATTATGTAAAAGTGCAGGTCTCCAGTGGACTTGTCATTGGCCTACAACACACAAGTCTGGACTAAGGGCTTGGTGTTGAAGCTCGCAAGGTCCATTCCCCTGCCTCTTAACAACATCGACTGACATGTGGGACGATGCTGAGCAAGAGGCGACTGCATGTCGATATGGGAGACACTCACTCCCGTTCCTCAACAATGGATTACCACAAGGTTCATCAGTCGTCACGCCAACGCTCTTCACTGTCTATACAAGCCACGGTGGTGAGATGTTAACTACCTCGCCGGGTATACAGGAGGTCGTGGGTTTCATCCCGAACCTGACTGATGCTGTATATTTGGAGTTTGCGTCTCTGTCTCTCTCCTCGCTGGTCGCGTGGATTTCACTCTGGCGCCTCCCTTTCCCCCTCCACATCTAAAATCAATCTCAGGAGTTAGAGGATTAATGGCTGCTATAAATATCCACATGATAAGCCAATTCTCGTTGGATTAACACGCAGACTTTCGCGACCAATATTATTCATAATCAACGTTGTTGGGTTTAGATCGCGTTATTTATAAATGTGTCGTAACCCTCCACCTCCCGACACGGCCAATCAGTAAAAAAGTGTCACGTTGACAAAAGACAAATAGTTCACTGCTTTAGCCGACCGGTGTGTTGAAGAGTGAATCCACAACATTTACAGTTTTTGAGTACGACGTTTCGCTGGCAATTGCATCCAGCATCATCGAGCCAATTCTTCAGAATTGTGAAGCCCTCACTTGCTCCCGGTCTTAAATAGAGCAGCAGCAGCAGCAGGGTGACGTCATCATTTAACTCATCAGGTGCGACGATTTCAGGCGGGGTGGGAGGGGGTATTGTAATTGTTTAATAGATTGGTAATCAGTCAATGGTTATGATTAGTAATGAGCTGTAACGTGTGTTTTTATAATTATATGCTACGTTAGTAATCAGTTAATTAGTATGTGTTTCCACTATAAGGAATTGTAATATGTATTATTTAATAATATACTTCCAGCTATCACTTGTGACGGCCAGGTCGCTTCTGTAAAAGAGCGACATTGCTCAGTGGCGGCCTTACCTGGTAAAATAAATAAGAACAACTTTAGAGTTAAATTTCGATTTAAAGCTTTCGTGACTGCAGCGATTCATCTTCTTGGTTCTTTCGGTAAGGTCACGTAAAAGGGAAATAATAAAGTAATAAAAATAAAACATAATAAAATACTTTAGAGTTGCCACCAACCGGGTCGATTTTGGCTGAACACGTGTCACGAATAAAAACTCAAATGCAGGGCCCAGGCCCCTGCTGATGCCTCCTGGATAGATAAATAAGTAATACGCATTATTATATTATTAATGCGAAGGGAAACGTCCAAATGTTGCAGAAAACTGTAAGCGTTGACCTACGCACACACAGGCAGTGAAATTACACAAGAATAAAATGGATTTGACACGTAGCAGGTTTTCGCAACCAATATTATCCACAAGAGTTTTTGTTGGGTTAAATCGCGTAAATATAAATACGTCGTTAAACCCGCCACCACCCGACACAGCCAATTAATAAAAGTTTACAAGATTTCTGTTTACGTGACAAACCTTACTAATTGGCTGTGTCGGGTGGTGGCGGGTTTAACGACACATATTTACGCGATCTAACAAAAATACCTGTATTAAAATGTTAAGATGTTCAAACACCAAATAGAAACCTTTTTCAAAAAGTTCCCATATTACGAGGACCTTTTTAATTTACTTTTAGAAAAAACTCTATTATGAATAAAATGGAGTTTTAAATTGGATAAAACTTAAAAAACAAAATCCCAAAACACACTATCAGAATGTGCGTAGTGACACAATCTGTCACACGCAATTTCCCCGCGTCGCCCCAAATGGACACTTGATCACTTTCTCACTTGATCGCTCACTAACTCACCTGCTCACTCACTCGCTCGCTGACTCACCTCACTTTCCTAGGTGAACAAGTGTAAAAAACCAATGTCCCAATGCTTCTGAAGCATGTGTCCGTCATCTTCCAGGGCGGCATCACCTTCATTTGTGCGTTTGACAGCAGCTCAGCTGAACGGGCGGGTGACACTCTGGGCCACTTGCCCAGACAAGAATGCCACGTCTAATCCAGAACGGGGTGAATCCGGTGCATGGTTCATACCGGCTCTGCCCATCTTATTATCGCCGATGGCTGCTTTTTCTATTGTCAGAAAATATTGGGTGGGTCACGATTGCGAGATATTAACGACCTCGCCCGGTATGCAGGAGGGCGTGGGTTTGATTCCGACTCTGACGCCTGCTGTTGTACATTTGGAGTTTGCGCGTCTCTCTCTCCGTGGTGAAGTGGATTTTTTTCCGGGTCCTCCGGTTTTTTTCTCTCCATATTTAGAAACACGCGTTCGGAGTGTTTGGCTCCTGTAAATGTTCACGTGACGATGAGCCAATTTGTTGGGCTATCATTTGTGATAGAAAAGTGGCTTCTGATTAAGAGCTACATAGAGCAGTGGGCCTGACCTGGTAAAACAAGAGGTTAGTTAGGTTGAGTGGGAGATGGCTTGGAAGTGAAGCCCTGGAGTTTGCTATAGAAGTGTGGGGGCTGGCTGCCGGGTGGCCTGGAGATGGGTGTGCAGCAACGGATTCTTGTATCCACCTGTGCGGAGCTTTGAAACGCAAGGCACTCTGAGTGGCGTACCCAGGTGGGAGGGGTCAGTTGATGATGACGCTGATGACGATGGTGATTATGATGATGACGAAGGTGATGGTATTTGTGGTGATGATAACGACGATGGAGGTGGTGATTCCGATAGGTAACTCGTGAAGCTCATTGACGAGTTCGTGTATTGATGGCGAAACCAACTCTGTGCAGCTGCCAATTCCGGCCTGCAGAAGTGGACATGACAGAGCTGCCTCGGAGATGCCTTCTTCTTCAAACTAAACACAAACTTTGTGTCTAATTTGTTATCCTACCCCCACATTTCTGATTAGCACGGTTGGCTACATATGGTGTGAAATAAGATGCACGCACATTCATACGGTCCACACACAGTCGAGGGACAGCACTTTCCCCCAGCCGCCCCACATCAAAGTAACGCTCGTCAGTCAACCCAACATTTTGGTTATTTCTAAATTTACTTTTTCGAATACACTCACCCGCCCCTAAAACAGGAATGTGGAATTTCCACCACTGGCTCCACAGGGCTTCGCGCGGGGGAAAGGCGCGGCGATAGCCTGAAGGCTCGGTAAAGTATTTGAGCGGAATCCAAATGACTTTGGACGTATTTATTTCCGGGGTTGTTGTGCCCCTGCTGCCACTGCTCCCCCCGGTCGTTTGGAGGTGAAGGTTTCAAGTCCCGTGGAAAGTTGAGGTCACTGGAGATCAGCGTAGCAATAAAACGGAACAATAAAATATCGGCACAATCTCTCTTCACGAGTGTTTGTCATTTGTGAGAAAAATAATATATTTTAGTTTAGAATGTGATATTTTAGTCGTTGCTCTGCATCTGCATCAGCGATACGAAAGAAGAAGTAGAAGAGAGAGAAGGGCCACGCTTTGATCAACGGGGGCAGTGTCTTGTTTGGCAAGGTAAATTGCCAAGAGCAACTCGGGTTGAAAAACAAACAGAACAGGCGTCTTATATTTCATTGCCGATGTAAAATACTAAACCCAGGAATAAAAATCCGGTTCATTACGGATCCCCATGGCGGCGTATTGCCGTAAACGCGCACGTGCATTCACGCCCCTGGTTTTGCAATCGTAATTCCTGGGAGCTGAGAGGCAGCCCTCTTACAAGGACGTAGAGAGATCGAGAGTGACACCGAGAGCCATGTGGTTACATCGAGAGCCGTCGAGTTACATACTCGTGATGATGACCAAAGTGAAGATGACGATGATGGCGATTATGACGACGACGATGGTGGCGATGATGATGATGACGACGATAATGATGATGTTGGTGGTGACGATAATGGCGATGATGAGCATCATGACGATGATGATGACGATGATGATGACGACGCTAATGATGATGATGGTGGTGGTGACGATATTGGCGATGATGAATGAGTGACTCCCGAGTTGCATACCTGGGTGGGGCGGTTGATGATAATGGTGATGACGGTGATGCTGATGATGCTGATGACAATAACGATGATGATGATGCTGATGAAGACGCTGATGACACGATGATGATGTTGAAGATGATTATGATGCTGATGATGCTGATGACAATAACGATGATGATGTTGATTATGATGTTGATTATGATGCTGATGAAGACGCTGATGACACTGACGATGATGTTATAATGTTGAAGATTATTATGATTATGGTGATTATTATGGTGATTATGATGACGTTGACGATGATAAGCGAGGATGATGATGGCGATGACGGTGATGATGACAGTGATGACGATGATGACGATGCTGAGCGAGAGTGCGACTCCGAGTGGCGTACCCGGGAGGCCGGTTGTCAGGCACGTCGCGGTCGAGGGGCAGCCGGTCGCTCAGGTAGGCGTTGTAGCCGTAGGCGAGGAAGCGCGCGCACGCAGCGCGCCTCTCGCGGGGGGCAGCTGCCCCCCCCACTCCTTGAAGAGCGGCAGCTCAGGCCGCGCCACAAACTCGTTCCCCTCGCACTCCTCCTCCTCCTGCTGCTGCTGCTGCTGCTCCTGTTGCGGGTCCCTGCCGCCCGGCCCCGCTGCCGCCTGAGGCGCATTCCTGGCGCTCTTCATCTCTTGACACGACACGAAGAAACGGGACGCAAGCAGAGAGCGAGACGTCCACTACCTCGCTTGGTATGCGGGAGGTCCGTGGCTCGATCCCGACCCTGACGATGCCTGCTGTTGTTTAATTGTATAAGCGAGGGGGGTGTTGTATATGTAAGCCTTTTTCCAAATTCATATTAAGAATAATTGGGCCAATATTTTTATTAAAAATAATAAAAATAAAATAAATATATATAAAACAGATACCCCCAAAACTCTCAACTCTACCCCTCACAAGCTGGAGGTCGTAAAATGCCATTAAACAACAAACTTCAGGGCAAAGAGGGGTTAGCGACTATCTGGAAATCTCCAGGCTGGCAGCTAACCACATGACATGACCTCCCCGGACGTTTTGAAGAGTGCACAAACAAATCTCCAGAGCACATAGCGGAGACAAACGGACGTTACAACTCGCATTTTTTTTAACGGTAAAATTTTGAAACTCAGCAAAAAGAACAAATCGACGTTATAGACTGCAGTCTATATTAGCGGCTTTATTATTACTTATTTTATTTCACCCTTATATAACTCATATATTATTTAGTATTGTATCTTTCTATCTATGTAACTTCACCAAATGAACTAAATACACGAGCCCCTGCCATCACGAAAAACTTAAGTCCAAACTAAAACTATTCCTCCAGCATCGAAATATAACTCAAAATAAAATACCAATCCCTGGAGACAGACTCATAACAAAGCTTGGCAAAACCCTCAAAATAATGACGTAACGAGGAGCATTACGAATATTGATTAAACATGAACCGAATAAACACGTTCCTTCGGAGTGGGCAGGTAGGAACTTGGTTGGACAGCGCATTCGTGCACGACAGCAAGACACATAATCCCTGGTGGGCAGTGTGGAAGCTGTTACTACCTGCATAAGTGGAGTGTATCGTGTCGTGTATAGTGTAGTGTGTAGGTTAAACGTTTAGTTTTATAAGGGCACAACGGGGTGACCCACCCAGCCCCACCCTCTCCACCCAGCCCCACCCTCACCCTCCCCACCCAGCCCCACCCTGCCCCACCCTCACCCTCCGCACCTGGCCCCACCCTCACCCTCCCCACCCAGCCTCACCCTCACCCTCCCCACCCAGCCCCACCCTCATCCTCCCCACCCAGCCCCACCCTCTCCACCCAGCCCCACCCTCACCCTCCCCACCCAGCCCCACCCTGCCCCACCCTCACCCTCTCCACCCAGCCCCACCCTCTCCCTCCCCACCCAGCCCCACCCTTACCCACCCCACCCAGCCCCACCCTCCCCACCCAGCCCCACCCTCACCCTCCCCACCCAGCCCCACCCCCACCCACTCACCCAGCCCCACCCTCACCCAGCCCCACCCTCACCCACTCAGCCAAAGATAATAATCTCTCGTAAGAGGGCACGTACACCGTCGCACACCATTGTTCCAAGACATTTCGTTCATTATATAATCTTGCCGATGAATCTATTGACGTATACTTTTGCATTTGGGGTATAATAATTAGCTTTTATTGCCTTTCGTATGAATATCGTTGCATGCCTGTTTTAAAGACTCTCCCTATCGCCGTCTATGCGCGTGTTACGCGGTGGAATTAATCATATGTGCGGTTGCCAAAGTGAAACAACGCAATCATTGATGGTTAAATGTACTGCTCACTGAGGGGAATTTCCCTGATGGTACCGTGGATAATTCCAAGCATGAGAGTTTGCATATTAGAGTGTCATGTTTTTGTTTAGAATTAAAATTGCTTAACACAGAAGTGTATGAGTGTTTCTTTCATGAGTTCATGCGTAACAATCTTATTTGTAAGAACTGTATCCTGCGTTGAGATTTGAATTTGGAGACCTGACATAAACACACAAAGATATAATTAATACATGTTTAAGCAAGAATAATTGCATTATCCCGATTGATGATATGACCCTGGGCAACGAAGCTAAGCCTAATTATCACAACTACCCACATGATTATGCGGATAATGACATAATTTAGCATAATTTTCGCTAATTACGCATTTTTTTTGTATCTTCAATTTTTCAAAACCTACATATACAACGGGGCGGGGGGGGGGGGGGGGCAATAACTCGAACCCCATGCAGAAGGAACAGATGGATATCGCTGCAGTGATACGTGCCGCTCTCCGAGTCGTCGCGGCCATGATCGTAGCAGGCGCTCAGAATCAACATCACGCGTTTACGAGTCGTATGGCTGCCACGTGACGATAATGATTGCCGCTTCGTTGAGCTCTTATTTGTGATGGCAGGTCGCTTCAGAAAAAGAGCTGCGTAGCTCAGTGGGGCATTACCTGGTAAAAAAAAAAAAACATGCTTTATAGTCGAGTTTAAACCCGGGTTCTCGAGTGTGGCGAGTTGATGGCTCCATCATGGTCGCACAGAGTGGCCCTCTACAGCTCTGGAGCCTGGGAGGAGCCTTCCACCACCCCCACCACCAGCAGCAGCATGACCGAGCCTTTGCTGTGCGTGGTTTTTTCGAATGTCAGACGAGCACAAAACTGGGCTCGTCTGACATTCGTCTTCTTTCTCAACACAATGACTCCGTACCAAGCTGCCTAGTTAACTGCCTCCCATCAACCCTTCCCACCCGACCTTTTCCACCGCCACACCCAAGCCGAGCCAAGCGGTTGCGTAATCAAGTTCAAGTTTAAATCTTGACTTAAAGCTTTCGTGACTGCAGGAATTCATACTCTTTGGGTCTCTCGGTAAAGTCACGCTGAGGCAGTCCGCCTGCTGTACTTTTTCACCCAAAGACGATTACTTGTGTTGCGATCGAAACGTCGTGATTTTAAAATTATTTTTCTATCTACGTGACTTTACTGAAAGAGCCAAAGAGTATAAGTTCAAGTTTGTTTTATTGAAGCCAGCTGAGAACTCACAAGAGATTCGGGATGAGTCATCTGTAATGAGCGAGTGGGTGGGTGGGTAGGTGAATTAATTAGCGAGTGGGTGGATGGGTGGTTGAGCGAGATGGTTGGTGGCTGAATGGATACGTGGCTGACTAAGTGATTGAGTGAGATGGTGGGTTCACGAATTATTGGGTGAATGTGTAGTAGAGGGATGTTGTTGTGGCCGCGGGGAGTTGTGGCTGAGGGAGTTGTGGCCATGGGATCTGTGGTCAAGGGAGTTGTGGTTGGGGAGAATTTGTGGCCATGGGAACTGTTGTGGCCGAAAGGAGTTGTGGTGGTCTCCATACCTTGCAGGATCTTCACCACCATCCTCTCGATGTCGTTCAACTGTTCCGTGTACGGTTCGCTCTCCAAACGCCTACGGATGTTGAACATCGAACCAGGAGCCTCCCCCCGGATGGACCTCGTGGAGGAGGAGTCCGAGGTGTCGTCCGAGTTCCTTTGGAGCCAGAAGAGGTTGACCAAGCAGGAGACGAGCAGCGCCACGCACAAGAGACTCGACCTCCGTGCCATCGCCATGGGAAGATCTGGAGCAGAAGCAGAATCAGAATCGTCATTTATCCTGAGGCAGTGACCCTGACACCTGCCGAAGATTTGGAGTTTGTGTCCACATTTAGAATCAACATAACGCGTTTAGAGTATTCAGGGGCTATTTTGAATTCCCACACGGTAAGCTACTATGTTGAACTATCATTTTCGATAGCCAGTTCGCTTCTGGAAGAGAGAACGCAAACTTCAAATACACCAGCAGGTGTCGGGTCGGGATGGACCCGCGGCATCCTGTATAGCAGGCGAGGGAGTTAACATCTCCTAGCCACCGTTGTGCGCCAATATAGTGCAGAAAGAAAGTTTGTGAACCCCCCTTTTAGGATTTTCACATTTTTAGATATTTCAAACCTAAAATGTTGCTAGATCTTAATATAAGTCCTAATTATAAAGATAACCTGATTAAACAAATTACACAAAAACATGATACTCTTTCAGCATCTATTTCTCTTCCATTGATTCTCCATGCCATAACCATGTGTGAAAAAACACTGTGAACGTTTACATTCAGTAACTGGTGACACCCCCTTGAGCAGCAATGACGCAACGAAGCGTTTCCTGTAACCATTGGTCAGTCTCTCACATCGGGTTTGAGGAATGTTGACTCATTCCTCCTGACATACCTCCTTCAACTCGGTGGCATTTGAGGGTTGCCTGCCATGGGGACAGCTCACTTCAGATCCTGCAGCAACATTCAGATGGGCTTTAGGTCCGAACTTTGACTCGGCCATTATAAAAAATGTTTAGGATCATTGTCTTGCTGCAAGACCCACTTTTGGTTCAGCTTCGGCTCATTCTCCGCTAGAATCTTCTAATACAATGCAGAATTCATGGTTGCGTCAATGATGCCAAGCCGTCCAGGTCCTGAGGCAGAAAAGCAACCGCAAACCACCACATTCCTCCCACCTATGCCTGACGGCTGGGATGAGTTTCTTCTGTTCGAAAGCAGTGTTTGGTTTTCGCCAAATATAACGTTTCTCATTGAGGCCAATACGTTTTGCATTTGACTCATCTGTCCAGAGAACATTGTTCCAGAAGTCTTGTGGATCATCTGTGCGCTCTTTGGCAAACTCCAGACGAGCAGCCAAGTGGTTTTCTCCTTGCTATCCTTCTATGAACTTCATTCTTGTTCAGTCTTTCTCTGAAAGATGAGTCATGTACACTCACATTCGCCAATGCGAGAGTGGCCTGCAGATCATTGGATTTTTCTCTGGGGTTCTTTGTGACTTCCTTGATGATTTTCCGGTGTGTTCTTGTGGAGATGTAGACGACCGCTCCCTGCGTAGAGTGACTGTGGTCTTGAACTTTCTATATTTGTCGAATCTCTGTCTGATTGTATTTGGTGGAGCTCCACATCCGTAGACATGGTTTTGTAACCCTTTCTGGACAGACGAGCATCAATAACTTTTTTCTGAGGTCCTCAGAGATTTCATTTGATCGTGGAATGACTTGTTTCCACACACCTCTATGGCGAAGACCAAACTCACAAAGTTTCTGATCTTTTTATCTGGCAGGGCCTCCCAAACTCACCCCTGAACGTCTACGTAATTTATTAAACACCCGATTCTAATTATTTCCCTTAATGAAGCTAATGAAACCAAGGGTTCACTTGTTTTTTAACATACCCCGAACCTTAATTAATAAGTGTTTGTTTGTTTTTTACGTAATTTTGGTTCAAAAGACATGGAATTGGTTAATATAAACCTTGTTAGATATTTAATAAAAGGTCGGTTATGATTCAAGAGGGCTATCGGATTAAAACTATGGAATCTCCATCACTATGATTGCGGTTCACACAAATCTTTTCTTGCACTGTATCTCTCAATATGCGTGTTACAATCGGCCGTGTTGATCCAGAGTCGTTGGGGTAAACACGCGTGGATGGAACTGGCTCTGGGACGTGATATCATTTATGGCGGCGTTGCTAGGTACACTTCCCCACTTGGTACCAGGCACTGTGGCAACAATGTGAGCTGCAAGGCAGGTGCAGACTAAACATATACAATGCAATGAGGCTCTTGCCGATTCGGCACGTATGCAAATACAGAATGTCCAATCAAATGCCAATTTATGAACATGAAATTCCCGTTTGGCTAGTTTGCATAAATACAGAATGAGACCACGCATCTCCCTGCTACTCACACGTCCGGCCGTCCACTCATCAACCGATCCGCTCCCACACCAACCCATCCACTCACCCATCCGCCCGCGCTGATAATCATTACACAACCAGATAATCATTTGACCGTGAGCGAACTCGGGTTCACCATGATTCGCAGGGCAGCGCGCTAACCACCTCGTCACCACCCCCCCACCCACTTTCCCACCCACCCCTCCACCTTCCCACCCCCCACCCCCCCACCCACTTTTCCACCCCCCCACCCACTTTCCCACCCCCCCACCCACCCACCCACTTTACCACCCCTCCACCCCCCCACCCACTTTCCCACCCCCCCCACCCACTTTCCCACCCCCCCACCCACTTTCCCACCCCCCCACCCACTTTCCCACCCACCCACCCACTTTCCCACCCACCCACTTTACCACCCCCCCACCCACTTTCCCACCCCCCACCCACTTTCCCACCCCCCCACCCCCCCCACCCACTTTTCCACCCCCCACCCACTTTCCCACCCCCCCACCCACTTTCCCACCCCCCCCACCCACCCACTTTCCCACCCACCCCTCCACCTTCCCACCCCCCACCCCCCCACCCACTTTTCCACCCCCCCACCCACTTTCCCACCCCCCCACCCACCCACCCACTTTACCACCCCTCCACCCCCCCACCCACTTTCCCACCCCCCCACCCACTTTCCCACCCCCCACCCACTTTCCCACCCCCCACCCCCCCACCCACTTTTCCACCCCCCACCCACTTTCCCACCCACCCCTCCACCTTCCCACCTCCCACCCACTTTCCCACCCCCCCCACCCACTTTCCCACCCCCCCACCCACTTTCCCACCCCCCCACCCACCCACTTTACCACCCCCCCCACCCACTTTCCCACCCCCCCCACCCACCCACTTTACCCCCCCCCCCCACCCACTTTCCCACCCCCCCACCCACCCACTTTACCACCCCCCCCACCCACTTCCCCCCCCCCCCACCCACCCACTTTTCCACCCCCCACCCACTTTCCCCCCCCCCACCCACTTTCCCCCCCCGCCTGTACCGTGCGAGGTTGACGACCTGGCTAGAGGAGTCCGTGTGACCGCGACTTAAGCGCGCACGGGTAGAACGCCGAGTTCCATTTGGACGAAAGTTCATTTACGTGGCAATAGTTTGGTAGTAAACTCCACCTTGGGGCTTCACAGTCCAGTGGCGATCTGAGCCGATGCCAAGCCTGAATATAAAGAAACCCCGTAAAGAAAGAAGAAGACGGAATGAATCCGATGTCACGTGGCGGTGACCACAGGAGGAGGAGGACGCCGGCTCGAAGCCAGGAACCGCGATGGGGTCGACTTTGTTTAAATTAAGGAATCGGTAAGCGAGGAAGACCTTCACGGAGACGATCAGAATATTTAATTACGCTGGTGGAATCCGATGAGCCATCAAGCTCTTTTTCACAGATGTCCAGTCGGGGCAGGGTAAGGGCGTTCCACAACACTACAGAAAGATAAACGCATCGCCAACACATCTACGAATATAACTAAACCACCGCCATCCTAGCGAGCAAAGCTCACCGAGGTATTAACTTCTTTTTTTTAGAAATGAAAGCTCAAAGTGACGACGCCGACGACATTAAGACATTGGTGCTATACAATATGCGGCCTCGACCTGGGAGCACATTGGCACCACAAGACAGGAAAGTGGAAAGAAATCGCCAATTGTGCTGTGGATCGTCGTGATGATTATGATACACTATACACTACACCATTATACACTACGTTATACACTACACCAATATACACTACGTTATACACTACACCATTATACACTACACTATACACTACACCAATATACACTACGTTATACACTACACCATTATACACTACGTTATACACTACACCATTATACACTACGTTATACACTACAACACACTACAATACACGACACTACTATACACTACACCATTATACACTACGTTATACACTACACCATTATACACTACGTTATACACTACAACACACTACAATATACACCACTATTATACACTACAACACACTACAATATACACCACTATTATACACGACGTTATTTACTACACACTACACTATACACGACACTACTATACACACCACTATTATACACTATACACTTCACACGACTCTACTATACAGCACACGACTACGATGTGCGCTACTTGAGTACATTGACACCACACGTAACAGAGTAAAGTGTAAACAAATTACGCGAGTGCAGTGGACGACACGCCCTCGTGGCTATCTGCTCATGGATGATGATGATGATGACGAGTCTGCTGTGTCCATTATAATAATTGGCACGGATATCCCGCAGGTCTCAGCGAGAACTTCGCGCGCGATTCTCACCGCACAAAGTCGGGCGCGCCGACGACTGCAGAGTGGCCGCCTGCGAGCGGTGGCGCAGCGGTTGGCACACTCCGGCTCCGCGTAGAAATCCGCGGCGGTTGGCACACTCCGGCTCCGCGTAGAAATCCGCGGCAGCCACCCCTCGGCGTGGATTTCCCAGCCCCACGGGGCCCGGCGGACCTCAGCAACGGCAGCAGCCCAGAGGCACGGCCACCACAATTCCCCGTTCACTCGCCCAGCCGCACTGACCAGCGTGGTGAAGTATGGTCAAACAACGCCGCACGGCCGAACACCTTCACCCAGGAGGAGTCTCGCTATGCCGTATATTGGACTACATGCGAGTGTGTGTCTATGTGTATATGGGTGCGTATGTATATTTGTGTGTGTGTCTGTGTATATTGGGGCCTCCCCTAGGTCGACTCAGCCTCGAATGAGTACCTGGTGCAGTGGTGTGTAGAACTCGCCACTAGGGATACAAAGGCGGCCGGGCGTGGGGCTGACCACCCACCCCCTTGTGTGCTGCTACTCGCTACTAACAGCGCTTCTCCCGATAGTCTGTTGAACGCAATACGGGGGGGATATTTGGCTTTTGCGTGCGTGGGTGGGTAGGTGAGGATGCGGGCGAGTGGGTGGGTGAGTAAGTGAGCGAGTGAGTGGCAGGTTGGGTGAGCAAGTGAGCGAATGGGTGGGTGGCTGGGTGAGTAAACGAGTGGGTGGGTGAGCGAGCGAGTGGCTGGGTGAGTAAGCGAGTGGGTGGGTGAGTAAGCGAGCGAGTGGCTGTGTGAGCCACCACGGAATTTATTTCCTTCAATCGCCACCTGCGACACCGAAGCGGACCCCACCTATCCCGCGCGTGTCGCTCTGGAACACTCGAGGCAGATTCCACTTCACTCACCTGCAACATTCAGCCAGGTAACGTTCATTACCGGCTTGAGATGTTGGTCATTGTTGTCGCGTGCCGATTATGGCGCAGGTAAGTCGATTCTAGTCTGTTTGTAATCTCGCCACCTTATATTTATACACGCGCGACACGTTTCCAGATGCCCCACTCATTGCTGATTTTTTGCCGCTCGCATTACCCCCACCACCCCCGTGCCTCTCTCTATCTCTCGGAGCAAGCGAGTAGATTATTTTTGTTCTCTTAAAAATTGTGATTTTGCTCGAGTATCTTGCCGTTTAGAAGTTATGGTCTTCACAAAAAAAACGAGATGTTAACGAGAGAGACGTGGAGAGAGAAGGAGACTTTGAAACGAAACTTTTATTCTCTTGCCTCGGGGAATTATGTTTGTCGCTCGTGCAGTAATTACGCGGGGTATCTACAAATGGATCAGCCTGCATCGAATCCCATCCAATCCACCCCCTGTATTTTGAATAATAAGTTCAAATTGCGTCTTATTATCCGATCGTTGTGTGTATGTCCAGATTTGTGTAACTTTGACTGCGTCTCATAATCCGGTGTCGGTGTGAATCGATTTGCATCGTCACCACCGTGTGCCTATACGTCGCGAGCATACGCCGGTAAAAGAAACTTGGCATCTTGTACATTAATACGGCTAAACAATCCGACGTTTATACAAAGCGAATGACCGAACATATTCTTATATTTTGAGTTGGCAACTGTGAGAATTTTTTGAGGTTATAAATGTTCCGTATGAGAGAGCGAGAACATTTTGGCGTTAACTTTACATTCATAAGATAAGGGCAAAGATCCCCCGATAGCCTTAACAGACTGTCGGGGCAAGTGCTGTTAGCGAGTAGGACCCACCTATGAAGGCCGGCACTGTGGCACACGAGGGGGTGGGTGGCCAGCGCCACGCCCGGCCGCCTTTGTCTCCCCAGTAACGATGTTTACACACCACACAGGTACTTATTTGAGGCTGAGTCGACCTAGGGGAGACCCATGACCGGTTCAGATAATCGGCAATGGTGTTGGCCGTGAGCGGGAATCGAATTCTCTGCACGCTTAGAGCCACACACACACACATCATGCACTACACTTGCATAACCCCACATTCATCTCCCTCCGGTAAGTGCTGTGCACTTTGTTTTTAATCACAATGCAACCTAACACGATTGCGGTAGGTTCCATTGTGTTCCTGGGTGTGTAATTATACATCGTGTGAGCTTGGACTCGGCTTCATGTCATTTGTATATTGTTACCTTTGCCAAATATTACCCAACAGGTCATAACCAACGTCGAGTTTTACGTTGATGGAACTGGAATAAATAATGAAGAATACGTCCAAGCCGACAGGATGGATGACGATGGCATTATCGAAATGTAATTCGATCAAAGGCTGCTCGAATGTGTGGTTCCTATTCAATTTCTGCAATTCAGTAGTTTTTTTGCAAACTTGCAAATGTATTATAATGAAAATATAACCTGCATCAATCTCTCCACCGTATGACCCCACCAACCTCAATTATTTGCGTGCCAATTTGAAGCGATAGGAAGTGCAAATAATGAAGATTCGTCGATGCCGAGGTATTTCAAAAATACTCACAAATCAAGGAGCTTGCAATCTTTCTCCTTAATATCTTCCCCGACCTCTGAGCGTCAACTCTACGTGTCGCGTACGCTAGCCGCAGAGAGGCGTTTCCGTGATTTACACGAATCTTGCGAGAAGCGACAACCGGCGTGGACATAAAAACCCAACTTCCTCGCGACAATAAAGATGACCACAGCAAAAATGGTGGGGGTGGTGGTGGTGTGGTGGTGTGGGGTGTGGTGGTGGTGGTAGCGTGGGGTGGGTGGGTGGTGGTAGTGTGGGGGTGGGTGGTGGTAGTGTGGGGTGTGGGGTGGGTGGCGCGTGGTGTGGGGTGGGTGGTGCGTGGGGTGTGGGGTGGGTGGTGCGTGGGGTGGGTGTTGGTGGTAGCGTGGGGTGGGTGGTGGTAGCGTGGGGTGGGTGTTGGTGGTAGCGTGGGGTGGGTGGGTGGGTGATAGTAGCGATATCGGCAAGGCTAACGAGGCTAACAGGTCTCAGAGGCACTTTGAGGTGCGAGGGGATCGCGACCCGAACGTGGCCGTGAAGGCGACTTCTCCAAGGACATGGCGCAGCGATGATGTCCTCGCTGGTTCACGTCCCTCCTCCTCCTCGTCGAGCGAGACGATTGTGTTTGTCAGCGAGTGGCCGCCACCCGCCACGACTAATCACGTTTTTAATTCGACCAATTATTTATTTAATTCGACTAATTATGATAAAAGCGCAGCGCTTGCGAAGTCGTCCCTGCTTCACGCCACTCCCGTCGAGAAGGGCTCGTTGTGTTTACTTGGTTTGGCTGACCCCCCCCCCCCCCGTACTCTCGCACCCCCGACTCGCACGGCTTGGCTACGTAGGGTGTGAAAAAAGTTCAACATCCACACAGACAAAGAGACGCACGCAATCTCGCGGCTTAATTCGGTACAAGCGCAGCACCTGCAACGGCTCCCGATGATAGAATTACATTTCAAGAATCTCGTTGTCATCCACTCCGCCGGCTTGGACGCGTTCTGAATTATTTATGCTCGATCCGTGGACTTGCAACTCGACGTTGGTGATAACCTGTCGGGAAACATTTGACAAAGTCAACAAGCTTTGAAGCCAAGTAGAGGTTCACGCAATTTATAATCATTACACATTTAGAAATACACATTTAGAAATACATGATGCAACTTAGCTCGATCGCGAATGATGCGAATGCGGTGTTATGTGAGTATTGTGTATATTGTGTGTGTGTGAGAGTATTGTGTGTTGTGTGAGTATTGTGTATAATGTGTGTGTGGGAGTATTGTGTATAATGTGTGTGTGTGAGTATTATGTATAATGTGTGTGCTGTGTGAGTATTGTGTATGATGTGTGTGTGTTGTGTGAGTATTGTGTGTGTTGTGTGTGTGTTGTGTGAGTATTGTGTATGATGTGTGTGAGTATTGTGTATGGTGTGTGTGTGTATTGTGTATGGTGTGTGTGTGTATTGTGTATGGTGTGTGTGTGTATTGTGTATGGTGTGTGTGTGTATTGTGTATGGTGTGTGTGTGAGTATTGTGTATTGTGTGTGAGTATTGTGTATTGTGTGTGTGTATTGTGTATTGTGTGAGTATTGTGTATTGTGTGAGTATTGTGTATTGTGTGTGTGTATTGTGTATTGTGTGAGTATTGTGTATGTGTGTGAGTATTATGTATGTGTGTGAGTATTATGTATGATGTGTGTTGTGTGAGTATTGTGATGTGTGTGAGTATTGTGATGTGTGTGTGTATTGTGTATGATGTGTTGTGTGAGTATTGTGTATGATGTGTTGTGTGAGTATTGTGTATGGTGTGTGTGTGAGTATTGTGTATGGTGTGTGTGTATTGTGTATGGTGTGTGTATGATGTGTGTGTGGGGCTCTGTGTGTATATACAATGAATGCTGTGGGAGGGGTGAGCGCTACGCTGCGCTCCAAACCCGGCGAGCCAATTTCGAATCCTGCTCTCACGGCCAGCGCCAGTGGCGATGATCTGAACCGGTCCTGGGTCTGGAACGCTTTTTCGTTCCCATATCAGTAAGCCACTGGGAGCTCTGCGCTTTTAAGTCATCACCGAGATTAAAAAACTTGTTTAAAAAAAACCTGCTTTTTGTGTTTTAGTTTGTTGTCCTTCCCTCGCATCTCCGAAGTTCAACGTGGGAAAACCCATGGTGGTGTGGGGTGGGTGGGGTGGGTGGGGTGGGTTGTGCACCCTGCTGCTGCTGCTGGGTGGGACGAACGCGGGGATTCGGGAAACGTGACCCCCCTCCCTCCCCTCCATCCCCTCCATCCCCTCCTCTCCTCCCTCCCCTCCATCCCCTCCTCCCTCCCCTCCCTCTCCTCCCTCCCCTCCATCCCCTCCCCTTCCCTCCCTCCCCTCCATCCCCTCCCTTTCCCCTCCCTCCCCTCCCTCCCCTCCTCCCTCCCCACCCCTCCCCTCCCCTCCCCCTCCCTCCCATCCCTCCCTCCCTCCCTCCCCTCCCATCTCTCCCCTCCCTCCCTCCCTCCCTCCCCTCCCTCCCCTCCCTCCCCTCACTCCCTCCCCTTCCCTTCCCTCCCCCTCCCCTCCATCCCCTCCTCCCCCCCCTCCTCCCTCCCCTCCCCTCCCTCCCCCTCCTCATTGCCGCTCGCCTGCGCGACAAGCGTCGTGGTTGCCACCTCGGCCGCCGTGGAAGAGGAGGCCAAAGACACCAATTGGCAAGGATCTCTCCGTGTGTTGCTCTCGAACTCCCCTCTAGTCGAGAGAGCCCCTTGGGCCAGCGTCGTCGTTAGAATGAGAAGGTTTATTGTATAGACTGCAGCAGCAGCAGCAGCAGCAGGAGGAATCCGATGAGCTATGAAGCTCTTTTACACAGATGTCCAGGAGTTGATGATGGTGTTGATGTCCAGTAGAGGCACGGGGGTCAGAACGCGAAAACAACAACAGTAGGAATAGATTACAGGACTTCACCATTACCCCCATAACCAGGAGCGTAACGAGGGCAACAGGGGGTAACGGGGGTAACGGGGCTAACGGGGGTAACGGGGGTAACTGGGTAACGGGGGTAACGAGCGTGGGGACGTGGGAGGGGGGGCCACGCCGCCTTCACCCCCCGCTGGTGGCCACAGCTACGAGTCGGGGCACCCTTCCAGCCTCGTGATGAGATTTGTCTTCAAAAACAGTGCAACAAGAATCGGTTAAAAACGCGGGTTCACACTTTTTTTGTGCATGAGGATGTATTTAATTCACGTTCCACGTTTTTTAATGAAATTAAATAATTGATTAATTAAAATGTTTAACGGATCAATATTGCAGAGACGCCACCACTGCGGAGCTGTAAGTGGCTGTCAGTAGCCGGAGCGGCCCCCCACAGCGTGAAATGTTCGAGACCGTGAGGGCATCACGACGATGTGGATTGGGGGCGAGGAAGTAGCAGCCGTGGTGTGTGTGTGTGTACCGTCATAGCCTCCAGGTTGCGTGACTGTGCGAGAGGCAAATCAAATATTGGGCCAATATCCGAGCCGCACCACCCCCCCCTGCGCTGATAATAACGTGGAGCTGCTAGGCTAACATGTCCCCTGAACTGATAATGTAGCTATTAAGCCCACACGCCCCCTTAACTGCTCTTGGCTTGCTCAATGTCATCTCCGCACGTGAGAGAGATACGTGTAGACAGCGCAGTGGCTTTTAATAGAGCTAAAACAATAAAAACTCGACCCAAACCTTGGACGTGTTTCGAGGTCATTGGACCGCGGGTTTCCGATCGTAACCTGTGTGTCAGGGTGTGTGTCAGTGTGTATGTCTGTGGATGTGTGTCAGGGTGTGTGTCGGTGTGTGTGTGTCGACTCAGCCTTAAATGAGTACCTGGTGCGGTGTGTAAACATCGCCACTGGGGAGACAAAGGCGGTCGGGCGTGGTGCTGGCCACTCACCCCCTTGTGTACCGTTCCGGCCTTCATAGGTGCTCGCTAACAGCACTTGCCCCTACAGTATGTTAAGGCTATACGGGGGATCTTTGTCTTTGTCAGGGTGTGTGTCTGTGGATGTGTGTGTGTGTGATAGTGTAGCGGTTAGCGCGCTGCGCTAGGAACCTGGCGACCCGAGTTCGATTCCCGCTCACGGCCAACACCGGTGACGATTATCTGAACCGGTACTGGACCTCCCCTAGGTCGACTCAGCCTCAAAATGAGTACCTGGTGCGATGCGTAAACATCGCCGCGAGGGAGACAAAGGCGGCCGGGCGTGGTGTTGGCCACCCACCCCCTCGCGTGCCGTGCCGGCCTTTATTGGTGCTCGCTAACAATACTTGCCCCAACAGTCTGTTAAAGCTCCACGGGGTATCTTTGTATTACTCATCACCTCCCGAGACAAGTTCTTGGGCAACACTTGGGGTGGGACCCTCGGGAAACCAGCCAGAGAGATGCTCCCAGGGGCACAACTGCGGCGGGGGGGGGGGCTATGTGAGATCCGACTGTGGGCCGCCTTCTTTCTCCCGACTCGCCTTTACCGAAATAGCTATGGATGTGTTTTTAACGCCGTATATAAAATATCACATAGGCTTTTTATTTTTCGATTTAAAGCTTTCGTGACTGCAGGGATTGGTATGCTTGGTTCTTTCGGTAAAGTCACGTAGAAGGGAAATAATAAAATAAAATAAACAATAACATTCTCACGACGTTTCGACTGCAACACAAGCAATCGTCATCAGGTGTGAAAACCACAGCAAGAACATTTGAAAAAAGTGGCGGTTTTTGCTTAACGAGCGCAACCGCCAGTTGCCGCGGTGCTGACGTTAAGAAAAAAGCGCCACTTTCTTCAAATGTTCTTGCTGTGGTTTCCACACCTGATGATGATTGCTTGTGTTGCCATCGAAGCGTCGTGATAATTTTATTGTATTTTATTACTTCCCTTCTATGTGACTTTACCGAAAAAACCAAGAATAAGCATGTAGGCTGTAACTAGATATTATTATTTAAGTTCCACCCGTGTATTGCGTTTAGATAAAGACAGTCTCAGTGACTATTAATAAAAGTTAAACTATTTAAAGGTACAATGCTAAACAATTAAGTTATCGTGCATCTTGCTTTCATGCCGGCCCCATCAGTCTAGGATTTACTCAAAGGGGTTGGTGCGTCACACAACCTGATGCTGCTCTATTGATACGATAGCCAGATGCGTACATCGGGCTTGGTCCATGGTAGACCTTGAGTCGTTTTTAATGAATATTTTTTTTCCGAATAATGTTGTCTTTACGTGTTCTTCTTCTTGGTTCTTTCGGTAAAGTCACGTAGAAGGGAAGTAATAAAATAATAAAAATATTTTTTTATGTTTTATTCCGACTGGGCCCCTACGTGTCGCATGACCTTGCCACACTTACCCCTTCTAGATTTGAAGTTTTCGTGACTGCAAGGATCTATACTCTTGGTTCTTTCGGTAAAGTCACGTAGGTTAAGAAAATAAAAAAAATAAAAATGAAATAAAAGATACAATTTGATTTATTTGTATCTTTTATTTTTATTTTATTTTTTACTTTCTTTACCTACGTGACCTCGTCACACTTACCCCTCCCCATGGTTTTAAAATGTCAGACGGGGGCACGAAGCTGTCGCGAGCCCGTCTTCTACCTGCGGTATTTTATCCCGGGGACAGAGTAGTGATGTCGTGGTCAGCTCACCGCGTCCGTGAACCTGGGGTCAGCGGAGGTCAACTCCAGGCCAAGGGCGAGAAGAGATTATTCGGTTTCTTCCCGCTCCCCCCCCCCCCGGGTACCGTGCCCCCCCCCCAAACCGGCACTGACCGGCGTGGGGAAGTTTGGTCAAACAACTGGCTGGATTGTGCTTGATTCGGATTGGTGAAAAGGTCGGTTAAGTTAACGTGTAAAGAAAATGGCAGTGACTCCCACTTAGTTGAGATGGTCAATGGGCGCCATGAGGTAGCATCCTGTGGCTAGGCGAAGTGCTTGGTTTTGAGTCGAGATTTGAAGCTTTCGTGACTGCAAAGATTCATACTCTTTGGTTTTTTCGGTAAAGTCACGTAGGTAAAAAATAAAATAAAATAAATGAAAACAACTAAATTAAATCACGGCGGTTTGGAGCTTTTGGCAACCTGTATAGGAGAGGTTTGGGCACCAAATGGGACTGGCTGAATTGATGATGGGACGTCGAATGGCTTTGTAGGCTAGGAGTAAAGTCTCCTTTTGTTGACCCCATGATAGTGCCGGCTAAAGCTCGTAAGATGTTATTTCGTTTGTTAACTTTTGCATGGACGTTTCTGCGCGTGTTGAGCGAAGCTGAACATGGTGTCAAAGGTTACGCCTATAATTTTTGGGGGTTTTGCTAGTGGGAGGCGTTGGTTGTTTATTATGACTCATAATTTAGGTTTTTGGGTCAGATCGCGTTATTTATAAATGTGTCGTAACCCTCCACCACCCGACATGGCCAAACATGGTCCTGATGGCAAAATAACACACAGCGTTTACCGAAAGCAAACGCACACTGATGCCTATCTGAATGCAGATTCACATCATCACCCATCTCAGAAATCGTCTATTATCAAAACACTCATACACCGGGCTAAAACAGTGTCAGATGGTGAGAGTCTAGTGAGAGAGATGAAACATGTTAAAGAAGCACTAAGACAGAATGGCTACAATAATTCTCAAATTAACAGAGCACCGAAGGCCAAATCACGAACGCAAAGCGACACTGCTGAAAGCGACAAGATTGTTCAAACAATCAAAATACCATACATCTCAGGAGTAACTGACAAATTAGCCCAGGTTTTACAAAAGCAAAACATTAAAGTAAGATTTGGTACAGTGCACAAAATTCAAAAACTGGTATCTGGAACTGAAGACGAATTGCCTAAATTATCAACAGAAGGTGTATATCGGATTAATTGTTTGCGGCAGATGCTATATTGGACAGACGGGACGCAACATCAGTGTAAGATTTAAAGAACACCAAATAATCATTTAATTATCTCAAACACAACTGTCGGCAGTGGCAGAGCATGCTTGTTAACAAGGACACTCAATTGGATTCTGAAAACGTTGAAGTGTTGTGTAAAACTAATTATTACTGGCCAAGACTAATTAGAGAATCCATTGAAATTGAGAGAAACAGAAATAACTTCAATGATGACGTCATCCTGATGCTGCTCTATTTAAGACCGGAAGCAACAGGAGAGCTTCACCATTCTTGCCCGATGAAGCTGATTGTAATTATCAGCGAAACGTCGGACTACTCAAATTAAAAAATGCTGTTGATTCTCTCTTCAGCACACCGGTGGGCTAACGAAGTGAATTATTTTGTCCGTTGAAAAACGTGACATTTGACTGTTTGGCCGTGTCGGGTGGTGGAGGGTTACGACACATTTATAAATAACGCGATCTGACCCAAGAACCTATATTATGAATAATATTGGTCGCGAAAGCCTCCCACATGTTAAATTGTTTATTATGACGTTGGGATGTAAGTTGGCTTGATGAGGATTAGGTGTGATCATCAAAATCATAGTCACCACCATCATCACCCTCATCACCATCACCCTCATCACCACCATCGTCATCACCATCATCACCATCATCATCACCACCATCATCATCATCACCATCATCACCATCATCACCACCATCATCACCATCATCACCACCATCACCACCATCACCACCATCACCACCATCATCACCATCATCACCATCACCCTCATCACCACCATTATCATGCGACGCCACAACCGTTGTCATGAACGCCAAACAGCGGCGGCTTCTCTACGTGGCCGCGATGCCGAATGCTCTCGGAGCTATTTAAAAACGGCGCTGCACCTCTCGGCCTCAAACTAAAACGCTGCTGTTTGGTCTGGGCCACAGCAACCCAGAGTCTTCGTCCCGCATCGTCCAGTGATAGAAATCGGAGCAGGGTGACTGCTGCTTGCCGGTTTGCTCGCCGCTCTGCTCGATTCCTTATCGATCATCTTATTGCGAGTCCATCCCCTGTCCCTCCGATGAAGCTTGGGAGATCTGAATGAGGTTAACATATTTCGCAAACAACACGTTGTTGTGAAAATCCAACGCAGAATATGCCTCGGTTTGATCTTCCACGAAGCAGCTCATGGTCCACCCTAAACCGGACCCACTGGACAAACCATGGCAGATGCAAATACCTGATGCACTAAATGGAAAACTCTCCCATAGTATGCGACTGGTGGTGATCCAGAACAGTCAGTCCAACGTGTCATGTCGCAATGCCCCGATTCACAAATACGAAGGAGGCATCACGGCAATGATACCATCCACTTGCCCATCACGTGATTGTCTGGGTATGATCGCCTGCGAATGAAACGTTAGTCGTTGCTCTGCATCTACATCAGCATCCGTGCGGATAGAAGAGGATGATCGCTCTCCGATTGCTACCGCCATGGTCACTGTTCCAGTGGGCGTCACTCGTCGATTCCTTACCCCTGCTGCGTCTGGGACTACCAGACACTGGCTGTGTATTTGTCTCGATGTACGTCGGCAATCGTGCTCATGTGAGGTGTGGGGGAAGGACAACAAACTAGACATAACAATTAGTTCTAAAGAAATTAATTTGTCAATCTACATGATTTGAAAATGGATAGCTCCGGTGGCTTCCTAATATGGGAAGGAAGAGCATTCCAGACGGCCGCGGAAAGCGCATCTGTCTCGTCCCTTCATTCACGCAGTCACAAGCCAGACTCTCCTGATGAGACACTCAATGTCGAAACCAGTCCAGAGTTATTTGCCCGTGTTGATCCAATGCTGCAGAAACTATGAACTCACAGGAAGGCCGTGTGGCTGATGGGATGTCAAGGAACGCTTTAATTGTTTGTATGTGGAGAGACTGCAACATGAATGAGACCCTTTTTGCCTGTATCAAAATGATGAAACATATATAAATAGGCTTTACTCTTTCTAGCAATGAAACAGGAGGTATGTGAAGATGTCGAAATTCCAAATAGATACCTTGTTCAAGTCATCACACATACTTGTGAAAAACATGCAAATAAACATGCCCTGATAATGCTCGCAACGTCTTTGAAACGGATTGGCCTCCACCAGGGACAGCCTTCTCGATGGCCTTGTCTCTACACCAGTGTTAGACCAGATGCATTGTCTGCTGATATATATTTTTTTTATTTCACGCAACGACGCTGATGATGTTTATCGAGCTACATATCAAGATGCATTCAGCTCATTAACGAGCATCTCTACACGTGGGAATGAGCCGGATCGTCCGGAGAAACCCATTCCTTGCGCGAGGGGGCAACACTCGATCCCTCTGCATCGTTGTTCCTGTCGTGAGTTCACGAGTTCGTGTTGTCCCCGCAGGAGGCACCCTGAGTGCAGCATGGCGGTAGCGAGGAGGTCGAGTCTGCTGTGTGTGGCGCTCCTCTTCTCGTGCCTCGTCAACCTCTTCTGGTTCCAGCGCGGCTCCACAACGACGACGACGACGTCGCGGGACGCCGTGACGGGCCGCGAGGGGAGCGCCCTCCAGCGCTCTCTCGAGAGGGTCGCCAACGGGCCAATGGTGGAGACACTCAACGACGGGACTCTGACGGAGCAGCTCAACGACATCGAGACCATGTTGGAGAAGATCCTCAAAGGTGACGGCGATTAGCGGAGTCGGCGTGGGACCACCACTGCACGTGTGTGTGTGTGGGGCGAGCTTGACTGCGGTGACCCAATAGGGCGGATTCATCATGTTAGTGTGTAGGGCACTTGTGGTGGCTAGGAGATGTTAACTACCTCGCCTGATGTGCAGGAGCCTATGGGTTCGATTTCGTGCCTGACGATGCCTTCTGTATATGTGGAGTTTGCGTCTCTCTCTCTTTCTCTACCCATGGTTGCATGGGTTTTTTCTCCTGAGTCCTCCGGTTTTTCCCCCTCCACATTTAGAAACATGTCCCACATTGAGAGTATACATCTCCACGTGATCATGATGATGATGGTAAGCCACTTCGTTGAGCTATAATTTGTGATAGCCAGGCCGCTACTGAAAACAGCTTCACATCTCATTCGGCCTTAGCTGGTAAAATAAAATAGTTTATAGCAGCCAAATACTCTGAACAGACATCAATTCTAAATGTGGAGGGAAAAACCAGAGGACCTCGAGACAAATCCATGCGATGACCACCTCCTGCATACCTGGCGAGGTAGTTAACATCTCCTTGCCACCGCGGCACCCCTACCTCGTCCTGCTATGACCACCCTGTTATCCGGTTCATCGGCACCAACATCAGCAGTAGCATCAGAAGAAGCAGAGCTAACAGGAGGACGTGTTCCATATGGGAGAGTTCATTGTGGATGGGCCCATTACCGCTCAGACGACGGGATTCACAGCAGACTTCAATTATATATCAACATCGCGTTACATACGCAACATGTGTTGTGTTGGCGATACTGCTGGTGCACAGACAGTAATAACGACATCGACACGGTTGTCGATAGCAACACCACCACTGTGTGTGGCATTAAAAGAAAACCCATAATAGGCATTTCGGCCAATAGCCCTTATTCATGGCAATTACTATGTTGCCCTCGTAATCTAAATGGGCATGCTCCCCCCCCCCCCCCGTCATTTACATGGACTTGGGGGGCCCCTTCCTCGTTATCTCTATGGGTGTGGGGGGGTCCCCCTCTCGTTATCTATATGGGTGTGGGGGTCCCTTGTCCTCTTCGTGAACTTCACTTCACACTCAACCCTAACCACATGCCCCTACGACTGGCATCTCCACCAAGTCACACGGCATTGATATGCGATGCTTTTTCTGGAAGTCTTTGCTGCTTTTTCCTGGATTCTTCTGTTGAGCGTAAACATTTTAAGATGTTCCTTGTCCATGTTTCTGTTTGTTGCGGTTGCACCCGATTCAAGAGCCGAATGGCTCACCGGGCGAAATCTAATAAATGAACTGAAACTGAACTGAACTGAAGTCAAGGGTGCAGATCGCAATCTCGTGCTGCCAACTCCCGCTCAGGTTTACCCCCCCCCCCCATTCCTCTCTACCACCCTCCACTGACCTTGGTGCGTCCTATGCAGTGTTCTGGCTCTCGCCAGGTCCATGCCCACGCCAGTCCAGACCCTCACCAGACCCTCGCCAGTCCAGGTGACTCTGTGATTTGCGAGATATTCGCGAGTTATTCTTTGTTTGTTTTTGTAAAGCCCACATGGCGCCGTCCTTAAATAATGTCACGCACCTAGGGGGGGGGGGGGGGGTCAGACATTTGTGACGATGTGTGACAAGGGGGGGGGGGGCGTTTGAGAGATGTGACGTCACATCAAAATGCGCCACTTTAAATAAATATAGACAACACGTTCTACTTAATTAAATAGACTTTTTAATAAATGTTTTCTCCTACAAGCGACATTAAATACGCACTACAATGACAATAGTTTAAAGCGATTTGAAGCATGTTTTATTGTTTCGGGGGGGGGGGGCAGAGCTTTGTGACGTCATATTTGAGGGGGTCTGACATTTTGTGATGCCGTGTGTCGAAGGGGGGGGGGGGGGGGTCAAAAATCGTCCAAAATCGCGTGACGTCATTTATGGACGTCCACTATAAACATCCCAGCTGTTGTCTGCATCCAGTAAAAAGACACGTTTATTAATTACTTCATCTTTATTATTATTGTTGTATTATGCTTATTTATCGCCAGGACAGCCTTGCTTGGTATATTCAGCCTGTAAAGTTTGTTGTGGTTGCAGTTGGTAGTGGTGTGAATCGACAACCTAACCAGAATCATCAATGACTTGGGAGCGTGGTTTTGGGTCATATACAGGCTAGAGGCCACAATAATTGTATTATTTCTATAATGTTTATCATCATCACTCCACTTTATTACCCAAGATGAACCTCAGGCGAGTCTCAAGTCTCTGCAGGAGGGTCCTGCCACTTTTTGCGCTCTTTCAATGGAGGAGGAATCAGAACATGTATTAATACTGGAGGAGGAATCCGAGGAGCTATAAAGCTCTTTGTCACAGATGTCCAGTAGGGGCACGTGGTCAGAACGTTACAACAACAAACACAATACACAAACACAACAGGAGTGAAAAGTATAGGAAAGGTAAACATATCACTTAAAAATATGCAAATAAAAAAAACATTTTTTTAATCTAGCGAGATGAAGCCCATTGAGGTATTAACTATTTTGCAGAAGCCACCTGGCCACAAATGATATCTCAACAAAGTGGCTTATCACCACGTGGAAATGTATAACAGCAACATAATCAGAATAATCGCAATGCATGTTTCTAAAATGTGGAGGGAAAACCCGGAGGAGGACCCGGAGAAAACATCCACGCGGCCACAGGGAGAGAGAGAGATAGAGCAACCGCAAAACTCCAAATAAACAGCAGGTATCGGGATTGGGATCGAATACACGACCTCCTGTATACCATCTCGCCAGTGCGTGGTTGGGGAGTGCGATCTACACAACATTCAACAATCGGGTCGGTGTGACGTTTCCCTGGTGGCTACAACCGGCATCATCGGGCAAGTTGCCATAATTGTGGAAGATGTCCAGTAGAAAGGTAGAGTTTACTCTGGCTCTCACCTGGACATTTACATCTGTTCATGGAGGTCACTCTCTCTCTACCGCGCCTATCTATTTACACACCATGAAGAAGGGTCATTGCCTGAAACGTCACATATTATACATATATTAACGTTTCATTTTCTGAGCCATCCACACACGCGCATGTCTGTAAACGCGCATGGTGCTGCCGTGGGCACGCACGGGACGCGTCGACTCGTTCTCGCTGCTCGGTTTGTCGGTGTTCGCCGCCCAAAGTCGTGACGAGTTTTTGTTTTATTTCTCTTTGCTCCGTGAACCCCCCCCCCCCCCCCCCGGTTCTCCGCTCCCCATTCCACTGCAATGTGCAACCGATGCCCACTGTTCTGGGAGGATTGTTGGCACGAAAAATAACGATTGTTTAGGTTTCACATGTGAAGGCTTCGAACCCAACCCTTGGCGCCTATATATGTATTCTGGCTAGTCTCCCAATGGAAATGTCACTGGGTACTCGAATTGTAAACATTGTTGTGGGTATGAAAGAATAAGATTAGGTTGAACCCTTTTTGGCAGAAAAACGTTGTTAAGATTAACCCCTAGTAGGCTTTCGTGACCAATATCATCTATAATACAGGTTTTATTGGGTTAGATCTCATAAATATATCAATGTTTCGTTAAACCCGCCACCACCCGACACAGCCAATTAGTAAGGTTTGTCACGTGAACAGAACATGGCAATTCGTGACTAGTACAGCACACCGGTGTGTTGGAGAGTAATTACAACTCACTTCATTCGGCGACAGCTAGATTTGTGGAGAAATCCTCCCGTTTTATTGCTTAAAAAGAGGGGTAAATGTGATGGCATCACTTGTGAGCACTTCTTGAGCAATGTGGGGGGGGGGGGGGGGGGTAAATTAATTCATATAAATGACGATGGGAACCCATTGACGGTTGGGTTATTTATATGGTAATTAACGTACAGTATGCATGCACATTGTGTGTACTAAAATAGCCGTACCTGTTATTGTTCAACGATCATCCCTATTGAAGTATGCTGACCTGTATAGGCATGCATTAAAACAATGTGTCATTTGATGATTCGCTGAAAAAACAGCACTAAGCCTGTAGCTATCCGAACGGTAAAACATTTTTAATCTCAATTCCGATAGATTCTGTAATTAGTCTTGGCAAGTAGTAAATAGTTTTTGCATAGAACTTGAACATTATCAAAATCAATTGAGTGTCCTTGTTGGCACTCGTGTTCTGCCACTGCTGACAGTTGTATTTGGGAGTATTCAATATTTATTTGGTGTTCAACCTGCTTGCCCACCATCGCATTTGCCACAAGTATAATGAATATGGTACACACCTTCTGTTGACAGCTTTACCATATAAATACATACCCCAACTGGCAATGGATACCCATTGTCATTTATATGCATTCATTAATCCCCCCCCCCCCCAACATCGCTCACGAAGTGCTCACAAGTGATGCCATCACATGTTGTACTCCTCTATTTAAGGAATGAAACAGGAGGACTTCTCCACAAATACGCCTGATGAAGCTAGTTGTAATTACTGGCGAAACGTTGTACTCAGATTGTAAATATTGTGGCTTTGCTCTCCAACACACCAGTTAGTGCTGTGCTTGTGACGAATTGGCACGTTCTGTTTACGTGACAAACCTTACTAATTGGCTGTGTCGGGTGGTGGCGGGTTTAACGACACATATTTACGCGATCTAACAAAAATACCTGTATTAAAATGTTAAGATGTTCAAACACCAAATAGAAACCTTTTTCAAAAAGTTCCCATATTACGAGGACCTTTTTAATTTACTTTTATACTGGAAAAAAGGTCCTATATTGTTGTGTTTACTCTCCAACATACAACTGGTAAGTGCTGAACTAGCAACCAATATGCATGATTTTGTTAGCGTGATAAAAACCTTGCTAATTGGCCATGTTGGGTGGTGGTGCCGGGTTTAAGGACTCATTTATGCGATCTAACCCACCAAAACACGTTCAGTATGGATAATAATTGAATTGATTGGTAACTGAGCCATGGTTCATTTCTTACCCCCGCCATCGCCCACGAATCCTTAACGAGATTTTTGTATAGGATTGCACAAGAGCGATGGGACATCGAAGAAAGAGGTCGTGTGCGAGGGGAACCAGTGGGTACCCGACCCCGAGACCCCGCTCTTCAAGGAGTGGGGCAAGGACCTCCCGGCGCGGCAGAAGCGCAAGGCGTGTGCCCGCTTCCTCACCTACGGCTACAACGCCTACCTGAGCGACCGGCTGCCCCTCGACCGCGACGTGCCTGACAACCGCCCTCCCGGGTACGCCACTCGGAGTCGCACTCTCGCTCAGCGTCGCCATTATTGTCATCACCACCATAATTATTAGCAACGTTATCATGAGTATTTAACTCTATGTAACCACATGTCTGTCAGTGTGACTGTAGATCTCTCTACGTCCTTGTAAGAGGTCTACCTCAGCTCCCAGTATACACGATTGCTAAACGAGATACGCGTGAATGCAAGTGCGTGTTTACTGTAATACGCTACCATGGGGGTCTGTGATAAACCGGATATTTTTTTTTTATCTCTGGGGCTTTTTTATATCAAAAATGAAAGAAGAGACTTGTTTGTTTGCTGTTCTCGAAAATTTACCTTGCCAAACAAGACACGGCCCACGTTGATCAGAGCGTATCGCTACTTCTTATTTCATATCGCCAATGTAGATGTAGAGCAACGACTACAATTTCACATACTGAACTGAACTAAAACATGTATTTTTTAAATCACGAATTATAGTAGATCAATGAATAGGCCAGGATGAGTCTCATTTGCAATCATGATCTGGGTCACCAAAATTGACTAAACGTGTTGGATCTTGATTGGCGATTTGTAATTGGTCGTTTCTTGCTTACGATTTCTACTCGCTTCATTATCGTACCTCTTGTTACTTGATTTATTTAAAAATTTTGGTCCCAGGGATCGTTTAACCATACTTCCCCTTTCCCGTGCCTCACCACAGCTGCAGCACCAAATGGTACCCGTCAGAGCTGCCGGGTCTCAGCCTGGTGCTGATCTTCTACAACGAGGCCGTCTCCATCCTGCTGCGCGCCGTCACCTCCGCCGTGCGCAACACACCGCACCACCTCCTCAAGGAGATCATCCTCGTCGACGACTGCAGCGACTACGGTGAGAGCTGCAGGGCTGCCACCTCAACCTTCTCCTCCTACACCTGAACCTCCTAATTTTCTACCACCGAATTCCCCACCTCCTAATCCTCCACCTACTAATTCTTGACCCTGTAATCTTCCACCTCGTTCTCCAATTTCTCCTCCACCTCGTCCTCCACCTCCGCCCCCACAGATACAACTGAAAGAGAGATGGATCTCTCTCTCTCTCTCTGTCAGCCCGGCGGATTTCCTGCAGCAAGGGTCAATGCAATTTTGGTATCCGATCTCGGCGGCACAAATAAACTCCCACTACCTTAACAAAGAATGTCTGTTTCCAGGCTGGTGACAACCCGAGTGGGTGGGTGGGGATTGTGTGGGTGGGTAAGTCAGTGAGTGGGTGGCTCAGTGAGTGGGTGAAAATTTGGTGAGTAGGTGGCTCTGTGGGTGGTTGGGAACTGGGTGGGTGGGAATTGAGTGGGTGTGAGTGGATAAATGAGCAAGTGTGTGAGTTAATTAATTCGTGAATTATTAAATAAACTAAAACTATTTAACAACTAAACTATGTTTTATTTCACCAAGTAAGGCCCACTGAACTATATAGCTCTTTTTCAGGAGCGACATGACTATACATGATATCCCAATGAAGTGGCTTAGTACGTGCAAATTTAAAGCAGCCAAATACTCTCAAAGCATGATTCTAAATTTGGAGGGAAAAACCGGAGGGCCTGGATAACAATCCACCCGACCACAGGGAGAGAGATGCACACTCCAAATATACTGATGAGTGCGAGAGTGGTTGAGTGAGTTACGTGCCGATCCACGTAGAAGGGTGCCCTGATCTGGAATCAAACTCGGGAATCATTATTGCTGTGCACCGCCCTCTCCACCAGAATCTGGTGAAAGGCCTCTCAGTCATGGCCCCGTGTAACACGGCTGCCACGGGGGTTGACGATGTTGTCACCACTTCACAGATGACCTGCAGGAAGGGTTCGACTCCCTCGTCCAGGAGCTGGGCCGCAAGTACGACCATGTGAAATTCCGGCTGGAGCGGCACACGGGACGGAGGGGCCTCAGCGCGTCGCGTGTCACCGGCATCCGAGCGGCCTCAGCGCCTGTGGTGGCCGTCATGGACGCCCATGTGGAGTTCCCCGTTGGATGGTGAGTCCGCTTTGCCGTGACGCTTTGCACCGTGAGTTCCATTGATCGTCAGAACCAGCATTGGGCCATTCTGGAGGGTGGGTGGGGTGGGTGGGGGAAGGCGTGATGACATCCAGGCGTGACCCATCCAGCTCATGGGCTGTGGAATGCATGGTGATGTCATTGTGCAGATGTGCAGCAGTGACATCACCACCGCACACATCTCCCTGACTGTGCGCCAGCCAGCTAACTCGGGGTTCCCCGTTGGCCAGTGAGTCCCGAAATCTCTCCCGCAACGGCTCGGCCCATTTCTACTTTTTGGGCCTTTCCATTGTTGACTCGGGCTAGGGGTACCGGTGGACACTGTTGGGCATTACATGAACCTTATGGCGGGACCCCGGGGTCCCATAAGCTCCCGGCTCTCGCATAAACTACGTTGCGACGTAATTTTATGTCTGTTGAAGGCGAGCGACAGGGGAATCAATTCCTCTCGACGAGCTCTACACGATGCACTAATCAAAGGCGATGACCGATTTCCCCCCCCCCCTCCCCATAGGGCCGAGCCAATCCTGGCGCGAATCCAGGAGGATCGCCGTGTGGTGGTCTCCACGGTGTTCGACAACACGCACTACGACACGTTCGTCGTACACCGCTACGAGTCGCAGGCACAGACGTTCACCTGGCAGCTGTGGTGCACCTACAGAGAGCCTCCCCTCGACTGGATCACCAACAAGGACCTCACGGCCCCCATTAAGTGAGTCGCACGCCCGAACGGACTGAGCTGGCTAGGAGATGTTGACTACCTCCCCAGGTATGCAGGAGGTTATTGGTTCGATCCTGACGCTTGCTGTAGATTTGGAGTTTGCGGTGTCTCTCTCCCCGTGGTTGCTTGGATCTTGCTCCGGGTCCACTGTTTTTTACCTCCACATTTAGAAACGTGCGTTTTTAGAGTATTTGTTTACTATAAATGTCCACTTGATAATCCACTTCGTTGTGCTATAATTTGTGATAGCCAAGTCGTTTCTGAAAAAAGAGCTGCATAGCTCAGTGGGGCCTTACCTGTGTAGAGGAGAGAAATACGCGGTGTGCACAGTTAGGCGGGTGCAACTGAGGGCAAACAGGTGTGTGGGTTGCAACATGAGGTTTGCACAGACAAGCCGACAGTAGTTAAGGGGAGAAGCTGGTGTAACTGAGGTCGAACTGGTGCTACGCTGTGACCGTATGTTGGCGCCTAGGAGATTGGAGATGGGGGGTGATGATAAGAGATTAATGGGATGACTGACGCCGGCCTGGCGGCAGCTTAAGTGAAAGCACGTGAGGACTCGGGATGAGCAGGGGGATATAAGCAGGAGTGTGTGTGAGCGAGGGGAGTTGTTTGCTGGGAACCAAGAGTGAAGACATCTCGCCGCTGCCACTCCAGCCGTCAACGGGACCTCAACCCTCACGCCGTCGCCGGGCGGGTGTTGGCTGAACCCCCCGCCCGGGACAGATGGGTGAGTGGGTCTGAGAGAGCGTAGGTGAGGGCAGCGGTGGAGATGCAAAGACGCTGTGTGCGGAGTCGCTGAGTGCGGAGTCACTGTGTGCGGAGTAGCTGAGTGCGGAGACGCTGTGTGCGGAGTAGCTGGGGGCGAAGCTGCTGAGTCGCTGAGAGCAGAGCTCCTGAGTGCAGGATAAGTGAGGTGCAGAATAGATAAGAGCGGATAGAAGTTCAGTATATGTGACTGTACAAATAGTTATAGGAGTGCCTTTAACTTGCGCAAGAACAGGTGAATAAAGTGTAAGCAGGTGACTTGTTTCAACATGTCGGTGTGAGTAAGTTCTGAAGACACTACACCTGGTTAAATCAAAAAATATTGTATCTAGTGAATGATGTGTCCGTTGCATGTGGCCTTCAAAATCCTTTCGCTTGCCAAGTTCACTCAAGTTGCTTTGACCCCCCCCCCCCCCCCCCCAGGAGTCCAATCGTGATGGGCTGCATGGCGGCCAGCAAGAGCTACCTGGAGGAGATCGGCTTTCTGGATGAAGGCATGCAGGTGTACGGAGGGGAGAACGTGGAGCTGGGCCTCAGGGTGAGGACGCACAGAAACTCAGACAAAGATCCCCCGTGTAGCCTTAACAGACTGTTGGGGCAAGTGCTGTTATAGCGAGTAGCAGCACCTTTGAAGGGCAGTACGGCACACGAGGGGCTGGGTAGTCGTCACCACGCTCTGCCCCCATTGTCTCCCCAGTGGTGATGTATACACACTGCACCCAGGTACTCATTTGACCTACGGATAGACCCAGGACCAGTTCAGATAATCTGTCCCTGATGTTGGCCGTGGGCAGGAATTGAACTCTGATAAACTAGGTTCATAGCGCAGTGTGCTAACCGCTACACTACTACAGAGATGCAACTTTGACCAAATTCACTCACTCACTCGTGCATGTTCATACAGACCGGCACAGGCATTATTAGATCACTGTGCTGGCCTGCTGCCTTGTTCAGAGTGGACGGTCATGGTGGCTGGGCTCCTCCTTACTAGAGGGAGAAACACTGAGCTCCAGCCCCATCTTGCAGCCTAATTCAGAGTGAAGGATCACACCGGCAGATCTATTGGGTGATCAGACAGCTCTCTCCTCCACCCCCCTTCTCCCCCCCACCCCGTGTCCAGGTGTGGCAGTGCGGGGGCAGTGTGGAGGTGCTGCCCTGCTCGCGCTTGGCTCACATCGAGCGCTACTTCAAGCCGTACGCCCCGGACCTGAGCATCCACATGCGCAGGAACGCGCTGCGCGTGGCCGAGATCTGGATGGACGACTACAAGAAGAATGTCTACCTGGCCTGGAACCAACCCGTGAATGTACGCAGTGCACTGTTACTGCGAGGCAGGGTAGAGGAATTGTGGGGCTGACTCCACCCAAGGCCGTGCCGGCCTGGGGTAGCTCCCCGCCTCTGCTAGGCTCTTGTGCACCATCATCGCTAGTCCCCGCTAGCAACTACTCCGGGGGCGCGTCACGCAGCCCTCTACCACGCCGGCGCACCTGGCTGGGGACTCGGCTGGTCTCCATCCCTTCTTCAGTGTGAACGTCTCCTGTATAGGACAGTCCTTCCTCTGAGGAACACCCTTCTGGAGGGGACTTCCCCCTCCTCTGAGTCCACCGGCGTGCACCACCCGTTCGTCATACCACACACCGGCTGGGTAACCACTCCGCCACCTCACGACCTCAGACAGGGGGTTAATACTCCACCCCCCCACTTCGATGAGTCTGAGGTGCCTGTGCTAGTGTGTCTTTATGTAGGTAGATATCTCTACACGTGTATGGGTGTCTGTGCATGTATGCACCTACATGTAACCAGCAACTTGTTTTGTTTCCTGTTGGCGAGCCTTCAACACTTCATGTGACGTCAGGGTGTACCCAATCTGGCACACGCGACAAGGCACTATATGTATAGCTGTACCATTATCTGCGTGTGGCCTGTGGAACTCAACACCTTCTCATCCGTCCACACACTTTAATTCCCCAATGCGCCCTCCACCAGACTATCCTCTCCCATACCCTGTGCCTCGTCCTTCCTGGTCTATGCCCACTCTGGGCCCTTGCCTCCTGATTCGCTACCGATAGGGGAGGGGTTGTGCAGGATTCGCCAGCCCCTATCACATGACCCAAACTCTCCCATTCCAGCCCTCCCCTCCTCCCTCAACTGTCTGTTAACTGTCAATCAACTTTTGAACTACTCTCAGCGAGAGGCAGTCTTTCCCACGGGCGTGGGCACGGCCATTTCCATACTTCTTCACGGTGGAACTTACCAGAGGTGTGGACTCGAGTCATGTGACTTGGACTCGAGTCAGACTCGAGTCATGAATTTGATGACTTCAGACTCGACTTGGACTTGCATAACAATGACTTTGTTCCACCTCTGAGGTGTGGACTCGAGTCATGTGACTTGGACTCGAGTCAGACTCGAGTCATGAATTTGATGACTTCAGACTCGACTTGGACTTGCATAACAATTACTTTGTCCCACCTCTGGAACTTACTGCAGGCAGGATAGACAAAGTAGTAACGGTGCCTGGATACAAATTGAAAAACCATCAAAAACTTTGTCACAGGCTTGTGTAAATATACCGTGTTTTCATAGCCTCAGAGATTTTCGAGCTTGGCCATATAATGTCGTAGTCAGCGTAGTCAGCGGTGATCCTGTCAGCATGGCCTTAACATGATCGTGGCCAAGAGAAGGTCAATGTGGAATATTGAGATTGGCCATGATGACTTTTTTTCTCCAGAGTGGGTTGTTGTGTGCAAGAGAAGTCTCTGGGGCCCATCTCAGGACATCAGTTCAACAATGAGTCGATGTGGATGTTAAGAACCTTTTGTGGGTGGAGATCATGCAATGTAGATCACGTACACGTGACTTCCGGCGAGGCAGATTCGCTCTGGAGTAGAGCTCACAGTGAGGAGTTCAACAAATGGACATCTAAGGCGAAACTTTTTTGAGCCAAAGGGTGAATCAAATTTGGGTGAGGATGTTGGTGTTCACTCGCAGCACCCGCCCCCCACCAGGTTTTTGGAGAGCTACATGGTTGGTCTTTGTCTTTTTTTGTTTACAGGGCTCTGGGATAGACATCGGCGATATCTCAGACCGCGTGGCTCTGCGCAAGCGGCTCAACTGCAAGAGCTTCGAGTGGTACCTGGAGAACGTGCTGCCCTCACTGCCCAACCACAAGGATATCGTCCAGTACGGCGTGGTGCGTAGTTCTTCTGCATGTTCAGGCCTGGCTTGTTCGCTTAATGGAGTCTGTTCTCCTAATAACGCGGTAGTAGTTGCGTTTGTGAAGAACATTACGTGATGGAAACATCGCGTTATAATAAATTATATATAATATCGGGCGAAGCACAGTCAGTGATAACACGTGAGATGCGCATGCAGGCTGAGTAGCATATAGAAGCATCCAGCAGCATTCCAATGCCTTGTGTGTGATGCTACGCCGAGGCAGCTGTTACAACCTCTTATTCCTACTCATGCGAGGTAGTCCGTTCACTCAATTATATCCAATTTGCATCCGCATTTGAAAAAAAAAATCTGTTCTTTAATCCATTTATTGCATTATATCTAATTTGCGTCATGAAAACAACAAGCGTTATAGAAGAACTGACTACTTAGACTGTTGGTGATGATTATTTAATTATTTGGTTAATTATCATTTAAGGAGGAGGGGAATAAAAGAAACTCAAACCGATCCTATTTCAGGCATACGAGGCGAAACGTCGGGCATACGTCGTAGTGCACCGAATGATGCGGTGGAGAGCGCGGGGGTGTAATGGTGGTGTGCGCTGCTGCTGTGGCCGGTGTCGCCCCTCTAGATGAGGAGCGTTGAGAGGAAGGACCTGTGCCTGGACCGGGGCGACCCCCAGAAGAACACCCCCATCATCCACCCCTGCCATGGATTTCAACCCCAGGTGCTCGTCACAATTTCCCTTCCACGTGAAGTTTGTTGTCCTTCACCCCCCCTTCTCCCCCGTACCTTTGATTTAGTGTAGTGTATAGTATCGTGTATAGTGTAGTGTATATTAGTGTAATATATAGTAGCGTATAGTGTTGTGTATAGTGTATTGTATAGTAGTGTAGTCCATAGTAGTCTAGTGTATAGTAGTTTGTATGTCTGTTAAACTTTCGCAACCGTATGTAGCAATCTGTGGCTAATCAGAGGTGCGGGGGGAGAGACAACAAACCAAAACACAAAAAAACAGATATGAGGGTTTTGTGTTGGACTAGTCCATAAAACCCTCAGGACTGAAAAGAGTATTAAAGACTGTCTTTCATTCTAGCCCTGCCAAGTTGGGGGGCAAATATTGCTGCTGTGTTTGATTCCCAACTGAGTAATTTGCATTTGAGTAAAAAAAAAAAAGTTGGGATCGTGACGCCACCACGACATCTTTAACGTCTGCCATGCAACCTGAAGCTAACGGCCCGTTGGCATTTATTACGGCCGCTATCGCGGTATTAACCGGGGTGTCCGTTGTGTATTGTTTAAAAACCACGTGCCTCTGCAAGACGAGTGGCGAATGTGGGAAGGCATTTTTTTCGAATTTGGTAAAAAAAATGTAAAAGCCTCACAATGGACTGTGGTGAATACGAGTCGGTGGTGGTCCTTGATAAATAACGTCACGAAACGATTCCTTAAAGAGCCGTCTGCTGCTCCGGAGCCGCAGGTTGCCGACCCTTGCCCATCGTAAATTGGACTCCCGTCGCAAACTGAACTCCAATGGTCAGAGGTCGGCAACCAAAACAACAAGAAGAGCCATTTTTTTTTCGAATTTCAAGAGCCGCACCGCAGTCACTTCAAGAGCCACCACATCGCGGCTCCGGCCGCCGCACGTTGCAAACCCCCTGCCCAAGCGCGACGGCCCTCTCTACGTCAGTTTAACACACTGCAGCAGTAGTTGGCCTTCAACACCAATATTATCTATAATAGGGTTTCTTTTTGGGGTTAGCTCGCGTTAATATAAATGTGTCGTTTAAACCCGCCACCACCAGCCGACACAGCTAATTGCTAAGGGGTTGTCATGTAAACAGAAGCCCGCCAGTTTAGTCACGAGTTCAGCGCTAACCGGTTGTGCGTTGGGAGAGTAAATACGCAGCGCCGTTTACAATTCGATTGACCGTGACGTTTGCGCCGGTGATTGCACAACGACGCTCTGGGATGCAGTTGGCAGTGGAAACGTCTACCAAGAGGATCATGGTGGGCTTTAACGTGGACCTGAAGTCTCCCGGAGTCATCTGCGTGGGGATGTCCGAGGCAGGGACTGAGCCCGCCCTGCTCGATTGTGACCTGGAGTCGGTGCAAGAGAGGATCCTCAAGTTCCAGGTGGGTGGCCCGCACCTGTGGACGCTTCACAGCATTCCGCTCGTTTATACCTAGAAGCGCCTTACCGCCATGACTCAAGGCTCTCTCGTTCAGGAGGGTCCTGCCTCCCCCCCCCCCCCCCCCCCGTGTGTATCCGTGTGTGTGTATCTGTTAGTGTATCTGTGTGTGTTTGTGTGTGTGTAAAATGTCGAACGCCTGCTGGCAGGAGGTCACGGGGCAGACCCAGGTGCCACAGGTCGACTGACTGAGATGACTGAGATGAATGGCTGATGCACCACCTGTGCCCCCTACTGTGCCTACTTGCTGTGCTTTAGCCATCCGGCGCTCCGCTCGTTGTTGTGAGCATCGCTCCACCGCCCTCTGTTGTTGTTGAAGGGCGACTGCCTCCAACTGCCCAGTAGCGTCCTTTACGAGCCTCCTCCACAGAGGCCAATCTTGACACCGCTGGTACCAGTCAGAGGCAAGTCCACTCAGCTCCACATCCTCCTTCTCTTCTCTAGCCAGTGCCGCGCCCATTTAGCCCCCTTGATCCCGCTGAATTAAAGCTGTTTGGGCATGTGGTGATTGGGCATGCGGGCTACATGGCCTAGCCAACGCAGCCTTGCCTGCCGGAGGAACTGACCGATGGGACTTGTCCAGATCTTTCGAGGATTTGTGTGCTCCTCACACAATCCAGCCTGGTTAAACCTAGGATTGATCGTAGGCAGGCCAGCCTAAATGTTTCTAACCGGCAAAGATGTTCCATTAGGGGGGTCCACGTTTCGCAAGCGTAGAGAAGAGAGGGAATGACTGTGGCTGAGAAGACCCGAAGCTTCATGCGGAGCAACAGACCAGGTAGCTTCCACACAGCGTTACGCAACCGATGAAACGATAATGCCGCTCGACTGATTCGGAGTGAAACCTCTGCTGTTAAACCGGAGCCAGTCATGAGCATGCTGCCCAGGTATGTGAAACTCTCCACTCTCCACAACTGCTCCATCACCGATTGGGAGTTGTGGGGGTGGAGTGCCCGATGGTACAAAATACCCAGGCAGGTGCTTCGTTTTGGTGGGGCTGATGATGGTAAGGCCCCAGCTCTTAGTGGCACACTCCAGTTTCAGCAGCAGCAGCAGCGTCTCCAACTCCTCCTCTGAATGAGCAGCAATTACCAAATCATCGGCATACATAATGTGATTGAGCAATAGGGAGCCATCCCTTGACCGCACCCGGGCATCGATCAGCCTCCCATTGTATTTGTACCAGATGGAAATTCCTCCAGTGCAGCTACTGAAGGCTTCACGAACTACGTGGTCGAAAAATATGTTAAATAATGTTGGAGCCACAGGACATCCCTGTCGCACCCCAAGGTGTACAGGGAATTGCTCTGACTCCCGGTCACGTAGTTTTACCCGGGCCTGCTCACCATCATGAAGGTCCTTAATGAGCATGAGCAGAGGGTCAGGGACTCCGAAAGCACGAAGAACAAGCCAGAGCCCAGGCCTACTGATGGTATCATAGGCCTTGACCAGGTCAATAAAACAGAAATGTAGGTCTTGTTGGAATACCCTCCACCTCTGTTGTAGCAAACGCACAGAAAATATGACATCTGTGCAGGACCGCCCTTTCTTGAAACCACATTGAGGCTCCGCAAGCCTCTCCTCAGCGTGCCTCGCAAGGCGATGTTGAATAATCCTTGCCAGGACCTTTCCCGCCACACTGAGGAGTGAGATGCCCCTGTAGTTGTTACAGTCTGTGCGGTCCCCCTTCTTAAAGAGGGGTACCACAAGGGCATCCTTCCAATCCTTTGGAACCCGTCCAGTTATCTAGACTGTTGTTAAGATGTCATGTAGGGCAGTCTGCGCACAAACGCCACGCTCCCTCAAGCATTTCGCTTGGGAGATCATCTCTGCCCGGTGCCTTTCCTGGTCTCAGACTCTGGATCGCCTTTAGTACTTCCTCAATAGATGGCACCTCAGCCAGCCACTCACAGGGGGTGACGTCTTCCTCCAATATTTGAGGCACCGCAGCCTCAGTAGGGTCATCCCCACTTTGTCCCGCGATGTTTTCTATGTCGCGGGATTCCCCCTCCCCCAGAACTTCCCATAAATGCTCAGCAAATCTGCAAACCTGTTCCTGGGTGTCGGAGATTGGATCACCGTTCTTTCCCCTAATGATGGTAATCGGTGTGGCGCTGCAGGTTACTTTTTGATGGAGTTAAATAGGGATTTGTGATGGCGGGCCATTGAGGCAGACTCCATCTCCTCCACACATGCGCACATACACACGTGTACATATCTGTTTTGTGCGTGGCCCCTGCTGCAGGACGGAGAACTGCGAAGCGGAGACGGAGCCAAGTGCCTGGAGGTGCGAGAGGTGGAGGGCGAGAGCTTTGGCGCTCGGCTCGTCATCCAGCCCTGCACCGGAAAGAAGTGGATCGTGGAGTTTTACAGTCCCCCCAAGTGATCCCAGTCATCATCCTCTTCATCATCGTCATCGTGATGAAGACGGCGATGACGATCGTGACGATGATCGTTTACAGAGCGAGACCAAATTTTCTATAATAATTATAATTAATGATAAGAGAGGTGGCAACTGATTTGTGCCTTTGGGATGTTTTTTTTTAAGCAATATATATTTAAAAGAGGAGAACTGTAAAGAAACGACAGTGAAACTCTCTGCTGTGTTAACACGGTTGTGCCGATTTCTGAAGGGCTGCATTTTGTTTTGCTTTGCGCGGGAATAGTTGCACGGCGAGAGCCGATATCACAGCGCGGGTGTCGATTGACATGGCTGGCACCGGCGTCACAACGGGAATGCCCGCGCGTCTCCGCTTGTATCTCCGTGTTTGTGTCTCTGCGGGTGTGTGTCTCCGTGTCTGTGTGTGTCTCCGTGTCTGTGTGTGTGCGTGCGCGTCTCCGCTTGTATCTCCGTGTTTGTGTCTCTGTGCGTGTGTGTGTGTCTCCGTGTCTGTGTGTGTCTCCGTGTCTGTGTGTGTGCGCGTCTCCGCTTGTATCTCCGTGTTTGTGTCTCTGTGCGTGTGTCTCCGTGTCTGTGTGTGTCTCCGTGTCTGTGTGTGTGCGTGCGCGTCTCCGCTTGTATCTCCGTGTTTGTGTCTCTGTGCGTGTGTGTCTCCGTGTCTGTGTGTGTCTCCGTGTCTGCGTGTGTGCGTGCGTGTATCCGTTTGTATCTCCGTGTTTGTGTCTCTGTGTGTATGTGTCGGTCTGTGCGTGTGTCTCCGTGTCTGTGTGTGTCTCCTTATCTGTGTGTGTGCGTGCGTGTATCCGTTTGTATCTCCGTGTTTGTGTCTTTGTGTGTATGTGTCGGTCTGTGCGTGTGTGTGTCTCCGTGTCTGTGTGCGTGCGTGTATCCGTTTGTATCTCCGTGTCTGTGTGTGTGTGTATCCATATCCGTGTGTGTGTGTCTTTGTCTTTTAGTCTCCATGTTTCTGTGTGTGTATTAATGTGTGTGTGCATGTGCGTCATCGTTTGGGGGGCCAGCGACGGCGGCCGACGGCAGCTTGCACTGCGCGTGCCTCGCCGGTGGAGAGGCGAGTGGGGGAGGCTCAGGGGAGTGGGGGGGGGGGGCTCAGGGGAGTGGGGGGGGGGGGCTCAGGGGAGTGGGGGGGGGCCGCATTGTCCACTCAACACCCCGGGCTTGGATCTCTCAAGTTGTCTCGCTCATCCACCGGCGCACGTTCTTTGCGTTCTCGGGAGCCAGTTGGTCGATCCCGATCCGCGTTACGTCGGCCTCTCGCGTATTTATTATTACTTGAGTTCGGGCGGTCGTGTTTTATAAGACACCGTTGCGTGTTGTGAATACACACTGAAGGAGTTTTGCTTTGAGTGAATCTGCGACGGGCGTGCGTGCTTGCCATGCCCCCCCCCCCCTTTGTTTCGCTAGTCGCGCCTCTGCTAGCAAAACCGTTCCTGTGCCGGGCGGCCACTCGCTCCCTCTTAGTCTCACGTACGGCTGATGTAGACGCAGGGCGACAACTACAATTACAATTTTCAGATAATAAGCGCGTCAGGAGTAAGCCGATTCGTGAATCATCATCGCTGCGATGAGGTCTCCGTAGTATTTGTGGATCGGGGAATTGCGTCGTTACACATCGTGTAATAACACGCTGGAGACGGCTTGTGGAATCGGTCCTTTTATTTCACTTCTTGCAGTTCACAAACACTCCCGTTGCTGGCAGGCAACGGGAAGCGGGCAGACAGCCACCAGAGACACACCGCCACGTGGCACCCGGAGCCCCACTCGCGCGTGGTCCCTCTCTCTCTTCGTTCCGTGTCTGACCCCGTGTCTCTCCTCTCTCACCTTATTTAATGCCTGGGTCACGTGGTACACTCCAGCCAATCCCCTCAATAGCCTGCGCCGAATGTTCCAGATTCCCCATCAACTCCCGGGACCACGCCCCTGACTTCTCTTCCCATTGGCTGAGGCCAAGACCAGCGAAACCAATCACCGAGCTGACATCCCGTGATCACGCCGAGGCCATGCTCCCAGGCTCTCCCCCCATTGGCTGTAAAGCGGGACCGGCAAAGCCGATCACCACGTGAATCCGACATAGGCTCTTATTACACATCGTACGGTGTGGTCTGGGTAGCCACAGTCGCAGACTACTGGAAAGTTTTTAATTTCCCATTTGGGGATGGTGGGGGAACGGTGGTGCAGCGGTTCGCATTCTGTGCTACGAACCCGGCGACCCGACTTCGATTCCCGCTCACGGCCACCAACAACATTGACGATTATCTGAATGTGTCCTGGGTCTCTCCTGTATGTATGTTGACCTTCATTGGCACGAGGTCACCTCGGTCTCAAATGAGTACCTGGTAAGATGTGTAAAGGTCGCCACTCGGGAGACAAAGGCGGCCGGGCGTGGTGCTGGCCACCCCACCTCCTCGTGTGCCGTGTCGCCCTTCATAGGTGCTGCTCGCCAACAGCACTTGACCCAACAGTGTGTTTAGGCTACCCGGGGGATCTTTGTCTTTGGTGGTGGTAGTGGCTATGCCGCTGCATGTGGCTGCTGCCTGTGATCCGGCACTGCTGCGAAGGCAATAGCAGCAGCTGTGAGGGTTGGTGGATCACCGCACAGACGGGTTGTGAAGCTCCCGTCAGTGCCCGTAGGTGTGGGCGTCGAGGAGGAGCCGTACTCCCTGGCTCTGCTAGGAGGAGGTGGTACAACCAAAGTGTGTGGACTAATCTCCATCTGTTCCGTCTGCACGGGATAGAGAGAGGTTGCTTCCCCGAGTCGTTCTATCTCTCTGCGTGTTCTAAGTCATAATTATTGTATTAATATCGCAGTGATATTTTCAGGCAGCTCGCATTCAAACGAGACGCGTGTTAACCGGGGCCGGCCGCCTTCCGTCTCGCTGCTGCGTTTAAAAACAAAGAGATTGAATGCAGTCTGCGGTGGTTTGGCAGTAGCGGGGCGATGTTGCTAAAATTATTATCTGGTGACTGCTGCTGCATTGGCAGTGGTTGTGCAAACAACAACAACTCTCAACGCATTCCGTGCAACAACATTGCCTGTTGTCCTTTCTCAAAGACGCCAGCGAGCGACGCTCTTCCACATACACAGGGGCGCCACGGTGGCGAAATGTCATCTCCCTCGCCTGGTATATAGTGGGTCGTGGGTTCCATTCTGACCCTCTTGCCTGCTATATATTTGGAGTTTAGCGTATTCTCTCTCTCTTTACTCATGCTCGTGTGGATTTGTCTCCGGGTCCTCCAGGGTTTCCCTTCACATGAAGAATCAACATCACGCGTTTAGAGTATTTTGGCTGCTATTCATTTCCACACCAAGGTGATGATAAGCCAGTTTCGTTGAGTATATCATTTGTGGCCAGGTCGCTTCTGAAAAGAGAGCTACAGAACTCAGTGGGATTTACCTGGTAAATAAAATGTATTTTAATATTCAGCTCTGCCGGTGATATTGTCCCGAGAACTTTATATCGCACACTTCCAGTTGCTATAACCAATTATTGACATGGCTGGCGAAGTCACATCACTCGCTGTCTTCCCTGCCTCTTTGTAGAAACATTTTATTGTCAAGGCCCACGTCAACCACGGAATGCGTCGAGTTTGTTATCTTCTTCCACTCTGCACGTGACGCCATGCACCACGTGTGCAGAGACCATGTGACGTCATGTGCGACGTGTGCAGAGACGTACTGACGCCATGTGCCACGTGTGCAGCAGAGATGAAGTGACATCACTTGGCGATGGGAAAAATGTCACAACGTCCTGTGCACTTAACGCCAAAAAACGTGCATCTCCCGTTTCCTGCTCTCTGTTGTTGCTGATGCAGGCAGGCAGTGACGAGAAGGAAACTGGCACTATTTGGACACACACGTACGATGGACAACATCAGGGAAATTTAAAGTGGTGTTTGTTGTTCGGTAAAAATGGAAAGATCCAGAAGGAGTGGAAGACCTAACAGAGATGACTTGAAGACATTAAGAGATTGGTGCCAGAAAGATGTGGCCACTACTTCAGCAGATTGGCACTACAAGATAGAGAGGAAAGTGAAAACAAATGTGAAGTCGACACTTACTACGGGCTGCATACCCATGGATTGTGATGATTATTATTGTTGCTATACTATGCACGTTTACCCAAGACTTTTAAAAAGGGTTCTGCAACATGTTTTGCACTAGGGGAGCGATGTTACTGCTCGGTGTGAATTCCAATTGAGAGGTTTGCAGGTACAGTTTTTTTCTCAGCGTTTGTTGGGATGTAATTTGGCCAATACCAATCACATTCTGTGTGTGTGCGGGTGTGGGTTTAGCTATGGCACTGTCGGGGGGCACAGCTGGTGCATTTGCCAGATCTTTGGTCGGTAAACCCATCGCACCTGCTGGGTCTGTCCCGTGGCCTTCCAGCAGCGAGCCTTCGGCACTTCACGTGACAGCCTCAAAATGCACCTGGCCTGGCACAGATGCCGTGGTGACGTCACCGTCACTTAGTGGCGAATGGCGGGTACGGGTCTGGGTGCGGGTTTGGGTTCAGCAATGGGAGGAGGAAGCCCACGCAGACCAGGGGGAGAAAGAACATCGTGAATCATCACAGGCGCTCGAGTCGGGAACGGATTGCGGCCCCCTTCTTGCTGCGAGGTGCGAGTCTCAGGGCTGCGTCGCCATCACCCTGCCGCCCCCGTTCCCCTGCGCGTACCTCTTCCTCTCATCTCACTCGCCTCTCCCCAACAGCGGTCTGATCTGTCTTTGTCATCCGGCACTGTCACAGCGTCCGTACGCTTGACTGCCAACCTTGACCCTGACTGCCAAACTTGACCCTGACCGTCAACCTTGACTCTAACCGCTAACCCTGACCGCTAACCTTGACCACCAACCCTGACCCTGACCGCCAACCCTGACCCTAACTGCCAACCCTGACCGCCAAACCTGACCGCTAACCCTGACCGCCAACCCTGACCACCAACCCTGACCCTGACCGCCAAACCTGACCGCTAACCCTGATCGCAAACCCTGACCCTGACCGCCAACCCTGACCGCTAACCCTGATCGCAAACCCTGACCCTGACCGAGCCTGTGGATCGTTGCCGGTCTGGATGACTGCACCACCGCCACCGTGCTCAGTGACGCGTGTCGGAGGCGATGAGACCGCGCGGGCCTCTGCCTCGCGGACAGCGAAGGGCTGTAAGTGAAACGAAACATCCATTGCTGTGCTGCGCGCTCCTATGCTGCAGTTTGGTTCATATCGGACTGTCTTAACCAATAGCGTAAGTCGAGTAACTCGCATAAGGAGGAGGGGGAGGAGGTGCCTTGCCGTGGAAGCGTAACGCGACCCGAGTTCGATTCCCGCTCACGGCCAACACCGGTGACGATTATTTTAACCGGTCCTAGGCCTCCCCTAGATCGACTCAGCCTCAAACGAGTAACTGGTGTGCTGTGTGAACATCGCCACTGGGGGGACAAAGGCGGTCGGGCGTGGTAAATCCAAGTCCCGGGCGAAGCCGGGCAGTCAAGCTAGTACATATATATCATAGTCTATATACAGTATATCATACTCTATATACAGTATATAATAGTCTATATACAGTATCCAATTAAAGCTTTCGTGACTGCAGGGATTCATCTTCTTGGTGCTTTCGGTAAAGTCACGTAGAAGGGAAATAATAAAATAATAAAAATAAAACATAATAAAATAATTCTCACGACGTTTCGGCCACAACGCAAGCAGCCGTCCTCACGTGAAGAAGAGGTCTGTCTTTCCCTGCTACGTGACTTTACCGAAAGAATCAAGAAGATATATACAGTATATGACAGTCTCTGGGGTGCGACCGTGCGAAAAGACATGAAATATCGTGGCCCCACTCTAACCGATTTGCGCGCCCCTCCTGAGCTCACGATGTAGCCACTGCGCACGTCGACCTCGACCCCCAAACGCAGTCGCCTCGTACTCCTCGCACGAGGCGCATTCTCACGTGGGCGATAGCCGCCCCCTCGTGGCTGCACACTGCAATTAACAAATCTGGGTCGTGGGAGCAGTCTTGTTGTTGTGCTCCTACAACGCGGTATTCGTTGCGTTCCTGAAGAACACCGCGTCAAATCGTGTTATTATAAATAACAGATAATATTCGGCTGCGTCGGGTGGAGGAGGGGACCTACGACACAACATCGAATCTAACTCGAACGTCAATTGTGAAGAATGTTCGGTTTGCTCTTCTCGAGCAAAGCCGGGCGTTCTATAGCCACAGCGGCCTTCATTTGTGGCGTTATGTTTCTCTGTCCCGGAAATCGGTTGAAGTTTAGTGTATGTGTGTTCTTTCCAAGTTGAGCCACAACTTCTCGAGGAAGAGTTGTGTGTGTGTAGCTTCAGCACGGTATACGTGCCCGCGAGGGAGAGTGCGTGTACCGATGGCTACATTGTGTGTGTTCAATACATCGTAGCTCAATATTGGTGTGTATAATAATACTACACATCCCACAAGCTCTTTCATTTAAGCCACTTCAGTAATTTATACTCGTCGCGGGTGTGTGTTGAACTTCTTTCGCACTGTACGTAGCCAACCCCGCTAATCGGAGGTGCCGGGGTTGGAGTCAGGACAACGGACGTCCAGCAACAAACAGCACTTTTAAAATAGTAACAATGATAATCATATTCTTGGTTCTTTCGGTAAAGTCACGTAGAAGGGAAATAATAAAATAATAAAAATATAAAACAATACAATTCTCACGACGTTTCGACTGCAACACAAGCAATCATCATCAGAAACCGCCACTTTTTTCAAATTTGTTTTGCTGTGGATTTCACACCTAAAGATGATTGCTTGTGTTGCAGTCGAAACGCCGTGAGAATTTTATTGTTTTATATTTTAAAAATTTTGTTATTTCCCTTCTACGTGACTTTACCGAAAGAACCAAGAATATGAATCCCTGCAGTCACGAAAGTTTAAATCGAAATTTAATGATAAACATTGTTTACCTCTTTATCCACGAGAGTCACACTGATTCGTGGAACTCATTCTCAGGAGGGCCTTGCTCGCTGATTGGGTGTTTTATATTTATTTTAAGATGCTTTGAGACAATTCAGGGCGGGGTGTGCTTGATTCTAATCTAATAAAAGCTGTTTCATTTTTACCACTTATGGACCCACTCATCTATGTAGCTTTTCTCCTAAGCGACCTATCACAAATGATAGGTCAGTTAAGCGGCTTATCATTATCATCATCGTGCAGAAATGCATAGCAACAGCCAAATAGTGGAAACGCGTGACGATGTTGATTCTAAATGTGGAGGGAAAAACTGGAGGACCCGGGGAAAAATCCATGCGACCACGGGGAGAGAGACACACGCAACCCCAAGATATACAGCAGCAGGCGTCAGGGTCGGGATCGAACCCACGACGTCCTGTATACCAGGCGACGTAGTTAACATCTCCTAGCCACCGTGGGGCCCAAGTCACGCAGGAAGAACCCGGAATAATCTGAGAAAACCCCCCAGAACCGCGCGAGGGAGCAACACTCCATCCCCGTAGAGATGTAAACAGAGTGGGCGATTAGTCCACTTGCTGTACGGTCTCCTCCGGCCCGGCGAGGAGAAGGCAGTACACCTCGTCGAGACCCACCCAAGGGGAAGGGAAGTTTCAAATCCCATCTGTGTGTGATCCACCAACCTTCGTGATGGACTGCTCCCTGAACCACAGCGCTGTGGATGGATCTCTCCAGGCCGAATGATGCTTATCTTGCGATATATATTATTGGTGCCGTGGTGCAGAGATGTTAACTGCCTGGCCTGGTATACAGGACGTCGTGGTTTCGATCCCAACCTTGACGATGCCTGCTGTATATTTGGAGTTCGTGTGTATGTGTGTCTCTCTCTCCCCGTGGTCGCGTGGATTATTTCCAAGTCCTCCGGTTTTCCCTCCACATTTCGCATCAACATCACGCTGCTGCTATGAATGTACAAGTGGTGGTGATGAGCCACTTGGTGGAGCTATCATTTGTGGCCAGACATTTCGGCAAAAGAGCGACATTGCGGCTCAGTAGTTTTGTTTTAGTATATTTTATTATTTATTTATTACGCTTGTTTTCCCAGAAGAGCTTCACCAAGTCCCAACGCTTTCAATAACAGCTACCTCGCTCGATTAAAGAGTCAGAATATATACGTAAAAATAATTCAGAATCTGAATATTTATTCTGGAGGAATCTGATGAGCTATAAAGCTAATTTTCACAGATGTCCAGTAGGGGCACGGGGTCAGAACGTTACAACAACAAACAAAACAACAACTCTATAGGAGTGCAAAGTATAGGAAAGGTAAACAAATCCCTAAAACATACAAATTCAAGTCTTTTAAAGAAATGACCCAGTCACAAATGATAACTCAACGAAGTCTCGGCTTATCATTATCATCATCACGTGGACATTTATAGCGGGAGGCAAATCCTCTAAACGCGTGACGTCGTTTCTTAATGTCGAGGGAAAGACCGCAGGACCTGCAGAGAAATGAAATCCACTCTCCCCATGGCCGCAGGGCCCGAGATGCCACCGCTGGTTCATTCGGTGGCCGCTTTCGCCACGTGCCCAACCTCCCCGAGGTGCCACCGCTGGCGGGAGCAGCGGCGCACCACCAGCCTCAGGCCCTGCTCATCGTCGGGGCTCTCCGTCACCTCCAGGCAGTTGCCGCTCTCCGTGTTCCGAATCTCTCCGTCCTGCGGGTGCCGTCGGTGGGTGCGTGGGTGGGCGGGTGAGTGAGTGAGTGGGTGAGTGAGTGAGTGGGTGAGTGGGTGAGTGAGTGGGTGGGTGGGTGGGTGAGTCAGTGAGTGGGTGGGTGGGTGGGTGGGTGAGTGAGTGAGTGAGTGGGTGAGTGAGTGGGTGAGTGAGTGGGTGGGTGAGTAGGTGGATAGGTCGGTGGATGGACAGATGGATGGGTGGGTCAGTTGGTTGACGGGTGGTTAGGGGATATAAAAAAAGGAAAAATCATGCACACGCGTGGGTTATGTGACACTTTCCACTGAGGCGAGTTTGTCCTGGGAAGTATGGCACTTAATTAATTATGTATACGTCTTGTTTACCCAGGAAAGCCTCACTGAGTCTCAACACGTTTTCTTAGCAGGGTCTTCCTAACCTGCTGGTCATTTCTCAGCATTGGGGATGTGGTGTTGGCCAATAGCAGTTCCACTGTGGATGTGGGTTTAGCTATGGGAGATGGAAACCGAAAAACACGGAGGAAACCTACGCAGAAGAGGGGAAGATTACACACTCCACACACACACTCCCACACACACACACTTCACACACACACTCAAAACACACACTGCACACACACACTCCACACACACAAAGACAAAAATCCCCCTTATAACTTTAACAGACTGGGACAAGAGCTGTTAGCGAGCACCTATGAAGGCCGGCACGGCACACGAGGGGGTGAGTGGCCAGCACCACGCTCGGCCGTCTTTGTCTCCCCAGTGGCGATGTTTGACACACCGCACCAAGTACTCATTTGAGGCCGGAATCGACCGAAGGGAAGCCCAGTGGCAGTTCACATAGGCGTCGCCGATGTTCGCCGTGAGCGGGAATCGAACTTATGTTTCCAGGTTTGTAGCGCAGAGCGGCAACCACTACGCCAGCACTCCCCAGCACCACCAGCACCACCACCAGCACGGTCACCTGAGTGAATTTCCAGTGCATCCTGCGTCTCTGCTGCAGAGCGAGCGAGCAGGCGATGAGGGCCGGGCCACCGCTCTCCCTCCCATCCACCTCCTCCTCCACCTCCTCCACCTCCACCAGGCAGCGTCTCTTCGGCCTCCACAGGTCCAGGCTCCAGTCTCCAATGAGCAGCTCGGACGTGGCCGTCAGGCACACGCGCTGCGCCGCACGCGACACATCCACCGTCGCGTCGTCGTTGTGAGATGTCAACTAAACTATCTTGAATTTTACCAAATGATAGCTCAAGGAAGTGGCTTATCGCCATCGTGTGGACATTCACAGCAGCAGCCACATACTCTAAACGCGTGGTGGTGTTCATTCTAAATGTAGAGGGGGAAAGCGGAGGACCCGGAGAAAAATCCACACGACCACGAGGAGAGAGACACACGCAGACTCCAAATATACAGCAGCAGGCGTCAGGATCGAACCCACGAGCTCCTGCATACCACGCGAGGTAGTTAACATCTCCTAGCCACCGTGACTCGGGACATCTATCGTGAGATCTATCGTGAGATCCATCGTGAGATCGTGAGATTTAAGATGAGATTTATCGTGTGATGTGAGATCAATCGCGAGATCAATCGTGACCCCTCTTCGCCATCCCGTTAGAGAGAGACGCAGAGGGCGAACCAGGCGCGTTTCCTGTCAGGCCGAGTTGGCGAACGCTCTGCCCACCCAGAGCCTCACCTGCGTGGAGTAAATGTGGCACGGGTAGAGGATGGGCCGCTTCTTCTCGGGAGAGCCTTGGTCCAAACACAGATCTTCTCTCACTTCGTTTTTCATCTGCCGAGGACAGCAGAGGTGAAGGTGGACGGCGCAGAGGTGGTGCAACTTTATGCCTGGAGGTCTCCCCCTGTTCTGCAGTGAGTCGGTGGTGAATGTGTGAGTATGTGAGCGAATGGCTGGGTGAGTGGGCAGTCGGAGGCAGTCGCCCTCCAGCAACAACGGAGGGCAGATGAGCGACGCTCACAACAACGGGAGGAGGGGTGGGGCTGATTGGGGAGGGGCTGGGTGGGGAGGGTGGGGAGGGGCTGGGTGGGGAGAGTGGGGAGGGGCTGGGTGGGGAGAGTGGGGAGGGGCTGGGTGGGGGGTGGGAGGGGTGGGGCTGGGTGGGGAGGGGCTGGTCACCCCGTGGTGCCCTTATAAAACTCAACGTTTAACCTACTCACGCCGGCTTGTGCCCGCCCTCACAGTCGGCCATATTTTTGGAATACACCACGCCGCCGTTGACCTTGGCCATTGACCGAGCAACCCAACGTTCCTACCAGCTCCCTCCGCAGGAGGAATGTGTTGTAGTCTGTGCCCTCATTCGATGGGAGCGCGACATGTGCCGCAGAAAATCATATTTTATTAGAAATTATTTGAAATAAAGGTAAGCGTAAACATTTAGTAAGCGACATTTTCCTCAACTATTTTTTACTGTTGTTAGCATATCGGATGACGTAGATTTAAAAGGACGCCGTTCATTTTCATTGATGACAAACTCAATGTTCTGACGGGACGACTGCATGACGAGCGCCATGTTGTTTTACTTTTGTTTAAGCTTAAATATTAGTTTGACTGTTCTTTTTAGGTGTAATATACCTCACTTACAACGAGTGAACGACTTGTTACCAATGCAAAAAATTGCAAAGAGCAGCCAACAAATGAATTGCAATAAATAAATAAATACATATGTAATTAGCTTTTTGTTTCTAAAATACAAAATTTGTTAAAATTGCTGCATGTAAAAACAAGTTACCATAAAGCACTTAGCGCCTCATTGCATTTTTCCTTTCTTAGTAGTCTCTGTCTTATATTCCTGCTTGGTCTAGCTGTTCAGGGAATGTTATTGGCTTCTTGCTTTGTGTATTTATTATTTAAATCATATACTCATATGTAATTTCTTACATTGAAATTTTACGATATCTTTGAGAATTTAGTACGGTTTTAATTTGTAAATAAAAACATATATGTGTCAGATGGATATAAAAGAAAGCATGAGTCAGAACACGAGAAGAGGAATACACAATACACAAGGATGAAGCATTGAAGGAGATATAAGGGATATTTTCTGAAGTTCATGAACAACGATGTGAAGAATGGAATTATCACTATTAATGATAAAGCTGGATCATGATAATAATGAACCTCATGAAAATGTTGTTCTTGTTGCAGACGATCATTCGCATATAGAGGGTAGATCAAGTGAAGAACAGCTCATGCTCTCCTTGGAACCAGATGATGTGGTGGAAAAAAATCAGACTCCAAGGCAAACATCATCTGCTGCCTTTACGAGTTGGCTTGCCAGTGATCCTGCACTCTGGACAGAAGTCACCGCAGATTTTGAGTCAGAAAAAGGCGAAATACACATGCCAGATTGAATGATCGATTCAGTTTCCTTGTAGATGGATCACTGTTCACAGAGGAAATTGTTGTGCGGGCCAATGCATTGGTTGCCACATATCCAGCAGATCTTACAACATCATCCACTGATTAATTCCTGTTGTTAGTGCACTTGTATGCAGAGAAAAAAACAGTGGCAGATTTGCTCAAATCTGAAATATCTGACAAGCTGATCAGCAGTTTTACGAATGTTTACATTTCTCTCAGGATGTATCTTGCCATCTTGAGAATAAATTGTGAATGGGAGCGTTCTTTTTCGAAGATAAATCAGATTTTAAAAATGCCGCCGATTAACCATAGGACAACAACACTTGCCGTCCCTTGCACTACTTTCTATTGAGAATGAGATTGTGCGAAAAACACCATTTGAAAAACTTTATTAGCTAATTTTTCAATGAACAAAAATCTTGAAAAGTTCACCTCCAGTGTTAATTTCTCTCACCTTATGAGAATAGGGTTTCCCCTTTCTGGCAACAAAAGAGTTGTGTTAAGATGTTAAAACACCAAACTGAAACCTTTTACAAGGAATCATGTCTGCATTAACCATGATACTTGTGGTCAGAATGCAAACAAAGACGTACTCTGATAATATATGCATTGTCTTTGAAACTGATTGGTCCACACCAGTGACAGCTTTCTTTTGAGCCGAGTCTCTAAACGGTGTTAGACCAGACGCCATTTTCTTGCTGTGGTTATTCCACCTGATGAAGATTGCTTGTGTTGCGATCGAAACGTCGTGATTTGTTTAATTTTATTTTACCCACGTGACTTTACCGAAAGAACCAAAGAGTGCATGATTCCTTGTAAAAGGTTTCAGTTTGGTGTTTTAACATCTTAACACCTGTTTGTTGCCACAAAAAAGGGGAAAACCTATTATCATATTTTGGTACTGGCAAAGGAGGTCCCATGATGTAGATTCTCTCACCTTATAAAAAACCGATTGACATGACTGCCTCTCTTTATACACTGTGCCAATACTTGCTATGTACAGTATAATAATATTTATTCAAGAAGATATCTTTGGTACATTATTTATCAAACAAACAAAAAAGAACATGGTAAAAAAAAATTCCGTAGGCCCAAGGCACAGTGCCTATTGGATAAGAGGTCCTTGCAGTACTCCGTACCGCATACTCACCACGCCGTACCGCATACTCACCACGCCGTACCGCATACTCACCACGCCGTACCGCATACTCACCACGCCGTACCGCATACTCACCACGCCGTACCGCATACTCACCACGCCGTACCGCATACTCACCACGCCGTACCGCATACTCACCACGCCGTACCGCATACTCACCACGCCGTACTGCATACTCACCACGCCGTACTGCATACTCACCACGCCGTACTGCATACTCACCACGCCGTACTGCATACTCACCACGCCGTACTGCATACTCACCACGCCGTACTGCATACTCACCACGCCGTACTGCATACTCACCACGCCGTACTGCATACTCACCACGCCGTACTGCATACTCACCACGCCGTACTGCATACTCACCACGCCGTACTGCATACTCACCACGCCGTACTGCATACTCACCACGCCGTACTGCATACTCACCACGCCGTACTGCACGATGTCGTCGTGACGTGGCAGTGAGGGCAGCACGTTCTCCAGGTACCACGCGAAGCTCTTGCAGTTGAGCCGTTTGCGCAGAGCCACGCGCTCCGAGATGTCGCCGATGTCGATCCCAGAGCCCTGCGCGGTGACACCAACGAGACGAGAGTTGCACACCCAGTGAATGGGCCAACGTTGCACGAACTTTGAGCCAACGTTGCACCAACGTTCGGCCAAGGTTCTATGTTCACTGGGAAGTAATCGGGCGGTGACGCTAGGGTCCAGCGGTGGCGCATTCGCCGCTCGTAGTTGCCGAGGTTCGACTCCGGCCGGTCGCCCTGGTTAACACTGCCGCCGTGACCCTCACTAGGACAAGCGGATTGAGAAACGAACGAATATCTACATCAGGTCAATATGAATATGCATTGCGTCTACATGATTATGCATTACGTCTACATGAATATACATTACGTCTACATGAATATGCATTACATCTACATGAATATGCATTACGTCTACATGAATATGCATTACGTCTACATGAATATGCATTAAATCTACATGGATATGCATTACGTCAACATGCATATGCATTACATCTACATGAATATACATTACGTCTACATGAATATGCATTACGTCTACATGATTACGCATTACGTCTACACGAATATGCATTACGTCTACATGAATATGCATTACATCTACATGAATATGCATTACGTCTACATGAATATGCATTACATCTACATGAATATGCATGCGTGTGCTGCACGTACGTTCATGGGCACATTCCAGGCCATGTACACGTTCCTCTTGAAGTCGTCCATCCAGATCTCGGCCACACGCAGCGCGTTCCTGCGCATGTGGATGCTCAGGTCCGGGGCGTACGGCTTGAAGTAGCGCTCGATGTGAGCCAAGCGCGAGCAGGGCAGCACCTCCACACTGCCCCCGCACTGCCACACCTGGACACGTTGGGGGGGGGGAGGTGGTTGAGGGGGGTCGTCACCGATAGCCCAGCCACTGTGACTGTCCACTCTGAACAGGGCAGCCAGATGCACGTATTTGTGTTGAACTTGTCGTTTTACTTTTCGCGCACCTTCGATTATCACGGTTGCGAAAGAAGTTCAACATACGTACAACACAAGCCAAAGATCCCCCGTATTGTCTTTGCAGACTTTTGGGGCAAGTGCTGTTAACGAGCTCATATGAAGGCTGGCACAGCATACCAGGGGTTGGGTGGTCAGCATCGCGCCCGGCCGCTTTTATCTCCCCAATGGCGAAGTTTGCACACCACACCAGGTACGCATTTAATGCTGAGTCGACCTAGTGCCAATGAAGGTCAACATACATACAGGAGAGACCCAGGACCCATTCAGATAATCGTCAATGTTGTTGGTGGCCGTGAACGGGAATCGAAGTCGGGTCGCCGAGTTCGGACAGAATGCGAACGGCTGCACCACCGTTCCCCCACCATCACCAAATGGAAAATTAAAAACGTTCCAGTAGTGTGCGACTGTGGTTACCCAGACCACACCGTACGATGTATAACGACGCAATTCCCCGATCCACAAATACGAAGGAGACATCATCTGGGTGTGACCACCTGAATATTGAAATTGTAGTTGTCACTCTGCATCTACATCAGTCGACCTAGGGGAGGCCCAGGACCGGTTCAGATAATTGTCACTGGTGTTGGCCGTGAGCGGTAATCGAATGCGAGTCGCCGGTTCCGTAGCGCAGCGTGATAACCACGACACCACCGCTCCCACAACATTTTTACATCATACATGCACATTATTCGGCACCGTGCATACTCAACGGTACTAATCGGAGGTGCGGGGGAAGGACAACAAACTAAAACACAAACAGGAGTTCTAAAGAAATGAGTCTGTCAATCTAGATGATGTAAAAGTGCGCAGCTCCAGTGGCTTCCGAATGTCGGAAGGGAAGAGCGTTCCAGACGGCCGGAGGAGCGCGCGACAAGATGGCCGTCGTTGTTCGATGGCCAGCCAAAACCCGCTTCTGCTACTCGCTAGTAACAGCACTTGCCCCAACAGTCTGTTAAGGCTACACGGAGAATATTTGTCTCTGTGTCTCTGCGTCCTCACCCTGAGGCCCAGCTCCACGTTCTCCCCTCCGTACACCTGCATGCCTTCATCCAGAAAGCCGATCTCCTCCAGGTAGCTCTTGCTGGCCGCCATGCAGCCCATCACAATCGGGCTCCTATCCACAAAAAACAACACACAACAGACAAAGATCCCTCCCACGTATAGCCTTGATCAGACTGCTGGGGGAAGGGCTGTTATAGTGAGTAGCGGTACCTATGAAGGTCGGCAGCCACACACACTAACTTACGCACACACACAAAGACAAAGACCCCCGTACAGCATTAACAGACCGTAGGGGGAAGTGCTGTTAACGAGCACCTATAAAGGCCGGCACAGCACACGAGTGGGTGGGTGGCCAACACCACGCCCGGCCGCCTTTGCCTCCCCAGTGGCGATGTTTACACACCGCACCAGTTACTCATTTGAGGCTGAGTCGACCTAGGGGAGGCCCAGGACCGGTTCAGATAATCGTCACTGGTGTTGGCCGTGAGCGGGAATCGACCGCTCCCCACACACACAGCTGGGATTCACACTCGCTCTCGTGTTTAACTATCCCACCTATCAACCAAGAACTCAACAATGTTTTCTCGCTGCTGACTCAGGTCGTGATCCCATCCTTTATGGGATCGCGCTGCTGCTGCTGCTGTCACCATCCTAGAATTTCACCCAGATCTAGAAGAACGCCACTTGTGAATAAGTCAACAACGGCGGACTTCCAGAATAATAATAATAAAAGACCTCCTCGTTTGAGACCACATCATCATCACACCACCTCCTTCTGGCTTTGACATTTCCTCGTCCAGTAAGACACTGGAGGAAGCATCGACCGCATCATGCAGCCCATTACAGTGGAGCTCCTGCCGCGGGGCAGTGCGAGTATGTGGGGTGACATGGTGGTGCGGTGGAAGTGGGCTCAGTAGCATCGTTATCAGTCCAGGGGATATGTGGGCATAGCAGCTCTACATTATCAGCTCGGGGGGGGGAGGGGGTGCTGTGATCTGTTCGGATATTGCCCCAATATTTGATTTGTCTCTCGCACAGTAACGCAACCTCGAGGCTATCACGGTACACACACCACGGCTGCTCCTCCCGCGCCCCTAATCCACATCGTCGTGACGCGCTCACGGTCTCGAACATTTCACGCTGTAGGGGGCGCTCCGCCTTCGAAAAAATGGCAGCCACTTCCAGCTCCGTAGTAGTGGTGTCTTTGCATTAGAATTGTAATGAAAATAATCGTTAATTAAGCGAATTAAATTGAAATAAAACGTGCAACACAAATTAAATGCATTTTCATAAAAAATATAAAAACGTAAATCCGCGTAAAAAACAAATCTCATCATATTCTTGGTTCTTTCGGTAAAGTCACGTGGAAGGGAAATAAGAAAGTAATAAAAATTTATTTTTATATTTTTATTACTTTATTATTTCCCTTCTACGTGACTTTTCTTGGTTCAATTTCGATTTAAAGCTTTCGTGACTGCAGGGATTCATCTTCTTGGTTCTTTCGGTAAAGTCACGTAGAAGGGAAGTAATAAAATAATAAAAATAAAACATAATAAAACAATTCTCACGACGTTTCGGCCACAACGCAAGCAGCCGTCCTCAGGTGAAAACCAGGTCCGTCGAGGCGACAGAGTCTGAATGAAACAGCACACGAGCTTGGAGCATATATATAAGCTGGGCGCATTGACAAAGGAATTTGCATATCAAAAGGAATTTAGCATATTTATGGGAAATGCAGGAATGTGATTAGTACTGCATATGCATGTGCATTATGCAGGATTAACAGCATCAAAGGGAGCTGCAATTACTGCTGCTGCTGCAGTTGCTGCTGCTGCAGTTTCTGCTGCTGCAGTTTCTGCTGCTGCTGCTGCAGTTGCTGCTGCTGCTGCAGTTGCTGCTGCTGCTGTTACTGCTGCTGCTGCACTTGCTGCTGCTGCTGCAGTTGCTGCCTTATCCATTTTAATATAACACTATGTATTATTCTACCCACCCTAATGTGTATCACACTGCTATATGTTTACTATACAATTACGACACCATACATTACTCTGCACACTGCACCATGCCAGTGAGTGGAACGCGGTCTGAAAGTCACCGTAAACGTGAACACAATCAGTTAAGATCCGAAATGGTTTATTACGTCCTTCCAATGATTGCTAAGCCAGAATCCATCTTCTCGGTTGAAATTGTCTCTGTGTTTGTATATGTGGATCGCCTCATGAACGAATCTCTCATGATAGCCAGATGGCTTGCAGAGAACCTCTGTCTTGGAGAAGTCAATATCATGTGAGCCCACTGAGTTGTAACAGTGATCTGCCACGGCTGAGGTGTTTGTCCTACCGTGTTTCAGGTCTGCCTTATGTTCACTGCAGCAGCAGCAGCAACTGCAGCAGCAGCAGAAACTGCAGCAGCAGCAACTGCAGCAGCAGCAGTAATTGCAGCTCCCTTTGATGCTGTTAATCCTGCATAATGCACATGCATATGCAGTACTAATCACATTCCTGCATTTCCCATAAATATGCTAAATTCCTTTTGATATGCAAATTCCTTTGTCAATGCGCCCAGCTTATATATATGCTCCAAGCTCGTGTGCTGTTTCATTCAGACTCTTTCGCCTCGACGGACCTGGTTTTCACCTGAGGACGGCTGCTTGCGTTGTGGCCGAAACGTCGTGAGAATTGTTTTATTATGTTTTATTTTTATTATTTTATTACCGAAAGAACCAAGAAGATTTTCTTGGTTCTTTCGGTAAAGTCACGTAGAAGGGAAATAATAAAGTAATACAAATATAAAACAAAAATATAAAACAATAAAAATGTTTTTTTAAAATTATTTCATTATTTCCCTTCTACGTGACTTTACCGAAAGAACCAAGAATATGAATCCCTGCAGTCACGAAAGCTTTAAATCAAAATCTCATCATGGTGACTGTCAAGGGGGGCCCCCAAATCGTAGCTTTGGCTACCACCTAATGGTCTGTTACTGCAACATGAGCCTCACCGGATGGTCCGTCACCGCCGTGTGAGCCTCACCGGATGGTCCGTCACCGCCGTGTGAGCCTCACCGGATGGTCCGTCACCGCCGTGTGAGCCTCACCGGATGGTCCGTCACCGCCGTGTGAGCCTCACCGGATGGGGGCGGTGGGGTCCCCCTTGCGCACCCAGTCGGCGGGCGGCTTGAGGTAGGCGCACCACAGCTCCCAGTTGAAGGCCTGCGCGTTGGCGATGTAGTGCTGCACGCGTAGCGTATCGTAGTGCGTGTTGTCGAATACCGGCGACAGCAGTAGGCGCCGGTTGGCCGCGAGGCGACCCAGGATCGGCTCGGCCCTGACGCGGTAACGGCAGCAGCAGCAGCGAGAAGAGATGCGTTACAATTCATTAATTCGTCATGCGTAGTCGGCGAAACGTGCAATCTCTTGCGACAGCATTCGATTCGCTATGAGCGGTAATTAAATACCACGCCCAAAAAATCTGGTAACAGGGTACCAATAAAAAATCCGGGGACATCTATTCCGGCCACAAATAATAGCTCAACGAAGTGGCTTATCACACGCTGATGTTTAACGGCAGCCAAATACTCTAAACGCGTGACGGCCATTCTAAATGTGGAGGGGAAAAAACTGGAGGAAAAGTCCACGTGAGTACGGGGAGAGAGAGAAAGAGACATGGGTGCGTCAGATTCGGAATTGAAGCCACGACCTCCTGTATATACAAGGCGAAGTAGTAAACATTTCCTTGCCACTGTGGCGCCCCCTCTGGATGGGTCGAACTCGGCAGCCAATGGAGACCTCCTCGTCAGCTGCTTGACACGCGGTCGGGGGGAAGTGGCACGGTGGTGGTAACGTCACAGCTGTCTGTCTGCGTGATGACGTCATCACGCATTCCACAGCCCTTGAGCCGGGTGCGTCGCGCTGTGACGTCATAATGCCTCCCCTACCTCACCCACCCCACCCTTCAGCATGACCCAGTGCTGGCTATAGCGATTGATGCAACTCGCGGTGCAAAGCGTCAGGGCACAGTGGACTCACCAGCTAGAGAGAGTTTGGGACTCAGCAGCTAGAGAGAGTTTGGGACTCACCATCCGACGGGGAACTCCACGTGGGCGTCCATGACGGCCACCACGGGCCCTGAAGCGGCCCGGATGCCGGTGACGCGCGACGCGCTGAGGCCCCTGCGGGTCACGTGACGGACGAGGCGGATGGACACGTGCTCGTACTTGCGCTGGAGCTGGGTGATGTTTTGCGTGAAGCCCTCCTGCAGGTCACCTTGATGGACGAGACGCAGAGACCCACACGGAACCCCTCTGGTCATTATCACCAGCGAGGGGTAATGCATACGATATCTCGGTGGGCTTTACCTGCCACACAATTACTCACCAACCCACTCACTCATCCACCCACCCACCCACCCAATTATTCACCCACTGACCCACTGACCCACTCACCCACCCACTCACCTCACCCACCCACCCACTGACCCACTCACCGACCCACTCACCCAATACCCACCCACCCACTCACCCACTCACCCACACAATTACTCACCAACCCACTCACTCACCCACTCACCCACACACTCAATACCCATCCACCCACTCACCCACACAATTACTCACCAACCCACTCACTCACCCACCCACTGACCCACTCACTAACCCACTCACTCACCCACCAACTCACCCGCACAATTACTCACCGACCCACTCACCCACCTCCCCAATACCCATCCACCCACTAACCCACAGAATTACTCACCAACCCACCCACTCACCCACCCACTCACCCACCCTCTCACCCACCTAATACCCACCCACCCAACTGCCCATTCACCGATCTACTCACCCACCTCCCCAATTCCCATCCACCCACTGGGGTTGCCACCAGTCCGGGAACAGCCATTCTGTGTTCAGGTGGCGGGAATTGATTTGTGCCGCCGAGAACTTATGCAAGGATTGCGTCGACCCTTGCTGCAGGAAACTCGCTGGGCTCACAGAGAGAGAGAGATCTGTGTCTGGGTTGTCTCTGCTGCGAAAGAGGTGGAGGAAGAGAAGGAGGTGGACGAGGAGGGGAAGGAGGTGGAGGAGGTTGAGCAGGAGTTCAAGTTCAAGTTCATTTATTAGGTATAGCCCTGTGAGCCATTCAGCTCTTGAATCGGGTGCAACCGCAACAAACAAAAAACAAAAACATGAACAAAAAACATCTTAAAGTGAATATGTGACTAAGTGCAAACAGAAAATCCAAGAAAAGACAGCAAAAATATTGCAGAAAAAACACCGTACACCAACGCTGTGTGCAAAAATCTCAGTGGGATGCAAGTCAAACAACAACAACAACCACAAGACAGCTTAGATTAAGGCCATCAGTTTAACTCTGTACTACAACAAACAAACATGGCTAAACCAATACACTTTTCGAAATCACCAAAATAAAGCCATGAAAGCAATGAAAAAGCAATCATAGGAACTGTGACGGAATTTTCACAATAAATGGCATAACATGTACTACCAAAACCCTGCAGCCATAGCTGGCTGCATGAGTCACTCCACAACAGCAGGAGCATCAATCGGAGTATTGTAATTTTTCAATGCACCTTTAAGATCAGCACACTAAATCAAAACACAGGTCATACTTTGTAGCGATCATCCGGAGCGAAACATTTTATTTTAGGTCACTGAATAGCACTGGCAGCTAAGGGTGTACAACTCCTCTAGAGCAGTTTTGAGTGAAGATCTCATAGGTAGTGACTCAAGTTTCAATTTATTGGCAACAGCATTCCAGACCCTGGGGGCATCAATAGCAAAGGCCCTTCCTCCAGTATATGTACGGCAATAGGGAATATTAAGCTGGTAAATGAGCGAAGACCTTAGGTCAAATTTCTTCTTTGAAACAGAGATGAGATCCAGCAGGTAATCTGCAGATTTTTTTGCAAGTACATCATGAATAAATAAGATCTGGTGCACAAGCCGTCGAACATTCAGAGATGTTAAGTTTGACCCAATGTAGAGATCACAGTGGTGAGTCCTATATGGGCAGTTCAATGCAAATCTTAAGGCCGAGTGATACATTGAGTCAAGCTTCTTCAGTACAGTACTTGGGGCTGATTTATACACAATGTCACAGTAATCAAGTAGAGGCAGTATGGTAGCTTGAATCAATTCCAAACGGAACATAGGGGGGAAGCAGTGCTTGTGTCGATATAGAAAACCAATTTTAATTTTTGGTTGAGTTGGAGGTTGACGTGGAGGAGAAGGAGGAGGTGGAGGAGGTGGAGAAGGTGAAGGAAGTGGAGGAGGAGGAGGTTGATGAGGAGGTGGCAGCCCCGCAGCTCTCACCGTAGTCGCTGCAGTCGTCGACGAGGATGACCTCGTTGAGGAGGTGGTGCGGCGTGTTGCGCACGGCGGAGGTGACGGCGCGCAGCAGGATGGAGACGGCCTCGTTGTAGAAGATCAGCACCAGGCTGAGCGCCGGGAGCTCCGACGGGTACCGCTTGGAGCTGCAGCTGGGGGGGGGGGGGCGGGAGAGGGGAAGTATGGTCAATTGACCCCTCCAGCGACTCCACGTGGTGAAGAATGGGAAATACCCCCCCCCCCCCAAGCAATCTGCGTGCTGGTGTCTGGCCACTTCGCTTCCTGCACGGCAACCTCGGGGTGCGTGGACGGCACCACGCCCGGCCGACTGTGTCTACACAGTGGCGACGTGCCCACACCTCACCAGGTACTCATTTGAGGTTGAGTCGACCTAGGGGGGGGGAGGCCCATGACGGCTTGAGATGATCGTCACCGCTGTTGGTGTTGGCCGTGAGCAGGAATCGAACTCGGCTCATAACCGGGCTTCGTAGCGCAGCGCGCTGACTGCCGCTACGCTACCGCTCCCTGCCACGCACTCGCTCACACAATCTCCCACCATCACAAACATTTCTCCAGAACATGCAAACTCCATACAGATGTAAAGTAGTAACTCGGCAGGAGACGACTTCACGGGTAGCACACTCTTTATTTTCACCAACTTGTAGTTACACGGATGACTAACACCCTACTTCGTTACACGGGTGACTAACACCCCACTTAGCTACTCGGGTGACTAACACCCACTTAGCTACACGGGTGACTAACACCCACTCAGCTACACGGGTGACCAACACCCACTCAGCTACACGGGTGACCAACACCCTCCTTAGCTACTCGGGTGACTAACACCCACTCAGCTATACTGACACGGGCTCTTACGCCCCGTAGCCTTCCGGGACACACCCAGCCGGGGTGCCCGTCTCGGCTCTGGGTACCACCGTCCCGACCCACACGGGCGTCGGACTACGGTCCCCCAGTCTCGGCTCCGAGCCGCACAGGGCCCCGGTCCTCACAAGGACGGTGGGACTAGGGGTCTCGGGCCACTACCTCCTCCACCCCGTCTTCGGTCTTCAACTGGTTAACACTGACCACGAGTGCTCTCGCGCGTCTCCCTTTATACCCCTCCTGCGGACGTCGCTGAGAGCACCCACTTATCTGACCAATCACTGCGCACTCGCTACGATCCTCTTTTCCCAGCTTGTGTCAGCGCGCCTTACCACCGGCGCGCGCGTCCATACCACGCCCACATCGCGTGCCCAACCCCGCGCCCCGTGATCCATCACTGTCGGCGCACGTCAATACCACCACTACACAGAGATGCGCCCGAGTCTAAACTAAACTATTTAAAAAAAAAATTTTTTACCAGGGTAAGGCCCACTGAGCTATGTAGCGCTTTTTCAGAAGCGACCTGGCCAGAAATGATAACTCAACAATGTGGCTCATCACGTGGACATTTATAGCAACTAAATACTCTGAACAAGTGACATTGATTCTAAATGTGGAGGGAAACAATCGGAAGACCTGGACAAAAATCCACGTGACCGCGGGGAGAGAGACACCGCAAACTCCAAATATACAAACACAGACATAATTTCAACCGTGATGATGGTTACAAACTGAGTAATCATTGGAAAGATGTGATTAACCATGCAAAAAAGATTTAACTACACTTAGTTGGCCAATCTTATTTGACAGATAACTATTACAGGTTTACCATGTTTAGTGGTTGTCTCCTTGTCACAGGTTGAGTGACAAACCGTACCTCTCCATAACAAAGTCTCACCCTCTTAAGACACACCTTACCATATGAATAAAAAGTGTGCTTTACTTGGCCCTCCCCCCCCTCTCCAACCATTATATAAACGGAGTGGTAGCTCCTGCAATCTCTCATTTACTTGATACAGCTGTCGTGGCTGTGACGGTTCCACCTGAAGACGGAAGCTTGTGTTGCCTCCGAAACGTCGTGATTTTTATTTTATTTTACTTTGATTAATTTTAATGTTTTACCTACGTGACTTTACCGAAAAAACCTAAGAATACAGCAGCAGGCGTAAGGGTCGGAATGGAACCCACGACCTCGTGCATACAAGGCGAGGTAGTTAACATCTCCGAGCCACCGCAGACGCGAACTCAGACGCTTCTCGCTGTGGGGGCGGGCGTCCCCGTTGCGTCCCCCACTCAGCAGCAGCAGCAGCGCTGCGGTGCTGGCTGAGCAAACAGCGAAGCGAACCCTTGACTCACACTCGGGGCCTCCGTCTGGAATGGCTCTCGCCAGACCCTTGAACTCTTCTTATTGGCGGTATGAGTGTGTCTGGAGGACTGAGGGTGAACAAACCTTGGGTATATTTTGGGAAAGAGACGCGTAGACCACATGCGCTCGTACGTACGATGAACTTCTTCGGCACCGTAGGTAGCCAATCGTGCTAAATCGGAGGTGCGGTGGAAGGTCAACAAACTAAACACAAACATAAGTTCGAAATAAATTAGTTTTCAATATAGATGATTTAAAATGCATAGCTCCCATTCGCTTCGTAATATCTGAGGGAAGAGCGTTCCAGACGGCCGCATCAGTCTCCCTCGAGCCTCATACGGCCCTCAGCCATTGGTGGACATTGCACATTACTGTGGGGTGGAGGCGAGTCTCTATCCGTAGGACCACCGCTGTTGACTTCCCTGGGGTAATTTAGCATCTCGCGGCGGATATGAGATGTCAACTACCTATCCTGCTACACCGGAGGTCGTGGGCTCGATCCCAACCCTGACGCCTGCTGCTGTATATTCCGAGTTTGCGTGCCTCTCTCTCTATTCCCGTCGTCTTGTGGATTTTTCTCCTGGTTCTCCGTTTATTTCCCTCCACATCTCGAATCAACGCCACGCGTTTTGATTGTTTCAGCTGCAATACATTTCCACACGGTGATGATGACAAGCCACTTCGTTGAGCTATCATTCGTGTTCGCCAGGTCGCTCCCGAGAAGAGAAAGAGTTCCGAAACTCAGTTGTGGGCCCTTACCTGGAGTTCTAATTGTATCCGCCCCGGAGGGAGGGATTATGTTGATGGGGCTGATTCATCCCCAAACCCTCCCCCCGCCCCTCCCCACCCCTCTCTCAACCAGGACTTGACCTCGCTGAGCCGCCACTCGGCCCGCCTGCCGGGGCCGAGGGGTTCGCCCGCGTGCTCCCGAGCGCCCGTCGACGTCACTTCACAGGCGGCGTTCGCTTTCCAACAACGCGGCCCCCCCGCTTCCCACAGAATTTGAAATTAAAGCTAACAACTACAGTATTTTCTATTATTTTATTTGTCCACCAGGTAAGGCCCACTGAGCTAATTGGTGTTTGCGTGTCTCTCTCTCTCCCCGTCGTCGCGTGGATTTTTCTCAGGGTCCTGCTCCGGGTTTTCCCCCTCCGCATCCAGAATCGACGCCACGCGTTTTGAGTGTTTCAGCTGCTCTCGATGTCCACGTGACAAGCCACTAACTTCGTCGAGCTATCATTTGTGATCGCCAGGTCGCTTCTGAAAAGAGCCAAGCAGCTCAGTGGGCCGCCTTACCTGGTAAAGCGAAGTTTGTAGTTTAGTTTACAAGCGGCCTACGCTTTCCAACACGCGGCCCCCTTTCCACGGAATATTTATTTTTGTATTTGACCAGGTAGGGCCCACTGAGCTATTTAGTTATTTTTCACGACCTCCTGTGTACCAGGCGAGGCAGTTGACATCTCGACACCGCCCGCGGCACACAAATGCGCAGTTCGCGACACCCACGTGACGCTCCAAAGGGTGACGCGCGGCAATGGCTTCGGGACGACGATGATGGTGGCGATGATGATGGTGGTGGTGGTGATGACGATGATGGTGGTGATGATGACGATGGTGGTTGTGATGGTGGTGACGATGATGGTGGCGATGGTGGTGGTGATGATGACGATGATGATGACGATGGTGGTGGCGATGATGATGGTGATGACGATGATGATGACGATGGTGGTGGCGATGATGATGGTGATGACGATGATGATGACGATGATGGTGGCGATGATGATGGTGATGACGATGATGGTGGCGATGATGATGGTGATGATGACGATTATGGTGGTTGTGATGGTGGTGACGATCATGGCGATGATGACGATAGTGGTGACGATGATGACGGTGATTACGGTGATGGCGGTGATGAGCGAGGGTGACTCCGAGTCGCATACTCGGGAGGGTGGTTGATGACGATGATGATGACGATGATGATGACGACGCTAATGATGACGATGGTGGTGGCGACGATAATGGCGATGATGAATGAGTGACTCCCGAGTTGCATACCTGGGTGGGGCGGTTGATGATAATGGGGATGACGGCGATGCTGATGATGCTGATGACAATAACGATGATGATGATGCTGATGAAGACGCTGATGACACGATGATGATGTTGACTATGATGTTGAAGATGATTATGATGATGGTAATTATGATGACGCTGACGGTGATGATGACGGTGATGATGACAGCGATGATGATGACGACGCTGAGCGGGAGTGCGACTCCGAGTGGCGTACCCGGGAGGGCGGTTGTCAGGCACGTCGCGGTCGAGGGGCAGCCGGTCGCTCAGGTAGGCGTTGTAGCCGTAGGTGAGGAAGCGCGCGCACGCAGCGCGCTTCTGCCGCGCCGGGAGGTCCTTGCCCCACTCCTTGAAGAGGATCTCGGCTGGCCTGGCCACCAGCTCATTCCCAGGGCACACGGCGTCCGCGGCCTCCACCGTTCCCGCCGCCTCCGAATTGTTCCTGGCTGTTGCTGTTGTTGTTGGAATAAAGTAAAGCGTAAAACGCGCGCGCGCACACACACAGGTTCAGCAGACACCCCGTGAAGATTAGACTATAAAAAATACTAAAATCTGTTTTTATTTTTCCAGGTAAGGGCCGACTGAGCTGTGTAGTTGTGTTTTTTTTCAGAAGGGATCTGGCGATCACAAATTATAGCTCAGCAAAGTGGCTCATCATCATCATCATCGTCGTCGAATGGAAAGTTATAGCAGCACGCGCGATGTCGATTCTAAATGTGGAGGGAAAATCGGAGGACCCGGAGAAAAATCTACGCGACCACGGGGGAAGAGAGGGAGACACGGAAACTCCACATACACAGCAGCAGGCATTGTCAGGGTCGGGATCGTAGCCACGACTTCCTGCATACCAGGCGAGGTCGTCAACATCTCTGACGCTGTCGCTGCCCGACAACGACAGCAACCTGGGTTCGATTCCCGTCTGCGTGAAGTTTGTATCTTTGAAAAAAGAGTGTCATATCTCATCGGATATCTCGAGTGAAAATGTATATTGTGATTGTGTATGTTCTCCCCCTGCTCTGCAGAGTGAGTGACTCACTGTTGAGTTTGTATGATCTGACCCTGTTCTGTAAAGCGAGTGAGTATTAGAGTGAGTGTGGGTGAGTAAGTGTGGATACTGGATGCTCTCCCCCTCTTCTGCGTGGGTTTCCTCCGTATTCTCCGATTTCCCCCTCCCATAACTAAACCCACACCTACAGTGGAACTGCTATTGGCCAAACCCACGCCCCCGATGCTGAAACATCCCCGTAAAATCACTTAGAATCAGAATATGTATGCATACTGGATGACTCTGATGAGCTATACATAAATTGTTCACAGATGTCCAGTCGGAGTGGGTCAGAACGTTACAACAACAAAGAATACAAACCCAAGGACAGGAGTGCAAGTTATATAAAAGGTAAACAAATCACAAAAACGAACGTAAATAAAACTAAACTATTTCTATTTTACCAGGTAAAGCCCACGGAGTTATGGGCTTATTTCTCAGGAGCGACCCGCCTACCGCAAGTGAAAGCTCAAGGAAGTGGCTCTTCGTGTGGACATTTTAGCAGCCAAATCATCAAAATAATCTAAAACGCAAATTTACACACGACCACTGGGAGAGAGAAACGCAAACTCCATATATACCGCAGGCATCAGGGTCGCGATCGAACCTACGACTTCCTGTGTACCAGGCGAGGGAGTTAACATCTCAGAGCCACCGTGGCGATTTGGATCACACACCAGCAGCATTATTGCTCCGGGCGCGACAACCCTGGCAGGACCCTCCTGAACAACGAGAGACTTGAGACTCTCCTGGGTAAAGGAGCGCACTGATGATGCGGATTCTTAAACAATGCGGATGCTGAGACGTAGCAGCACAATTGTGACTGAGCTGGTAATGGGAGAGATGAATCATGTCAGCCCGCTCTTAGAGCTCAACATAACTTTATACTCGATCTTCGTTCGCATTGTGTTCATCTATCTTCATGGAAATCACTGTGGCCGCTCCTGTCACGCAGATAGGTGTGCTGTGTGTGTGAGTTTTTCGGTTTTCGAACCAGCGTACTTCTCAGCTACACCCATAACAGTGACATTCGAGACCCACCAGAATCACATCGGGACCAATATGCTTATACACGGAGCCACAGACTCACAATGCTACAGACTCCCTTAGAGACCCACAGACTCACACAGAGGCGTGGGGATTTCAATCTAAGGGCGCCGCGGTGGCTAGGAGATGTTAACTACCTCGCCTGGTGTGCAGGAGTCTCGTGGGTTCGATCCCGACCCTGACGCATGCTGCTGCTGTATATTTGGAGTTTGCGTGTCTCTCGCTATCATCATCACCGCGGTAGCTAGGAGATGTTAACTACCTCGCCTGGTATGCAGGCGGTCGTGAGTTCGATCCCGACCTTGACGCATGCTGCTGCTGCTGCTGCTGTATATTTGGAGTTTGCGTGTCTCTCTCTATCATCACCACCGCGGTAGCTTGGAGATGTTAACTACCTCGCCTGGTATGCAGGCGGTCGTGGGTTCGATCCCGACTGCTGACGCCTGCTGCTGCTGCTGTGTATTTGTATTTTGGGTGTTTCTCTCCCCGCGGCCGCGTGTATTTGTCCCGAAGTCCCCCGGGTTTTCCCACCACATTTAGAATCAACATCACGCGTTTAGAGTCTTTGGGCTGCTATACATTCCCACGTGGTGATGACAAACCACTTCGTTGAGCCGTCATTTGTGATGACCGGGTCGCTTCTGAAAAAGAGCTACACAGTTCAGTGGGGCCTTACCTGTTAAAATAAAAATTAGTTTAAGAAGAGTTTCAATCATATACGCACGTTATCCGGCAGCATCTGCTTAAGCAAAACAAAGTATGTGCCAGTTTCGACCTTCTGGATGTCATCAGCAGAGCAGGTCAAGTTATAACAACGCATTTTAAGACTGTAATATGTATTTGGCCGCTACACATTTCCTACTTCGATAGCCACTTCGTTGAGCCATCATTTGTGGCCGGGTGGATTCTGAAAAGAACTACACAGCTCAGTGGGACCTTCCCTGGTAAAACATGTTTTAAGTTGAGGGTTTTGTTTAAACATCACCACCGTGTCTGCCCAGTGTCGTGAGACGCAGTCGCTTTTAGAAGCTCTAATACATGAATCCGTTCTGGTCAAGGACAGAGCAAACACAACGCTGCGTTTATTGACTCAAGCCCAGAACATTGGGCAGCGGTGTCAAGTTCCCGGATACAATTTGAACTTTGCCAAATCCACTCGTAAACCCCGTGTCATCGCACCCATGTACGAGTCATTAGTGCACCTCGTGCACTCGGTGCACCTATCACTCACCCACTCACTCACTCAACCTACTCACCCACTTACTAGCTCACTCGGTCTACCAATCACCCACTCACTCACCCACTAACTCACTCACTCACCCACTCGGTCTAACCACCACTCAACCATTCACCCACTTACTCACCCACTCAACCACTCACCCACTAACTCACTCACTCGGTCTACCAATCACTCACCCACTCACTCACCCAATAACTCACTCACTCAACCACTCACCCACTTACTAGCCCACTCGGTTTACTAATCACTCACCCACTAACTCACTCACTCGGTCTACCAATCACTCACCCACTAACTCACTCACTGACCCACTCGGTCTACCAACCACTCGCCCACTTACTCAACGACTCACCCACTCATTCACTCACCCACTCGGTCTACCACTCACTCACTCATCTATTCACTCACTCACCCACTCGGTCTACCAACCACTCGTCCACTTCCTCACCCACTCGGGATATTCACTTTCGGCTATGTACACATGTTTACATACAATCATGGCGAGATGTTATCTACCTGGTCTGGTATGTAGGAGCACGTGGGTTCGATTCCGACCCTGACGCTTGCTGCATATTTTGAATTTGCATCTCTTTCTCTCTCTTCTCGTGGTCGTGTGCATTTTTCTCCGGGTCCTCCGGTTTCCCCCACCACATTTAGAATAGAAATTACACGTTTAGAGTGTTTGGGCTGCTATACATTTCCACGTGATGATGATGATAGTTCAGTGGGGCCTTGCCTGGTGAAATAAAACCTTAGTTTAAGAAGAGTTTCACTCACATGCGTACATGAACCGGCAGCATTTGCTTAAGTATAACAACGTCTGTGCCGATATCGACCTTCTGGATTTCGTCAGCAGAGCAGGGCTTGTTAAATAAATTCTGCCGGGTTACACCAACGCATCCTAATACTCTAATAGGTCAGAGCACTTCGTGGCATTTTTTTTTATTATAGAAACGTCCGTCAGCAACAACGTGCTGAAGAGAAGATGTATTTAGAATCCGTGAGTGTGTGTGTGTCTAATGCCATCCGCCTGCGACACGGTTCAGAAAGACTCCGGTCACTGATCTAAGAAATATGGAACACAACGTGAAAAGTGAGCAAAGAATATGGAGCAATTACGAAACAATAAATGAAAAGTGTCGCAAGTAGGCATGGAGAAGCGCATGCTTGGAATGACATCGTATGCACGTGTGTTGAACTTCGTTCGCACCGTACATAGCCAACCGTGATATTCGGAGGTTCATTGAGAGACACGCATCGTGTAGAGCAGCGACTATTCTCAGTCTTGTTTTGGTCACGACTGCACTACCCCCTGCCTGACCCAACGTACTTCCGAGAAATCTACGAATAATGAGCATCAGTATTGTAACCACATGTCCATCTTGTGAGGTACACCCAAACGAGCTAGTAACGTCCATCTTTGGATTGACCATGGCTGCTATGGTTGATGATAGTGGCGGCTCGGGGGGAGGGGGGCCTTCATCCAGCAGTGGATTTGAGCGCGGCTGACAACAACAACAAACACGACTGTCAAAGTCCCGTACCTTGCACGAGCGAATCCAACAGCCGTTCGATGTTGCCGAGTCGCATTTCGGCCACCCCAGGCCCCGCGTCTCGCGCCTCTCCCACGGCGGACGCCGCCGATTCCCTCCCGTGCGGCCGAACGCGCCCCGCGTCGCGGCTGCACCGCAGGAGCCACCACGCGTTGGCGCAGCAGAGGGCCGCGAGGACGAGCGCGCACGCGGCCCCCTGCCCGCGTGCCGGTGTCGGCAGGACCATGGCCGGCGTGGGTGCCTGTGGGGGTGCCTGTGGGGGTGCCTGTGGGGGTGCCTGTAGGCACGTGCGCGCTGGCCGGCGTGAGTTGTACCGGGGGCACGAGCGCGCTACGAGGGATTTTATGTGCAGGTCCGTTCAGCGGTGATCGATATTTGAGAGGTCGCTCAAAAATTGAGATTGGCAGGTGTCAAGAACTTCCTGCTGTTCTTCGTGCACTCAACTCTCTCTCTCTCTCAGCCATCCATAGATTTTTGTTTTGTTTGTTTTGATTTCAAAATACTTTTTTCTGACATGACACACGCGCACTAAAGGAAAATTTACAAATGTTGCAATGCGCAGGACATCGTGTGAGAAATGTAGGTCGCCAACGTGCATGTATGATGGATTTCTTTCGCACCGTACGTAGCTAAACCGTGCTCATCGGAGGTGTGGGAGGGGGAAGGACGACACACTAATACACAAACAGCAGTCCTAAAAATTTAGTTTTAACTTAGAATTAAAAGTGCATAGCAGTGGCTTCCGAATATCGGAAAGAAACGCGTTCCAGACGGCCGCATCAACAACAACACTATCAGCATCACCACCACCATCATGTATGCGTTATGTTGAACTTCTTTCACGCCGTACACAGCCAACCGTATTAATCGTAGGTTCGGGGGAGGTGGTAGACAACAAACTAAAACACATAAAGCAGTTCTAGAGAAATGAGTTTGTCAATGTAGATGTTGATTTAAAAGTGCAAATCCCCCAGTGGATTCCTAATATCGGAAGTGAAGAGCGTTCCAGACGGCCGTGGAAGCAGCGCATCAGAAAGCGCCGCGCCTTTGCGGCGCCCCGTCAGTTTGTCCCGCGGGAGCTGCGTTCGGATCCCAACCGTCCCCGCTGCCACATTGCAGTTTGAAGCCTCTCACGCGGGCACCCAAGTCCCGCCCACGTGACCCACGGCCGTTGGCGGTCAACCAAAGTCCCGTGCACTTGTTCAGCCCATTGTCGCTTCTGACGTGGGCCCGGAGTCCCAGGTGAGTCCCGCATCCATCACGCCGCGGTGCTAAGAGATGTTCACTACCTCGCCTCGTACGCAGGAGTTCCTGGGTGCGATCCCGACCTTGACGATGCCTGCTGCGTCGCGGTGGCTAGGATATGTTAACTCCCTCGCCTAGTATACACGAGGTCGTAGATTCGAGCCCGACCCTGACGCCTGCTGTATATTTGGAGCTTGCGTCTCTCTCTCTCCATGATCGCGTGGATTTTTCTCCGGGTCCTTCGGCTTTTCCCTCCACATTCAGTGGACCTTACCTGGCAAAATAAAAAACAGTTTATAGTTCAGTTTAGTGGGTTCGAGTCCGACCCTGACGCCTGATGTATATTCGCAATCTGTGTTTATCACTTTCCCCGTGGTCGCATGGATTTTTCTCCGGTTTTTCTCTCCGCATTTAGAATCAACATCACGCGTTTGGCTGCTATACATTTCCACTTGATGATGAGACGTTACTTCGTTCAGCTGCCATTTGTGAGTCAGGCCGCTTCTAAAAAAGCTACGTAGCTCAGTGGGCCTTACGTGGTAAATATAAAAATAGCTTCACAGTTTGTAGTTTAAACCGATTTGATCGTGGAACACTTAACTTGCCGACTTAACACATATTTGACGCTGCTATTTACAGCAACAACAATAATAATATTGCTATTATTTGACGGCTTATTGATTGGGGGGTTATGAAGAAGACATTATATTGTTAATTTAAAGTTGATCATAAAGTCTTGGTGGGAGAAGAACAACACCTGCTGGGTTTCCCATCTACAGGGGGTTAGGCAGTGTGGTGTTTGTGGCGTGTGGATTCTGACACCGTGATTCTGGCCGACGTGTTCAGGACAGCTTTGTATGCCTGTGAGACTTGGACATCAAAAAAGACTGCCAGAGATAAGATATTGGCATTCGAAATGTATTTATATCGACGGATACTGCATCTAAATTGGATCTAAAGAGTGACCAATGTAGAAGGATAAGGCTGCACATGGACCTTACGATGCAGGCAGTGATAAAATGTAAACTGGAGCTGTTTGGACACATGTGTAGGATGTACGATATCAGGAGAATTCAAAGTGTGTTGTGTGTAAACATGGAAGGACCCGGAAAGAGAGGAAGACCTCACAGAGAATGGCTTGACGACGACATCAGAAGAGGTTGGTGCCAGACGAGACGTGGCCTTGAGCAGATTGGCACTGCAAGACAGAATGTGGAAACAAAAGACGAAATGTGCAGTGGACATCTACGACGTGCTGCGATCTCCCCGTGGATCGTAACGATGATGTTGAACTTCTCTCGCACCGTACGTACCCAACCGTGCGATTCGGAGGTGCGGGGGGAAGGGCAACAAACTAAACACACAAAGCAATTCTAAGTAAATGTGTGTTTCTATCTCGACTTAAAAGTGGCTTCCTAAGACAGTCCGTTCTCCTACACTGCGTTAGTTGTTGCGTTCCTGAAAAACGCCACGTTATGGAAACATCGCTTTATAATAAATAATATATAATATAGGGGTAAAGGACAGTCAGCGACAACACGTGAGATGCGTACGCAGGCTGAACAAAGACGGAGCCGCGTGTAGGTAGCATCTAAAAGCATCCAGCAGCATCCCAATGCCGTGTGTGTGATAATGCTACGCCGAGGCAGCTGTTACAACCTCGTATTGCTACTCACGCTGCCACGTAGTCCCGTTCACTCGGCCGCGTTATATCCAATTCGCAACCGCGTTATAAAAAATGTGCTCCCGAATACGTTCATTGCGTAATATCCAATTCAGCGTCATGAAAACAACACGTGGCGTTCGAGCAGAATGGACTGCACACAATTCCACTGTCTTCTCGATCACTCGTCCCTTGATCGCCACAACGAGAGGCCCAGGACACGGTTCAGAACGTCACCATCTCATTGGTCCAAGACTCAGGCGGCCTGTACACTCATTACAGCCACAGCTGGAGGTGGAGAGAGAGACAGGGTCACGGCCAGTCGAAATAGATTTCAAGGTTCAACCAGCTTCTTCCATAATTCTATTTATATTGAGATTATGTTGTTGGCAGTGCTGTAATCTTGCGCAGGGAGAGAGAGAGAGAGGGTGATTACTCCATTTGCAAATAGAAATGAGTTGGACCGGCTACAATATCTTTTGAAGAAAACACTGCCGCTTCTTGCGTGGAATATTCATATCCTGAAGCAGAAGATAAGTGCTGGATACAGCCGTCACATTTGCAAATGTGATTTTGTATCTTTGATCATGACCTCTGTATCGATGTTTCAATGTTAGCCTGTCGTTGTATTGGGGGACGACTGATGTGAGCTGTTATCTTGGTGCGACCTGGGACTATTTTGGTGTTGTTTTTGCTGCCTTGCTCAAATTTGATAGATCGGGCTTAAAGAGTGAATTAGTTTTTTTATTCATATTGCGTGACTTGGTAATTTTTGTCTCTATTTTGCATTCGTAACGTTGTTGATGATGGACACCTGTGAAAAAGAGCTTCATAGCTCATCGGATTCCTCCTGCAGCACAAATGCAGATTCTGATTCTGTTGAGATTAGGTTATATCTGGTGGTGTAATCCTTTGTCGGGGAGGGTGCGAGTGCTTAATGAACATATTAAAACTGCAAGGAGCATGAACCTGATCTGGCCAAGTTGGTGAAGATCTTCGTTTTCGTCGGCTGATGTTGATGCAGAGCGTTTCGATATTGAGCGACCAGCGGTCACTTTGACACCGAGGTGGTCGGCTGAGCCAGCTGGTTGCCTCAAGAGCATTGGAGTGGTCAGCGGTTGTGACGATGCCTCCTCCTCCTCCTTCCTCCCTTTTCCCCCTCCCCTTCCTCCTCCGTACTTTCGAATCTGGCATCGAGTCTACGTCAGATGCTGCATGATTTGGTTCTGGGTAACAACCAGGAATGTTTGTCCTTAACGCTCGTGACATCACTCCACATCGACCAGCCACCCTCATTAATATTCATGAGCAGGTGACGTCCTCACAATGGACACCCACCACCCCTTCTCATTAATAAGCATGAGCGGGTGACGTCACTCAATATGGAGTACTCCCCCCCCCTCACTAATAATCATGTGCAAGTGACGTCATTCCCCATCGAACAGCCCCCCTCATTAATAATCATGAGCAGGTGACGTCACTCCACATCGAACAGCCCCCCTCATTAATAATCATTATAATGTGACCTCCTCCAAATGGACCCCTCCCCCCCTCATTCATAATAATTAGCGGCTGAAGTCACTCTACATGGAGAGGGTCGAGGCGCCTCCTCCCCCCTCGGCATCAACTCACAACCCTCACTCACAAGGCAGAACCCTCACGCCACGCCGTCTCCGTGACGCTGTTGAGACATCGAAGTAAAAAGGAAGTCGTGATGAACAAGGGATTATAACCTTAACATGAAAAAGGTCTGTGTCACCGCGGCCTTACTAATTGCACACGAATTGATGCAATTAATATCAGGTTACAGTCTGCTTTTTGCTTGCAAGTTTCAGATTTACTGCAATAAACCCGTCCTTGGATGGGAAAAGGCTAGTTAAAACGGACAAGCAGATTTTTGGCAACAATTATTTATTTTCCCGCGATTCGCCAAACCAAGACAATCTTGTGGTGTTCGCGTTCTCGCGATGTCGAAGCGGTCAGAAGACGATAGTTTATGAGTGGCTGTCACGTGACGCTTCACACGGTCTGTTGTTGTGTCGCAGCAAATCCAGCCATGATGATGATCGGCTGGCTCCGTGTTCCAAAGGCAGATTTTGACCCAAGCCCTCGATTTGTTCGGGAGGGTTCCTCAATTAATTCCTCGGTGGACCGGTGGCATTACAGAGATTACACCTCGTGGTGGTGTCGCGCCAGTCATGCGACATCACTTTAAAATCGAGATTGAAAAATTTATTTCTTTAGAACTACGTTTTGTGCTTTAGTTTGTTGTCCTTCCTGCCCCCCGCCTCACCTCCGATTAGCTTGGTTGGCTACATGCGGTGTGAAAGAAGTTCAACACACATAGGTACAAAGCGGCTGGTGAATCTAAGTACAACTTGGACCATGAGCAGCTTCGTAGAAGATCAAACACCAGCCATCCTCTTCGTTGGCTCTTTCACAACAAGGCGGTGTTTGTTTGCGAGTTCTTTTGAACTCCATTCAGCTCCCCAAGCTTCATCGGGAGGGATTGAACTCGCATTGTTGAAGGTTAAGTGCATAGGTCCAAAAGGGGTTTGCATGCGAATCGGATGTACGAGGGTAACTTGCCATTTCTTTCCGTGTGACATCGGTGGCGAGGGTAAAGCCACTGGGCCCTGAAGGCAGCGCGGTGAGCTCAGTGCGATGGTCACCTGCAGGCAGGGGCGGTTTCTTCATTAGGGCGATTGGGCGACGCACCACCAAAGTGTGAAAGGGACTTTTTCAATCACATTCAAAATCTCATTCAACCAGAGTTACGCTAGCCGTTACTGTGCCTCTGGATATAGTCCAATCAGCGTCATGTCACGTTCTGTGGAGTACCGCCTCTTTTTGGACGATTTCACGCTGGCTGAGAATCGCTCAGAGTGTTCCCATAGACTTACATTCAAAGATGTTTTTTTTCGAACGGCGGGCGCTCCAATGCATTCTCTACGGCTTCCGGGAGGGCTCGCACTAACGTGGTTACGTCATCATACGTAAGCACGTTTCAGTCAACACAATTATTTGTCGCCACCTAGTGGAATCTTTAATAAAAGAAACCGAGTGGATTGTAATAATAGTGAGTATAGAAACAAACAGGGAGATGTATTGTAAGAGTCACTTTATTTTTCATTAATATTAAAGTAGTGAAGTTGCCTTTACATGCTTAAGCTGTTAATTTATCCATTGCATGGGTGGACCTTATCCTTATCAATCATCCAGACATTTGCCCCCCCTGAGAGATTTTGCAGGAGCCGCCACTGCCTGCAGGTCGCTTCTGACAAACACACAGGCTAATGCCTCGGTGGGCTTTGCCTGGTTGGATGGGGATGGTTAACTTTGTATGCTTTTGGCTGATTTGATCACCTTTCTTGTACTTTGCACTACCATCGTGTGTTTTGTGCTGTTTGTTGTCGTAGCGTGCTTACCTGCCCGTCCCTGACATCTGTGAAAAAAGACCTCCATAGCTCATCGGATTCCTCCCAGTATAAATATTGATTCTGATTCAACATTACGGTTCTGATGATGTCATGACGAACTCCGGTGCCGAACTGAGCCACAAGGGGAGGCAGAGTAGAAGCCACGCATCACACCCCCTTCTCGCCCCCTCCACATTCCCCGCTCGTGGTCAGATGGAAGAGGGGGATTAGAGAGGGTTTCGTAATGCGCAAAGCAAACGCAAACTCCGAATATACAGCAGGCGTCAGGGTCGGGATGGAATCCACAACCTCCTGTATACCAGGTGAGGTAATTAACATCTCCTAGCCACCGTGGCACCATGTGAAATGAATAAGGGCCGTTGCCTGAAAAGTCAACGATTACAAAAGGGTACTTTTAAGGACCCCATGTTATTGACAGACATGTTGAGTTGCTGTTATTTGTGCTTGTGCACAACTGCCAACACAGCAGCAGCATCACCAAATGATTTGTGTCTTATCAAGACGGGATACGATGGCCGTGGCGAGGAGGTCGAGCCTCCTGTGTTTCTTCCTCATCTTCTCTGGCATTGGAAACCTCCTGTGGATGCTGAGAAACTTCGCCAGCACCTCGACTGTCACCGTCAGATCAGTACAGGAATCGACCCCCCTGTCTAGGGACAGTGCAGTGCCCTACGAGCCTTGGGATCTCGCCGCGCAGCTCAATAAAATCGAGGACATGCTGGAAATTATTCTGGAAGGTACGTTTCGCGAAAATGTCTAGTGCTTTGTTCCACATCTGAGCGAATAGTTGCGCAACTCGCTCACATAGAAATTAAACTCTTGTGGAGATTCATAGACCCGCACAGAGACTCATCAACTCGGGTGGAGATTCATAGACCCACACAGAGACTCATAAACTCGCGTAGAGATTCATAGACCCACACAGAGACTCATAAACTTACATGGAGATTAATAGACCCACACGGGGACTCATCAACTCACGTGGAGATTCATAGACCCACAGAGACTCATCCACTCACACAGAGATTCATAGACCCACACGGAGATTCATTAACTCACGCAGAGTTCCATGAGCTAACGTAGAGATGAATCCAGTGAAGCGAATCTCTCCAACCCCGCCGCCCTTGCAGATGGCGGTGAGTCTGAGAAGACACCAGTGTGTAAAGGGAACGAGTGGGTTTATAGCCCCGAGACTCATCTCTTCAAGGAGTGGGGCAAGGACCTCTCGGCGCGGCAGAAGCGCAAGGCGTGCGCGCGCTTCCTCACCTACGGCTACAACGCCTACCTGAGCGACCGGCTGCCCCTCGACCGCGACGTGCCTGACAACCGCCCTCCCGGGTACGCCACTCGGAGTCGCACTCTCAGCATCGTCATCATCAGCAGCAACGTTATTACTGCCATCATCATTGTCATCATCATCATCAACTATATCATCGTCGTCAAATTCATCATCATCATCACGACCATCGTCATAATCACCATCATAATCATTAGTTTTGATGGGGCTGATTATCACGGGCTACTGAGGCAGACTCCATCTCCTCAGTAACTCGCGACCACCACTCATTCTTGAAGCATCGCACGGCTCTCTGAACCTCCGAGCGAAGGTTGCGGTAAGCCTCCTCATTCTCTGACGTGGGAAGGAGTGTGCCTGTTGCTGTTTCTCAGCCAGCTAGAACACGTCCTCCCATCAGCCAGGGTCTCTGGGGAGGTTTGGACCGTGTACCCAAAGCAGCCATTGTAGTCACAGTCCTAAACCTTGCCCATTTCCCCTCGGCATCAGGAGGAGGGGAGGGGGACAATGCCAACCCCAGCTGCAAGTGATGATGACATTCTCACTTTTAACTTTCATCAACTTGCCGACACCAGGCCAATGAGGGTTTGCATGGGGTCCAGACACCCACCATTGGAGTGAAAGAATGGCCGGCACATCTTATAGATGACAAGCTGATGGTCAGTGGGCGGATGAACTCCACAGTAGGTCCTGGTGTCAAGGACATGGGCCTCCATCCGCTGTTCCGTCACTATATAGTCCAGAAGATGTTCTTGCTTGGACCCGGCGTGCATCCAGGTTATGGTGTGGATGCTGTAATGCCGGAACAGCGTATTGGTAAGTCTAGCAGCCTTCTACCGTTGTTATTGAGCTGATCTGGCCTATGCCTTCCAATTACTCCAGCTCAGTTGCCAGCATCATGACCCACTTGGGCATTAAAGTCACCCAACTGGATGACTCTATCTCGAAAGGCCACTTTAGCTAACACCTGTGACAGGAGGTCATAAAAGGCATCCGACTCATTGGCCTTGCCTTGATCCCTTCATCATGTGTATCTTCGGTGGGGGCGTAAGCAACCACCACCACTCCTTTCCTCTGGTTGATATGGAGGCGAGCCCACAGTAGCCCGAGGCTTGTAGCTTCCCACACCTCACCGCCATGCTCCACGCCCCCTTCATTCTTTTGTTCAGAAGAAGAGCCACTCCCTGTTGTTTGCTAGTTCCCTTCCCCGAGTGGAGGACTGTCCACCCCTCATGGTGACTGGAGCCAGAGTTAGTCCACCGAACCTCTAAAATACCACAGAGATCCAGGCGGTACTGGCCCAGTTCCTGACAGAAGAGTGGTAGCCTCTCCTCCGCAGTTAGCATTCTAACATTCCACATGGCCACTCGCAGTGGCATTTTGTTGCTTCTGGAGGAACTCCCTGGGGTTCAGTTTCCTAGCTTCGCCAAATGGAGTTTCGCCAGGTGAAGTCATAGACGTCTGTCCCCCTGGGACATCTGGAAAAAGCTTAGCTGAATATTTTTCACGTTCTGTGGTACTTAAATTGAAGGTGGAGGGGTTCCCAGCCACTCGCACCCATCCAGAGCATCCGTTTGGCCACTTTGGTGGGTACAAGCCCCATGAGGGATACAGCCGATCGGAATCAGCCTTCCCTCCATGGCATTGCTCACATCCACTACAGCGTTCCCATTCGGCACCACCAAGGAGGTAGAGAGTTAATTTGGCGAACATCATCATCAACGCTACCATCATCACCAACCACCCCCCTCCCCCAGATATGCGACTCACTCGCAGAGTTACACTCATCATCATCACCATCAGTGCTCGCCAGCTGAGCGCGAGTACGAGTGTGCGTCAGCACTGCTGGACTAGGGCTTCCCCACGTCGTTCGTTGTTACGGGGATCGTTTGACCATACTTCCCCTCTCCCGTGTACCCCCCAGATGCAGCACCAAAAAGTACCCGTCGGAGCTCCCGGCGCTCAGCGTGGTGCTGATCTTCTACAACGAGGCCGTCTCCATCCTGCTGCGCGCCGTCACCTCCGCCGTGCGCAACACGCCGCGCCACCTCCTCAAGGAGGTCATCCTCGTCGACGACTGCAGCAACTTTGGTTAGAGCTGCAGGGCTTCCACCCCCTTGATTTCCTCCTCCTCAACCTCCACTCCCGCCTATTTTTCACAGGAGACCAAATCCGGTTGGCTTCCTCAGTCGGCCTGGAGAGTTTAAAAGCTCTCTGGAGAGGAGAGGCTGAAATTGCTCCTTGTTGGGGCGCCACAGTGGCTAGGAGACATTGACTACCTCGCCTGAATTACAGGTCGTGGGTTCGATCCTGACCCTGACGCCTGCTGTATATTTGGAGTTTGCGTTTCTCTCCCCATGGTCGCATTGATTTCTTTCTCGGTCCTCCAGTTTCCCCCTCCACACTTAGAAACGTGCACTCAAGAATATTTGGCCGCTTTACATTTCCACGAGCCCCGTCGTTGAGCTATTATTCATGGCTACCTCGTTTTTGAAAATGAGCTCTAATGTTCAGTGGGCCTTACCTGGCAAAATATACGTATTTAAGTTACTCGCTTAAGTTTGGAGCTAGACCACTACCAACTGGACCTCTGTGGAATACAAGAAGCCTAGTGGACTGGTTCTGGCTCCAGTCGCCACGAGGATGGACGGTTCTCCACTCGTGGCAGGAAATGGCCAACTCCAGGGAGTGGGACGTGGGGCGTACGTGTGGCGGCATAATGTATAATAGCCCATAGAAACCTGTTATGCCAAATTGTCATCATAACATATTATACACATTTCCATTCGAGATGATTTAAAACTGCATAGCTCAATTTTCTTCCTAATATCTAAAGGAAGTGTTCCAGACAGCCACAAAAGCGCATCAGAAAGTGCACGATGCAATGGCAGTCTTTGTTTGATGGTTAACATAAAAGCTGCTGCGAGGATAACCAGAGTTCGAGTGATGGTTTATGTTTCTTGACGAGATCAGTAAGGTATTGTGGTTTATTTGTGGCAAGCACTTTGTGTGTAATGAGTGCAACCTTATCATGTATGTTTGGCAATCGGAACCAATGCAGCTCAACGAGCACTGGACAGACGTGGACAGATATTGCAATATCTGTCACAGCACGTGCCAAAGAATCTTGTACATGCTGCAGCTTTGGTAATGTTTTTGACATACGTCCCGTACAGTAGTGAGTTGTAATAATCGAGCTTTGTCGATACTATGCTACACGCTGCCATGTTGGTCGAAGGTGTTGTAGAGCCCTGATATAAAAATTGCAGGACCTGCCTATATTTTGCACGTGGTGATCAAATTACATAGTTTGGTCAAGTATGGTGTTGAGGCGTTTTAGTTGAGTAGAAAACTGAACTGTTGGAACCTGATCAACAACATTGTCGCTTGGCCCCTAATGCCTACCAGCAGAACCTCCGATTTTTCTGGATTGATCATTTTTTTGCTACTTAATGATGATAATGAATGCAGACCAATTTTTTTTAATGCTGCTCTCACCAGGAGACCTGCAAGAACAATTCAGAGCGAGGATTGCGGCACTGGATCGCAAGTACCCAGAGGTCTCCATCCGCATCGTCCGGCATGCAACGCAGCGTGGGCTCAGCACGTCGCGCGTCACCGGCATCCGGGCCGCTTCGGGTCCCGTGGTGGCCGTCATGGACGCGCACGTGGAGTTCCCCGTCGGATGGTGAGTCCCACATCAAGGCAAAGGTTCCCCCCCCTACCCGTGCATAGCCTTTACCAGTTGAGGAGAATGCTAATAGCAAGAAGCACCGATGAAGAAGGCTGGTTACGGCATGGAAGGGGGGTGGAGTTGGCCAGTGTAATGCCTCGCATTGCGAGGAGCATGGTTGCCACTCAAGAGTCTGCACAGCACAACCCGATCTGAGGTTGGACGGTGCCTGATGGGTGCCCACCATGTACAGCCAGGCTGTCATAGGGCTGCGGGGCGGACGTTGTTTATATCGAGTTATAGTGTACGTTCATACTGCCGCCTTCATCAATCCGCACTGACCAGCCAGGATGAAGTGTGGTCAAACGGCCTCCACAACCAGCACGGCGTGGGGAGGCCCTCATCCAGCAGTGGATTGACAAAAGGTCTCGATGCTAATACGGACATTGTGCGGTGCTCATCTCCACCAGCGGAAACTCCACATTTCCATGGCAGGGACCATTTATGAGGCCCACTGACGACTTCGTACAAGCGGTACCCGCTTTGTGCGAAGCAATGACTTGCCTATGTCAACCCTGGACCCTACAATCACTGCAATGCTATAATAATGTACGCATATGAACAACAGTGCATATCGCAACATCGTATTCAATATGCACAGCTGTATCACTTTCATTTAAAGCATTCACAACAATAATTAGAACATTTTGGCAATGAAAATAGGGATAACATTTCGGCATTTAATTCAAATCCTGATCACGGTTTTCACCATGCGGTCAGCGCGTCGGAACGGGAGTGACAAAGCAAACGATAAGAGTATATATTACGATTATAACTATGCAACCATTTTAACAATAGCAATAGTCGTAATTGTTATTATTGGAATTGTTGGTCTCGCGCAAAGAGGGAACCACAATGGCCGCTCCGGCGCCATGACGAGCAGCGATGTAGGTCAGAGGCTCACCAACAACATCCGCTCTGATTGGACGAGACGTTTGCTCTCGTAGCTGGGCGCAACCATTCGAGTATTAACTACTAGCTTTACTATCCGGCTTCGCCCGAGACTTGGATTCTTGTCTTGGATTAATACACGGCCTACGCGGAGGGTGGGGGGGGGATGCGTGACACTCCAGGCACACTGCGTGACGCTGCCGCATGCAGGTGATATCACAGATGTGACGTCACTGCTCACTTGCCGTGCAAAATATATCCATTATTGCGCGCCCCCCTCAAAAATACAAACGTATATTTTTATACTTTTTGCATTGTGTACAGTCTGGAAGCTACCCACATGCCAAATTTCAAGTTTGTTGCATGTTGGGAAGTATGCTAAACATTTTGAACAGGCACACATATTCACAAATTTCCCTTTTATATACAGTATGTAGATTAAAGTGAAGTGAAAAGCACGAATAGGGCGACGATCGGTGGGACCTGCACCTTTCTTTAATGAAATCTTGAATTGTCACGCGATACGAGTCTGTGTAGAAAATTGCAGCTCGTTAGGTTTCATAGATTCGAAGTTATTAAGCGTAAAATATTTGAAAGACTATAAACAGACAACACGGCAAGTTCAATTAAAGTGTGTAAAAGCATGTATCGTGGACTATCTATCTGCCTAAATGACTCTGTGGATACAGCCTGTGAATAAAGTGTCTCCAGGGCTCTCTCTCTCTCTGCCTGAAGACTGAAAAACTTAAATATAATCCCACGTTAACCAGTACTGTACCTTTTAAACGAACCTCCTCTGAAATTCCTTCACCAAGGCACACACCTGTTGATATTTGCAAAACATCCGACCAGGTAACCAATTCATTTGAAGCCATAAATATTTGTCATGTGAAATAACTTTGCTCTAAACTCTTTGATAACATTTGTAAACTTAATTAATGACGATGTTCCCGAATTCAGACCTCAAATCCAGACGTTTTAAACCTGCTCCTCTGTGTTTCTCTCTCGAACTCCATAATATTTCACCACGTTATTCCCTCCTATGTAAGACTATCATTTATACACTCCCGACCATCATTTATTGGGCTCAGCAGACTCGAGCAGACCCGGGAAAATTGGTCCCTGCCGAGCGAGGACGGGCTTCCGTGTGGCGTCAGGCCACAATCTCCTGTGCCCAACTCTCTCTACCTCCCGCAGGTTACAGGAAGTGTGGTACAGCAATGGTTTTTGCAGGTTGCAGGCAGTGTGATACGGGAAGTATATGAACAGGGTCAGTGTTTCAGGCAGGGTGGTATTCAGGCCACTCCCAGCCATCGTAGTGTTAGGGTGGTGGTTCGTGTCCTGCGCTTTCAAGGAGGGAGTGTTGGCTGTTGATGAATCTCCCAGGCGTCCACATTTCTGCAACCCGTGGGCATTAGACTTCTACAGCACCACCGAGAATGGGGGCTGGGAGCCCCTTCGGCAAGCATGATCTCTGCAACGGTGGGCGTCCGACATGTACATTACCGTCGAGTGCGGAGCACAGGAGTTTGAGGTAGCACGGTGAGTTGACCTCGGGTCTGAGGCGACAAGCTGCTTTTGCATCAGAGCCCAGGGCACTTGAGGCTGCAAGCCTATCCTGTCCTAGGCCTGGAAGGGCTACCTTCCAGACTCTGCTGTACAGTTGGGTCACTTTCAGGGTGACGTGAGCGGGTTGATTGTTTCGTGATTGTTTTTGGCTTATTTCTGTTGCGTTAAAAAAATATATATCTTGCAAGGGTCGGTGGTTCTTCATTTTTGGCAGACTGTACTGAGGAGTGGGTGTGTGCTGAGAGCTTGGGTGGGCTGGACTGCTTTTCTAGCGGTTTAGGAGAGAGGTCGTGATGGACCCTAACCCAACTCTCACAATGTTGTTGTTCATTTTTACGAATTAGGGCCGAGCCCATCCTGGCGCGGATCCAAGAGGACAGGCGCGTCGTGGTCTCCACGGTGTTCGACAACACGCACTACGACACGCTCGAGGTCAACGGCTACCCGTCGCAGGCGCAGACGTTCACGTGGCAGCTGTGGTGCACCTACATGGCGCCGCCCCTCGAGTGGTTGACCAACAAAGACATCACGGCCCCCATCAGGTACCTCCCCCCGCCCCCAAGGCTTCATCCAGGACATGCGGTGAGCTGGCAGCCCTCTTTTTAAATCCTTTATATTAAGTTCGCTTGCTTGCTTGCGTGCTTGCTTGCTTACAACCGTGCAAATCTTTCGCTCGTTTTATAACCCACTTCCCGTGATCCAATCGAGCTGACATTTTCCACAGACTCGTTGTGCGAGACAATTAATGTTCGTGAAAAAAAATTCCCAAAATGTTACACTTTTTAGGCAAAAAAAAAATATTTTACATATATGCAAATAGAACTCATTCATGGCTTTGGCTGAACGTCACAGTGTAAGAGCCCAGAGCGTAACCCCTCCACAGGCCGTGGCGGAGTAGCGCAGTTGGTAGCGCCCTCGCTTCCCATGCCAAAGGTCGCGGCATCGATCCCCGCATCCTCCACAGGCGAATATATTTTTAAATCCTTTATATTAAGTTCACTTGCTTGCTTAGGACCGTGCAAATCTTTCGCTCGTTTTTTAACCCACTTCCCGTGATCCAATCGAGCTGACATTTTCCACACAGACTCGTTGTGTGTGACAATTAATTCCAAAATTTTACACTGTTTAGGGAAAACAAATTAAATATTTAATTACCAATTGCTTAATGGTGGCAGACAATCATCTGACCCATAGGTGGCAGCCATCTCAAGCCAGAGGACGAGAGGACTCTAGCCGCCACGCATATAAAGGATTTATAGTGAAAAACTTTTTTTTACGGGTTTACTTGTTCTCCTGAAGTCAACCCCACCCAGATTTATATAGCCAAGCACCGCACGGCCACTAACCACACCCACTTACACATAACCACACTCACATCACCACTAGCCATGCCCCTTACACATACCCACATCCACAATAACACTAGTCACACCTACTTATATAACTACGCTCACATGAACACTATCCACACCCACCTATACATAACCACACCCACTCAAACCCTATCCCCTTGCTCACACAGCAAGTGGCTCGCGCGGGTATTTCCTGGCTGTTGCCGTGTGTTGTTTGGCACGTTTTGCTCCACGCTCTGGGAGCCTCCACCCGAAGGCGTAGTGTCGTGAAATCTCGGATCGTACCAAACAACACACAGCGAACTTTGTCATCGAGTTTACCGACCCCCCCAGGAGTCCAATTGTGATGGGCTGCATGGCGGCCAGTAAGAGCTACCTGGAGGAGATCGGCTTTCTGGATGAAGGCATGCAGGTGTACGGAGGGGAGAACGTGGAGCTGGGCCTCAGGGTGACGACGCACAGACGCAACCTTGAACGCACTCACTCACTTTCGGGTGTCCATACAGACAGACACAGGCCTTATGGGTTCACTGTGCTGCCGGCTTCCTTATTCGGAATGTACAGTCTGTTCTCCTATAACGTGGAATTCCTGAAGAAGACTGCATAATAATATATAACATAGGGTAAAAGCACAGTCCGCGATAACACGTGAAATATGTACACAGGCTGAACAAAGACTAAGGCGCGCGGGTAGCATCTCGAAGCATTCAGCAAGCATCCAACCTCGTGTGATACTACACTGAGGCAGCCGTACGACTGCCTATTCGTACTCGTGCGACGTAGTTTTGTTAACTCGATTGCGTTATAGATTGAATACGTATTCGCGTTATGAAAAAAAGTGTACCCTAATACATTAATCTCGTTATATCCAGGTTGTGTTATAAAACACCCGTTATAGGAGAACAGATTGTACTTTTCTGCCATGGCTTTTCATTGCTGTCTGGGCTATTCCTGTCTCCAGGTGTGGCAGTGCGGGGGCAGCGTGGAGGTGCTGCCCTGCTCACGCTTGGCTCACATCGAACGCCACTTCAAGCCGTACGCCCCAGACCTGAGTTCCCACATGCGCAGGAACGCGCTGCGCGTGGCTGAGATCTGGATGGATGAATACAAGAGGAATGTCTACATGGCCTGGAATGTGCCCATGAACGTACGTGGTGTGGTCTAAGCCTTCGTCATCATTATAGTTATCATCAGCATCGGTCATGATCAATCTGCTATTGAATTGTTGCATCACAAGTCCGCGAATGATGATGCTGATGTTGGTGGCAATCAATGCATAAAAATACAGAAACATCTCGGAAAGTTTAATTGCGAGTTTATTCTTCCAATTGTTATGGCTGCCACGCAGTGCTCTGGGATAGACATCGGAGACATCTCGGAGCGGGCCACCGCCTTGATTACTTCCCAGTGAACATGGATCGTTGGCCCAACGTCGGTCTAACGTTTGTGCAACTTTGGCCTAACGTTCAATGAGTGTACAACTCTCGTCTCGTTGATGACCTCTGCGCAGGAATCCGGGATCGACATCGGCGACATCTCGGAGCGCGTGGCTCTGCGCAAGCGGCTCAACTGCAAGAGCTTCGCGTGGTACCTGGAGAACGTGCTGCCCTCACTGCCACGGCACGATGACATCGTCCAGTACGGCGTGGTGAGTATCCAGTAGGGAGTGGTGAGTATCTGATTCCCGTTTCCATTGGCACAACTGAGCCATGCCAAGGGCCGAGCCAGCCCAGCGTGGCTTGGGAGGCACCAGTATTGTTTTTTCTACTGCAGGAGCTGTAGCCGTTCTGCTGACGTTGGGACACGTAGCGGCACAATTCAGTTCCTTAAGAAGCTTTGAACATGTGGAACTAAAAGTCGGACGTTGTGCCGAACGACACATAGCGGCCGAACGACACATAGCAGCACAACCCAGAAACTTACAAAGTTATATCGGCTTGCCGAAGATGCGGGGAGCCCCTCGGTAAGTGCCTATCCTCCCACAGGTGGAATGTGATGGGTAAGGGGAGGGAACCGAGGTCTTTATGCTCGGCGCGTCCTGCTGAGGAGCCGGGTTGGAGGCACGGGCAAGGGGGGCATATTGGGAGGCGCTCCGAGGCATAGGAGGGAAAGAGACCACGGCCGCCACCGCCCCTCGGCTCCTTCAGGCGATCAGCTGCAGGGATGTGCATCATCCCCACCTTCCCTGCACCTCTGATTAGCATGATTGGCTACGTGCAGTGCAAAAGAAGTTCAACATACATACATGGTACCTCAGCTCACTGCCATACGTATGGGTCCTTCCGCCGTCAAAAGTCCACCGCCTCATGCACAACGTGGGCTGAGAAAGGGGGTCTCTTGACAGTTGCACTGCGGGCCCCCTCCGGGAGTTCTCCAGGGGATAAGGGGATAGGCATCGCCGCCCCGCCATCAATAGCGGCCATCAGAAGGGGAGCCAGAGGAGAAGAGTCAGATAATCTCCGTTCCGCCCTCACAGGGTGCCACACCCCGGGCCGCCCTGGGGATGGGGGGGAAGGCCCAATCCCGACTTAGACCATGAATGAAGTGGAAGGAATAAAGAAAGACTGGGGAACCACATGGCAGCCTCCCACTGCACGCCGCCGCCTGATGCGTACATGCCGCCCAGGCACCGCTGTCGTGGACCTGGGTTGTCCTGCGCTGCCCAAGGCTGGAAGGTCCCCATCTCCAGGACGCTGACTCAGTGTGGACCTCCATTTCCTTTCGAGCCCCTGCTGCCCCTGCAGGATCTCCTGCACTTCTTTGCATCCCATTGCTTCATCCAGCATCAATCCCCCCCCACCTCCCCCCAACATGGATTTTAATCTTTGCCGGGTACAGTAACTGGGAGTCCACCACGGTTCTACCAACCAGGTCATTGTGCAAGGGCAGGAGGAGGTTCCTCTTTTTGGCATCCACCAGAGTGAGATCTGGGGCGATGAAAACATGGTTACCCTCCCTTTTGCCACCCAAGCAGACTTTGGAGCCTCATAGGCGCCCTAGCGGGCCGCAAACAAAATCAGCAGGGGACGAGGTCTCGCATCATTTGCCTCCATTAGATGCCTCCTGCCTCTTTTTTCCACCCGGTGCACTTGTGCAATCCCCTCCGACTTGAGCGGCCAGGAGATTCTGGGCATCTTAAAGCTTCGGGCAGGTGCAGCTGGATGTAAGTGAGAGCACCTTGGTAAGCGTTGCCCTAAAACACCTCCGGGAGGCCGTAAGTTTTAAGTTGACACACCTGCCTCTTAGGTTCGAGCCTGTTGAGGTCCCACGCTCCTCCCACGGGGATCTCTGGTCTCACCTTGACCGGAAAGGCCAGCGACGATGAAACCTTGGCTTTTTTTCCAGGGGGACGCGTCTTCCATGGCAGACAAAGATACGGGCGGGGGGGGGGGGGGGGAGGAATCCCGCTAACCTAGGCACAAGGTTAGGCTCGAGCTGCTCGTTAAGGGCCCTAGGCCTAGAGGGTCTGTGAATGCCCTGGGAAGCTCCAAAATTTAACCTAAATATCTAAGGCTCCATCTACGTACCTGAAGCTAAGGAGATGGGAAATTATTAAACAGGTAAATGTGGTTTATCGTGTTCAAGGAGTCGTTTTCTGAAGTAGGGATAGGAGCGGCTCGCTCAGCGCTGCTCACTCGGCCATTACGTCACCGGAAGCATGCATTGGCTTTTTTTAAGGACAGAGACCCTAAAACACTCGTTGTTCATGAACGTTTGCTCGCATGTAATCATTCCAAAATATACAGCGTTCAACTTTAGTTTTTATTTCAGATGACAAACAACAAAAAAGATGGCATGTGCATGGACAAAGGAAACCCAATCTCACGGCGTCCCATTCTGTACCAGTGCCATGGATACACCCCCCAGGTATTGTATTGAATAACTGGCCAATTAACTCGTGGTGTTGCTGTGGTGTTAATGGCTATTACACTGAATTTGCACTGCAAATTATTCGGCGAGACTACATTTCCAGTGGTGTACAACCACAAATAACAATTAACCTTACACGTTCATAAATATGTGACGTTTCAGGCAATGGCCCTTCATAGCACATCAATTATGAAGAACACACTTCACACTCACCACACACAAAGTGCTTGCCACAAATGAACCACAATACCCTGCTCATCTTGTCAAGAAGCATACACCATCACGCAAACTCCAATCATCCTTGCAGCAGGGGCTTTTGGAGAGCCATCAAACAAAGATGGTCGCCACATCGCAAGCTTTTAGATGCGCTTCTGCAGCCGTCTGGAACGCTCTTTCGATATTAGGAGCCACTGGAGCTATTCACTTTTAAATTTAGATTTAAAACTAATTTGTTTAGAACTGCTTTTTGCATTTCGTTTTTTGTCTTTCCCCTGCACCTCCGATTATCATGGTTTGTAACGTATGGTGTGAAAGAAGTTCAACATACATACATGCGGTTGGCTACATACAAAATCGTACCCAGGGCCTTCTTTCTGTGTGGAACAAGTGTCACCGCTGCACCACCCTGGTACCCCGTCTGTGCGTATGTCTGCTTGTGTTTGTTTCATTGAGCAGCTGGCAATGAGAACCTCAGACAACCGGATTATGATCGGGCTGAACGTGGACTTGGTGAGCCCCGGAGCTGTGTGTCTGGGAGTGTCGACATCGGGAGTCGAGCCTGCGTTTGTGGACTGTCAGCTGACTGGTCAGGAGGCCAGCAGCCTGCTTCACTTTGAGGTGACGGACTCGAAAGTAACCACGTGGGTTTTTATGTAGCCAATATTTTGGTTCGCAATTGTTTGTTGGTTTCAGGCCATGTAGCAATGTGACCAGATTTGACTCGTTACTAACCCTCCTTCGTTCATCTGCCTCCCCACATAGAGACTTATATTTTAACTAGCTTTACTACCCGGCTTTGCCCGGGACTTGGATTCTTGTCTTGGATTAATACACGGCCTACGCGGAGGGTTCGGGTCAGGGGGATGCGTGACATCAGCAGGCACACTGCGTGACGCTGCCGCATGCGGGTGATGTCACGGATGTGACGTCACTGTCACAAAATCTATCCATTATTGTGCCCACCGCCCCCCCAAATGCAAAAGTCTATTTTTATACTTTTTGCATTGTGTACAGTCTGGAAGCTACCAACATGACAAATTTCAAGTTTGTTGCATGTTGGGAAGTATGCTAAACATTTAGAACAGGCACACGTATTCACAAATTCCCCTTTTATATAGACTAGCTTTACTACCTGGTTTCGCCCAGGACTTGGATTCACCACGCCCGGCCGCCTTTGTCTCCCCAGTGGCGATGTTCACACACCACGCTAGTTACTCGTTTGAGGCTGAGTCGAGGCCCAGGACCGGTTCAAATAATCGTCACTGGTGGTGGCCGTGAGCAGGAATGAAACTCGGGTCGCCGGGTTCGTAGCGCAGCGCGCTAACCACTACACTACCGCTCCCCCCCCACACACACGCGTGCGCGTCCATATGTACACATACACGCGCTTGCTGCAGACACACACAACTTTCAGGGTGTGTACGGCAATAAACGACTGAAGCAATAAAGCAATGCTGCACGAAGAACGCCTGAGACTTGCAACACATTTGTATTTCACTTTACCCGCGATCAGCAGGCACACTCCGTTACACTTCCGCACACGGGTCACATGACAGATGTGACGTCACAGCTCACTTGCCGTGCAAAATATGCATTATTGCGCCCCCCCCCCCCCCCCCCCAAGATACAAAAGTCTTTAATAATGTTTGCATGGTGTACAGTCTGGAAAGTACCCACATGGCAAGTTTCAAGTTTGTTGCATGTCGGGAAGTACGCTAAATATTTTGAACAGACATATAGATAAAGTGTGCAGGGACACAAACATGGAAGGAAAAGCTGTATTGCCTGATTTTCTATTCCCCAGAGCACCGATGATGATTATTTAGTTGCTGATGGACGGACGGCTTTAAGGTTGGGACAGCACGGTGGCGAGATGTTAACCACCTTGCCTAGTATACAGGAGGTCGTGGTTTCAATCCTGACCCTGACGCCTGTATATTTGTAGTTTGCATGTTTGACTGTGGTCTTTTGGATCTTTCTCTGGGTCCTCCGGTTTTTCGTTCTACATCTAGAAATATGTGTTTAGAGTATTTGGCTGCTAAACATATCCACGTGATAAGCCCCTTCATTGAGCTAACATTTGTGATAGCCAGGTCACTTCTAGAAAAGAGCTAAACAGCTCATTGGGTGAGTACAGATAGTTTGAAAGATCCAACGTTTGTTTACTGTGTGGCTGCAGAACGGAGAACTGAGGTTCCAGAAAGGAGAAAAGTGCCTGGAGGTGAAGGAACCTGCTAAGACAAGCTACAGCCTGGAGCTCGTGCTGGTGCCCTGTTCTGGGCAGAAGTGGGATTTGGCGTATTTCCACAAATCGTAGCCCCAATACAGGGAACACATTATACAGGTAGGAACAACAGGTTCCACACTGCCCACCAGGGATTATTTGTCTGTCGTGCATAACACGGCCCCGCCCCACCAGAGCCCTCCCATTGGCTCGGGGGCGCCGAATACAATTATTTAATTAATCGAGCTCGCGGGTTTTCGCCGACCAATGGGAGCGGTGGGTTGGGGTTGTTAGAGGGGGGGAGGGGGTTAGTGGTGGGGGGGGCCACCTCCGCGACTCGGGCCAATGAGGAGACGGGCGATGTTTCATTCACAAAATGGAACTGGGGGAGGGTGGTTCCATTCATAAAATGAAAGCCTTGAAAAGAAAAAAAGCGGATCTTTTTTCCTCGTGTTTCTTTCAACATTCACAGCCTTAAGGTGATTCAGTTTGTCCAAAAAAGCAAATGTAATTCCTTGTAAAAGATAAAACAAACTAATGCATTTCTAGGTTAACATGAAGCATATAAATCAACACCCCCCAATAAAAAAATACTTTACAGAGTATTATATGACAATGCATATTACAGGTAGGAACAACAGGTTCCACACTGCCGACCAGGGAATATTTGTCTGTCGTGCATATTTTTCTGTCGTGCATGAATGCGCTGTCCAACTACTTGCCCACTCCGAAGGAACGTGTTATCATGATGTCATCATCGTGCTGAAAGCTGTCGATCATAATCAGAATATTTTTTTATATACTGGAGGAATCCCATGAGTTATAAAGCTCTTTTTTAAATAGTCCAGTCGGGGCGGGTAAGAACGTTACAACAATAAACACTACAAAACACTGTAGGAGTGCAAAGTACAAGTAAGGTAAACAAATCACCAAAACACAAACAAATACAACTAAACCATCCCCATCCCATCAGACAAACCCCACTGAGGTATTAACTTATTTTTCAAAAGCGACCAGGCCACAAATGGATAGTTTAAGAAAGTGGTCCAACATTTGAACGTTTATAGGAGCAAAATAACCTAAATAGTCTAAACGCAAGTTTCTAAATGTGGAGGGAAAAACCGGAGGACCCGGAGAAAAAATCCACGTGACCACGAGAAGATAACTCCAACTATGCAAACTCCAAATATACAGGCGTCAAGGATCGGGATTGAACCCCCAACCTCCTTGTGTAATCAATTCCAAAGCTTCGAAAAGGCAATAAAACAACAGCAAAAACAGTCATAGACCACACCAAGACAACCTATAATCGCTTAATAAAAATTACAATTGAACTCTCAATACATTGTTAAGGATTCAATTTACAAATCACATGGGCAAATGTGGCTGTATCCAACACTAATCTGCATCGGAATATTTTTGGAAGGAAGTATATGATGTTAAGTTAAGAAACAAGGTTGTTCTAAAACGTTGGTGCAGCAATGCCAAAGGCTTTGTCACTAGCACCTTCTTGCTACCAACATATTCTACGGTGTGCCAGATGCTGGCACAGCAGAGACCGGTGACTTGTGAGGCCGACAGAAAGGTCATTAGCATATTCCACTGATTATTTCAATAGTATTAGAGAGGCTTCCCAAAACATTTAGGAGTAAAGGGAATTTCTGATATTTGAAATTCATGAACCCACAACCCTGAATAGAGCAATTTACGGAGAATATTTTTTAAGTGTCTTTCAAGCCCTTGCTGTCCAATTTGAGAAATGATGTGTCGTTTAAATAAATGTGTTCCAAGATGAGGTTACGCTATTTTTGAACCCGACAAAGGGATGAGGTTCGTCCAGGACTCAAAAATAAAACTATACAACCAGAAATCTGGGGCGAGGCTACCCACCGACGTGTCACTGGGGCTGTGACGCCCACCGTTGAAGCGACGCGTCACTGGTTCCGAGGTCTGCACGGTGAGCCAGCAGGAGATGTAGTGAAGGCCACACGCGCATGTTGACACAAAGTAGACCATATTGGTGGAGGTTTGTGTCATCCTCTGGTACGTCGCTTAGAATTGTGTTTCGATTGATTTTAAGATACATTTAATGTAAATAGTCATTTAAGAAATGCTGTATAAGCATATCTGTTCTATATTGTCATCTTATCACGCTGTTTATTAAATTTGAAGGGCTCGCTTGAAGGTGGTTGAACTTGAGGTGCTTCTTCTGGGGGTTGTCCGCTCTTCAGGACGGGGTACGTGTTGTGAAGAGAGCGGTTACCGTACGTTTCTAGTTGGGCTCGTGTAACAAAATCACCACCATCGACAACAACAGCCACCATTCGCAATGAATTTGCGGTGAAGTAATGCTAGTGCCTATGCCAGGCCAGGTGCACTTTGAGGCCATGTGAAGTGTCAAAGGCTTGCTGACAGGAGGTCACGGGATAGACCCAGGTGCCATGGATCCACTGACTGAGATGAAAGGCAGATGCACCAACTGTGTCTCCTACTGTGCCAACCTGCTACATTTTCGCCGCCCGGCACTCCCCTCATTGTTTTGAGTATTGGTTATCTGTCCTCTGTTGTTGGCGGGCGATTGCCTCCAACTTCCCAGTAGCATCCTTCACGAGCCTCCCCCACAGAGGCCGATCTTGACATCGCTGGTACCAGTCTTTGGTAAGGCCACTCAGCTCCACTTCCTCCTATGCCACATCAGTCCATCTCTTTTCCAGCCCGTGTCGTGTCAATTTAGCCCCCTGTGTCAGGCCACACAAGCTGCTTGGGCATGTAATGGCTGGGCATTCTGACTACATGACCCAGCCAATGTAGCCTTGCCTGCCGAAGGAGCTCACTGATGGGAATGTGTCCAGATCTTTCAAGGATTAATGTGCTCCTCAAACAATACAGCCTGTTAAACCCACAATGGATCATCGGCTGTTCAGCCTAAATGTATCTAATTTGTGCAGGAGTTTCATTAGAAGGGTCCATGTTTCAAAAGCATAGAGAAGTGATGGCATCACCGTGGCTGAGAAGACCCAAAGCTTCGTGTGGAGCGACAGATCAGGTAGCTTCCACACAGTATTACGCAGCTGATGAAAATATAATGCCACCCGACTGATCCGGAGTGAGCCCTCTGCTGTAAAATTAGAGCGAGTCATTCACACTGTCCAGGTATGGAAAACTCTCCACTCTCTCCACAACTGCTCCATCACAAAAGGGGAGTTGTGGGGATGGAGTGGTTTAAGGCACAACATATCAAGGCAGGTGCTTTGTTTTGGTGGGGCTGATAGTAAGACCCCACCTCTCCGTGTCACACTCCAGGTTAAGCAGCAGCGCCTCCACCTCCTCTGAGTGAGCAGCAATTACCAGATCATCAGCAAACATAACATGGTTGACCAATAGGGAGCTATCCCTCGACTGCACTCGGGCATCGATCAGCCTCCCATTATATCTGTACAAAATGGAAATTCCCCCGGTACAGCTATTGAAGGCTTCACGAACTACGTGGTCAAAATCGATGTTAAATAATGTGGGAGCCAGAAGACATCTCTGTCGCACCCCAAGGTGTACAGGGAAAGGCTCTGACTCCCGGCCACGTAGTTTTACCCGGGCCCGCTCACCATCATGAAGGTCCTTAATGATCGTGAGCAGAGGGTCAGGGACTCCGAAAGAATGAAGAACAACCCATAGCCCAGGCCTACTGATGGTATCATAGGCCTTGATCAGGTCAACAAAGCAGAGATGTTGGTCTTGTTGGAATTCCCTACACCTCTGCTGTAGCAGACGGACAGAAAATATGGCATCTGTGCAGGACCACCCTTTTCTGAAACCACAATGGGGCTCCGCAAGCCTCTCCTCAGCATGCCTGGCAAGGCGATGTTGAATAATCCTTGCCAGGACCTTTCCCAGCACACGGAGGAGGGAAATGCCACTGTAGTTGTTACAATCTATGTGATCCCCTTAAAGAGGGGGACCACCCTTAAATAGGGGGTCCACCAAGACATCCTTCCAATCCTGCAGAACCTGTCCTGTGATCGAGCCATTTGTGATAATGTCATATCGGGCAGTCTGCACACAGATGCCACCCTCCCTCAACGTTTTGCTTGGGAGATTATCTCTAATGTTCCTGGTGTCAGAGTACAGATGTATCCCCACACTTCCTCCACAGATGGCACATCAGCCAACCACTCACAAGGGTTGGCGACTTCTTCCAATATTTCAGGCACGACAGCCCCAGCAGGGTCGTCCCTACCTTGTTCTGATGTTATCTGGGCTGAGGGCATTCCCTTCCGCCGAATACCTCATAAATACTCTTTGGTTCTTCTTACAAAAAAATCAGCAGACTACCTGCTGGATCTTCTCACTTTTTCGAAGAACAAATGTGACCTAAGTTCTTCGCTCATTTACCAGCTTCACATTCCTTATTGCCGTACAAATACTGGAGGAAGGGCCTTTGCTATTTATGCCGCCAGGGTCTGGAATGCTATCGCCAATAAACTGCAACTTGGATCGCTCACTACCTGTGAGATCTTCACTCAAAACTGCTCTAGAGTAGCTGTACACCCCTAGCTGCCACTGCTATTCAGAGTGACCTGAAATCAAATGTATCATTCCGGATGACCGCTGCAAAGTATATTCTTGAGTTTTGATTATAGTGTGCTGATCTTTAAAGGTGCATTGAAAATGTTTGATACTCCTACTGATACTCCTGCTGTTATGGAGTGACTTATGCTGCCAGCTATGGCTGCAGAGTTTGGTCGTCCATGTTGTCTAGCGTTTATTGTTAAATTTGAATCATAGTTCCTATGATCACTATTACATTGCTTTTATAACTTTATTTTGATTTCGAACACGTTTGTTTTAGCCATGTTTGTTTGTTGAAGTACAGAGTTAGCCTGATAATCTTGATTTGAAGCTTTCGTGACTGCAGGAATCCATACTCTTTGGTTCTTTCGGTAAAGTCATCAGGTGATGGATGCTTGTGTTGCGCCCGAAACGTCGTGATTTATTTTATTTTATACCTACGTGACTTTACCGAAAGAACCAAAGAGTTAGCCTGATAACTTTGATCTAAATTGTCTTATGGTTGCTATTGTTTAACTTGCATTCTACTAGGATTTTTGCACACAGCGTTGATATACGGTGTTTTCTGGAAGATTTTTCTGTTTTTCCTGGATTTTTCTGTTTGCGCGTCGTCACTTTAAGATGTTTTCTTGTTCCTGTTTTTGTTTGTTGCGGTTGCACCCGAGTCAAGAGCCGCATGGCTCACAGGGCTATACCTAATAAATAAAACTGAAAAACTACCCAAACCCCTATCACTACCCCAACCCCTATCACTACCCCAACCCCTATCACTACCCCAACCCCTATCACTACCCCTATCACTACCCTAACCCCTATCAGCACACCTATCACTACCCCAACCCCTATCACTACCCCAACCCCTATCACTACCCTAACCCCTATCAGTACCCCAACCCCTATCACTACCCCAACCCCTATCACTACCCCTATCACTACCCTAACCCCTATCAGTACCCCTATCACTACCCCAACCCCTATCACTACCCCTATCACTACCCTAACCCCTATCAGTACCCCTATCACTACCCCAACCCCTATCACTACCCCAACCCCTATCACTACCCCAACCCCTATCACTACCCCAACCCCTATCACTACCCCAGCCCCTATCACTACCCCAACCCCTATCACTACCCCAACCCCTATCACTACCCCTATCACTACTCCAACCCCTATCACTACCCCTATCACTACCCCAACCCCTATCACTACCCCAACCCCTATCACTACCCCAACCCCTATCACTACCCCTATCACTACCCCAACCCCTATCACTACCCCAATCCCAACCCCTATCACTACCCCAACCCCTATCACTACCCCAACCCCTATCACTACCCCAGCCCCTATCACTACCCCTATCACTACCCTAACCCCTATCAGTACCCCTATCACTACCCCTACCCCTATCACTACCCCAACCCCTATCACTACCCCTATCACTACCCCAACCCCTATCACTACCCCTATCCCTATCACTACCCCAACCCCTATCCTTATCCCTAGCACAACCCCTCCTTAACCACTCTCGCTCGTCCTCCTGTCACCATAACTACACCACCACTTCCAATAACCCCACCCTTTATTTATCCACTTCCATCTTAGGTACATTTTATAATCTTGATCAGAAGCTTTCGTGACTTGCAGGATTTCATACTCTTAGGTTCAGTCGGTGAAGTCACGTAGATAGAAACATAATTAAATAATAAGTCACGATGTTTCGATCGCAACAACAAGCGATCGTCCTCAGGTGAAAGAGAGAAACTTGCCTCTGTGACGAGGCATTATATAGTGGGGGGAGGGGAGGCCGCAAAGGGGCGAATGGGGATACAATTCAAAGACACTTGGGTGACAGAGAGAAAACAAATGTGACAAGGAAGTTTAGATATCAAACTTGACAAAATGTATAAATGTAATGCAACTCAGAGAGTCGGCTAACATAACAGTTAACACTTTACCTGGTTGATCCAGTCCTTCTGAAGATTGCAAAATTTTGCAACCTAAGAGTATGAATTCCTGCAGTCACCAAAGCTTCTAATCAAGATTGAACCGCCTCTACGGGGAGGTTTTCCACACAACTCAGACATATTTTCAACCGAGAAGATGGATGCAAAATTTAGCAATCTTTGGAAGGACTGGATCAACCAGGTAAAGTGTCAACTGTTGTGTTAGCCAACTCTCTGAGTTGCATTACATTTCAAAATGTTGTTAAGTTTGATATCGAAGCTTCCTTGTCACATTTCTTTTCTTTCACCCAAGCCCTCTTTGAATTTTATCCCCACCATCTCGCCCTTTTGTGCCCCCCTCCCGCTCTATATAATGCCTCGTCACAAAGGCATGTTTCTCTCTTTAATCTGAGGACGATCGCTTGTTACGATCGAAACGTTGTGATCTATTATGTATTTATTATTCCATCTACGTGACTTTACCGAAATAACCTAAGAGTACATTGTATAGTGTTTCTAAAGTGCCGTCAACAAAGGCGCTTTACAAATCTAGATCCGAAAAGGAAGTGGCTCTAACAATATATACTTGTCATTGGGGCGGTATGCATGGTGTCAGTTATAGCACTGTAAAGTTGCTCTTTTAAGTCACCGAAGTGTGCCATAAAGCCATGGAAGTTCATTGAGGATACTTTATGGTAAAAAAAATTACGGCTCAGACAACTTTAAACGTTCCCATGCAGTAATTTACAATAGCATTGCACAATACTATATGGGGCGAGGGTTAGTAATGTAACATATGCATGCAAAAGAAATATATGAGTCAATCTCGGAAGCGAAGCAAATTTGATCCTGGATAGCATCACTATTACCACCATCATCATTAGCATTACCATTATAAGCACTGTTATCATCATCACTATATCGTTATAATTATATCACTATGATGCTATTATACATGATGATGAGCATAGTGATTATGGTAGTTATTGATAGTGATAATGTTGGTAATGATGATAGTGATGATGTTGGTAATGATGATAGTGATGATGGTGGTAATAGTGATGATGGTACTGCTGTCAATGAAAGTGATGCTGTTGATGATGGTGGTTGTCTCGGCCTCGCTGTGCGCTGCGTTGCACCACTATCCGAGTAATTAACCTCGCATTCGATAAACCTTCAGAGCCAGAGTGAACATCCAACTCCAAACGTATTTAATGAATTGAACGAGGTAAAACTGATAGAAAAACACGGCACAAAATAAAGCATCTGTTAAGACTTGCAATATCAATACAAATAATGAACACTGCAGCATCATAACATTGTCTCAGATAACATAAAACTCAACAATAGATCCTGGATGGACCAGGCACCTACATTTGCACCGATGCACCGAATAGCTATACAAGAGAATAAGATATTGTGTTAAATAAAGTCTAATCGTGTAATCACCATACTTCAGCCTAAATGTACAACGCTGCACATAACACTGAACTGTGGATGAGATACTTCTTCATCCTTGCTCTCAAGATTGCATTAAAGTTACATGGGTACAAGTCTGACTCGACTTATTCAATTAGAAGCAACATTCACAATAATGCAAGTGGCAGACTTCGTTGTTAACTAGGCCTCATATTTATCACAATAATTTAACGGCATTAAAGGTTTTTACAGCATTATAACGGCAATCCTAACATTATAACAGCATTCCCAGTATTATAAGAACATAAACGAACTTACAGACAAAGCTTCTTAAAGTCCCACAATGAACAGATGCACTTGTCTTCACTGAGATGCTATTTGTGCCTCCATTTTGTACTCGGTGTAATGGCTGACACCCTGCCTCATGGCTTAGATAATCTTAAATCGTCACTTCCTGGTCACTTGACCAAACTCAACATCATATCAGGAAATTCCTGCGTACGCACACCCCCATACCTATGAGGCAGGACAGTGGTAATTATTGTATTGGTGGTAATAATGAGTGATTATTATGCACTCACTCCCCTCCAACAAATTTAAACGCTACTGCGCAGGTTGTAATCAATCTCTCATTTAATTCTCACATTTCGCTTCTCCTTCTTCAACGCCGCTGTCTTTTCAAATAACTTACACCCATCTTTAAATCTCTATATGGCCTTTGTCCACCTCATCTCACCTCTCTAATCTCTTTCTACGTCCCCCTCATCCTCTGTATTCACAATATTCTCGTTTTCTCGCTGTCTCATTCTTTCTCTCTCTCTCTCCTCCCGGAGCACTTTCTCAGTCCTTCCCACTTTTTGCACCCCTTCCACTGGAATAAACTCCCCCTATACATTGAGCATCACTACCCATAGACTCACTTACACCAGAGACTGAACGCTGCCCATAGACTCAACACTACACATAGACTCAAACCTGCCCGTAGATTCTACACCGGCCATAGACTCAATACTAGCCATAGACTTAGCACTGACCATTCTAGATTTGAAGTTTTCGTGACTGCAAGGATTTATACTCTTTGGTTTTTTCGGTAAAGTCACGTAGGTAAAAAATTAAAATAAATTAAATCACGACGTTTTGGAAGCAACACAAACCTCCATCATCAGGTGTAACTGCTCCAGTAAAATTGCTGTAGCGTTTGAAGAGAGCTATTCATGTCCCTGCACTGGTTAGGCACTGCCTCACCAACACTTACTTCACCTGGAATGGTACCTTCTATAAACAAAATGAGGGCACCCCTATGGGTTCCCCCTTGTCACCAGTGATAGCCAATGTTTTCATGGAGAAATTTGAAACAGACGCCATCCAGACAGCCACTCTACGTCCTTCCCTGTGGAAGAGATACGTGGATGATACTTTCGTCATTTGGCCACATGGCCTCCCAGCATTGAACCTATTTCTAGATCACATCAACTCCATGCACCCATCCATCAAATTCACCATGGAAGTGGAGTACGATGGTAAGCTACCATTCCTGGATGTTTTGTCTGAGAGGAGACCCAATGGCTCTTTGGGACATTCTGTCTACAGGAAGGCTACCACACAGATTCCTACCCGAAACCTGATTCCCACCATCATCCGACACAAAATCATTCCCTCATCACAACACTATACCATAGGGCCCACTGCATCTCTGACCAACACCACCTGGCCAGTGAATTGGAACATGTACACCGTGCCCTCAAGATGAACCGTGCTAAGATCAAACTAGGGTAGTTTTTAGTTTACGTGCTATGAAGAAGGGTCATTACACTAAACGTCGTACATCATATATTTGTTTACTTTTAAGGCCACACACACACGGCGCTCCTGTGTTTATGAACGTTTGATTGTATTTTTATGATTACAGGACAACTTTGCTCGTCGCCTTCAATCAACTCGCAGTGACCAGCGTGGTGAAATATGGTCAATAACCCACCCCCTCCCTCCGCCACCCTTGCGGCACGGCGAGGCCGTCAACCAGCAGTGGATTGACAAATGAGCTGTACACGGAATACTTATAATTGTGTTGATGTGCGAGATGTAGATTGTCTGTGTTGTGCATGTACGCACGATACATCTATGGGACCTTGTTTTGCCAGTATGGAATTGATGAAAAGGGATGATTTTGTTGTTTTATTGCCAGAAAGGGTAAAAACAAAACATTATTATTTGTTGCATCATGTACGCACGTGTGTATGTAAATTCCACTCGGATGACCCTGCCTGTAAGTGATGATGATGATGATAATAATTATATAAAAGAGCAGGCAAAGGCGCAGCCGCCGCAATGTCTTGCTCAGCCCGTTGCAGGCGGAGTGGCCCTCCAATCACCATCCGGCTTGTCGCCATTAAAATCCATAATAGAGTTTTTTTCGGTTTAATCGCATAAATATAAATGTGTCGTCAAACCCGTCACCACCACCACCACCCAACGCAGCCAATCTACGGTGTCCATGTACGCTGGTTGTTGTAATTGGCAGCGAAACGTCACGGTAATCGAATAGTAAATGTTGTTGTGAGTTTACTCTCCAACACCCAACCGGTTCGTGTTGTTTCCAGCCACCATTGGACACGTTTTGTTTACGTGACAAACCTTACGAATCGGCTGTGTCGGGTGGTGGTGGCGGATTTAACGACACATTTATATTTACGCGATCTAACCCGCGAAACCCTACGACGACTAACTACGCGTTAAACAGCCAGTACAAGATCAGCAGACGATGTCGACGCATCTGATCAACGTGGAAGGGCACGGGAGAATGAACACCACCGCCACAATCCATCTCGCAGTTGAACGGGAACGCTTTCGCGAGCACTTACACTGGCCAACAAAAAAACGTTTTTTATCTGGCCTGGACTTTTGCAGCTGTTTTAGACTAATTTCAGGGTGCTGATTCCAAATCTGATTTCAGATTAACTCTATCACATCTCTTTTTTATGCTATCGGCATACCACATTTTCATTGATTTTACCCGAAATTAACTCTGTCACTCATGATTGCAAGTTGTTGCGAGTCAGTGACTGCTTTAGTGTTAAAATATGGTGCTGTATTTTTAGGATAGTGTGTTTATAATATAATTTAATGTAGATATCTACAGTTATTTAATATTTTTCTTCTGCAGTTTTTATTGAAAATGCTAAATTTGATATCTTAAAAACCTGATGCCAGATTTGGAATCAGCACGCCAAAATGACCTTAAAACCGTTGGAATACCTTATGCCAAAAAAAGTGTGTTGACCAGTGTTATCTGTCTGAATGTGTTGGCTGTAAACCGGTGCGCGGTATAAACGAAACGACATTTTTGCACAGTAGTTTTTTTTCTTTCGGCGATTCGCAACCTTTGGTCAGGATGGTGGTGGTGGTGGTGCGTCAAAATCAGTTCTCGTCATGTCGAAGCGGCCGTAAGACGAAAGTTCATGTGAGCGGCTGAACACGAAGCTTCGCAGTCTGCTGCCATATAGCAGTCTGAGAAGACCGAATAAACATTCGAATCGCGTCAAACTGGCTGGAAATTTACGAGCTGTTCCCATTGTTTTCATTTTAGAATGTTTACGAGCACCGGTGTCGTATTTTACTGCACTGGCTGTACCACCAATACGTCCATCTCCCGTGGGAGGAACCCTTTCGTGAGCAGTGGGCGTGAGCGGGCTCTTGCACGGCTGCGCCTAATTACCTTGACAGTCTTGCCTGACTAGGGGACACGTCGGGGGGCATATAAAACACGTGCACTCTACACAGCTCGGATGAGTCTTTCTGTTCAGTTCGTTTGCTTGTTCAAAATTTCAACCACGGACTGCCAAGCCGTGAGATCGACCTATCCGTAAGTAAACGGATTTCTGTAGAGCCGCTTTTTGTCTTTACTCCGGTCAGCTCGGTTGGCTACGTACGGTGCGAAATAAGTTCAACATACATACACACGACAACTGGTGCTGACAATTAATTGACAATGGCGTTTGAGTAACTCACATTAATTATACATTAAGTATATAATACATCGTTGTTAATAGCGTTGCTCTAAAGAAAGGCCATTGCCCGAAACGTCGCCTATTAGCCGTTTACTGTTTAGGCCACAGTATTGACGAACGTGTTAAAATTAAGTACTGCATGCACACATGTTTAATTCTTCTCAAGCACAGATTTACATTTCGTGATTGTGCTTCTGGAGTCGTGTGGCTGTGTTCTGCTGATTCGTTTGTGAACGCCGCATCCGTTCTGCAATCAATTCCTTCGTGAACGAATTTGCGAGTCGGTGAATAGGTGGTTGCACGAGTAAGTGGGTGAGCAGGTGAGTGGGTCGTTGAGTGTGTGAGGAGGTGAGTGAGGAGCGGTAGGGTAGTGCTAAGTGCGCTGCGCTACGATCCCCGCTCACCACCACCAGCAGTGACGATTATCTGCACCGGCCCCGGGCCTCCCCTAGGTCGACTTAGCCTCTAATGAATACCTGGTTCGGTGTGTAAACATCGCCACCGAGGAGACAAAGCGGTCGGGCGTGGTGCTGGCAACCTCGTGTGCCATGCCGATCTTCGTAGGTTCTCGCTCACAGCACTTGCCCCAACAGTCTTTGAAGGCTATACGGGGGATTTTTGTATTTGAGTAGGTGAGTGAGTGGGTGAGTCTGTGTGTAGGTGAGTGGATGATTGCGTGATTGAGCGAGTGGGTGGGTGATTGTATACTGTCGAAATTGCATTGTTTTAATATTTGGTCTAAAACCACGCGCCTACTGAGTAGGTGGGCGAACGTGTAGATATTAATTAATGTTAATAAGTGGCTTTATAGAGCTAGGTATGAAAATGATAAAATCCAGCCGATTGTGCGGCCCTGGGTATTGTTCGTGTTTGAGTTGAAGTTTATTTGATTTGTCACGCGGATGATGATCGTTTAGCCAGTGGTTTTCACTCACATTCAGACGGGGGGGGGGGGGGGGTAGGCACTGTCGCCGATAAGACCTCATCATTGTGACAGCCGACACACGTTTGAAACCATTGTGGGTTTGACAGTAGCACGATGATGATGATGGGGGGGGGGGGGGGGGCACGTCAGGGGCCCCGCACTCAAGGCCACCAGGGGCCGACAGTGGCCCGCGGTCAGAGGCGTAGCTAGGGGGGGGGGGGGTACATATGTCCCCGGGCGCCAAAATGAGGCTTACAACGTTACATTATAACTTATTGCGGCGGGCGCGGCAGCCTGAAACGACTGCGCAAATCTACACCTCAACCTAAAAGTTTATATATCCCGCCACACACAGCCTACATGTCATGTAATTACATTTTGGTATGTGATTAAACGGTGGGGTGGGGGGGGCGCTAATTTTATAGTTCGTCCCCGGGCGCAAAAATATCCTAGCTACGCCACTGCCCGCGGTGGCCTTGTGATGAAGAGCCCTGGCGTAGTGAGTGGCCTTCTCGTAGTGAGTGGCCTTCTCGTAGTGAGTGGCCCTGGGGTAGTGAGTGGCCCTGGCGTGGTGAGTGGCCCTGGAGTAGTGAGTGTCCCTGGCGTGGTGAGTGGCCCTGGTGTGGTGAGTGGCCCTGGGGTAGTGAGTAGCCCTGGCGTAGTGAGTGGCCCTGGGGTAGTGAGTGGCCCTGGGGTAGCGAGTGGCCCTGGGGTAGTGAGTGGCCCTGGGGTAGTGAGTGGCCCTGGCGTAGTGAGTGGCCCTGGGGTAGTGAGTGGCCCTGGGGTAGTGAGTGGCCCTGGCGTAGTGAGTGGCCCTGGGGTAGTGAGTGGCCCTGGGGTAGTGAGTGGCCCTGGCGTAGTGAGTGGCCCTGGGGTAGTGAGTGGCCCTGGGGTAGCGAGTGGCCCTGGGGTAGTGAGTGGCCCTGGGGTAGTGAGTGGCCCTGGGGTAGTGAGTGGCCCTGGCGTAGTGAGTGGCCCTGGGGTAGTGAGTGGCCCTGGGGTAGTGAGTAGCCCTGGCGTAGTGAGTGGCCCTGGGGTAGTGAGTGGCCCTGGGGTAGTGAGTGGCCCTTGGGTAGTGAGTGGCCCTGGTGTGGTGAGTGGCCCTGGCGTAGTGAGTGGCCCTGGCGTGGTGAAGAGCCCTGGCGTAGTGAGGACCCTCGCGTGGTGAGTGGCCCTGGTGTGGTGAGTGGCCCTGGGGTAGCGAGTGGCCCTGGAGTAGTGAGTGGCCTTCTCATAGTGAGTGGCCTTGGCGTGATGAGTGGCCCTGACGTAGTGAGTGGCCCTGGGGTAGTGAGTGGCCCTGCTGTTTCACACGGGAGATCCGTAGCGCGACGTGTGCGCAGCAGGAGCAGTCAGAAAGACAAAAACATCGACATAGCAGAGAACGAGTACAAGCATGGGTCCTTCGGGAATAATTGCACCACCTAATGTCTTAAACTAAGCACACGCCAATCAAAATAAGAGCTGTGGAACCCCTACGTCAGTACAGTCAGTTCGACTATGACGCGGTAGTCGTTGCGTTCCTGAAGAACATCGCGTTATAGGAAAAATCGCGTTATATAAAGCACAGTCCGCGATAACGCCTGAGATTCGTACTGCAGGCGTAACGAATATGTAGGCGTGTGGGTAGAAGCATCCAGCAGCATCCCAATGCCTTGTGTGATGATGTAACGCCGACGCAGCCGTACAACCGCGTGTTCCTACTCGCGCGACGTCGTCCCCTGGGCTCTATCGCGTTATATCCAATTCGCATCCGCGTTATAAAAAAAAATGTACCCTAATACATTCACCGCGTTATATCCAATCGGCGTCATAAAAACCTCACGTGGTAAAGGAGAACTGGCTGTACTTTGATACTTGCACGTGCTGTTCGCCTTTTGCATCATCATCAGCAGGTCGTCTTCTTTTAGTGGCAACCTTTTATCACTTCTACGTTGGTCGCTTGACTGCAAGCGCTCAAATGCCTTGTTGTTGTCATTGTTGTTGTTGTGTATCTGGTTCACTGAACGATAACCCTGAACTGGGAACCATTTACAGCGAAGTTTGAATAACGAGCGCACCGATTGGCACGCCCGGCAGTTGAGGTTACCGCGTGGTTTATTTACTCTCAGGTACCACGTGGCGCTCATTGTTACATGTGCGGCAAGCCAGACACCGAGATTTCTCATGCGGTTAGCGGTAACGTGAATAAATCGATGTTAGCCCTTTTTTTGCCCCGTTTTCCTACCTCCCCCCTTGAAACACTCTCGTGCCCGATCGTGACCCCACCACGATAGGCTGGCGAGCCCGGATGCTCTCGACCCTTCCGTAATCGTGAGGATGCATTACATCTGGACATGTGATTTGTGACAGCGACGATGGCCTGTGGCGAGGAAGTCCAGTCTGCTGTGCGTCTTCCTCGTCTTCTCCTGCTTCGGAAACCTCCTGTGGATGCTGCGGGGTTCCCGGAGCACCATGGTTGTCATCAGCTCGCAAGGGCCAGCCAGCACGTCTCCCGAGAAGACGCTCCTACACAATCCTCTGGCTTTAGCGGAGCAACTTAACAACATTGAGGAGATGCTAGGAATGATTCTGGAAGGTGAGTTTCACGCAAATTTGTGTTTATAAATGGCTGTCTGACTGCTGTATCAACATCCGAGCGAGTAGTTGTGCTATCTGCTTACACAGAGATTCGACTCGCACAGAGACCCATAGATGCACATATACACCCATAGACTCAAGCAGATACCCATACACTCACACAGAGACCCACAGACTCGCACAAATAACCATAGACTCACGCAGAGACGCATAGACTCACGGTTAGCCACATAGACGCACACAGAGACCATAGACTCACACAGAGGCCCATAGATTTACACAGACACGCATATATCCATAGTGTTGGTGGTGTTGGTGCTGGTGCTGGTGGTGTTCATGCTGGTGTAGCCGCCAGCCTCCCATCCCAACCTTGGGGTTGTGATATTTGACAGCACCAGGAACCCAAGGCAACTGGCGTGGACGCTAAACTCCCCGAGAAGGTCGCGGTTGGCGTTCAGCTCTCTCTCGTCGTAGTCGGCAGTGGTCGCTTTCTTTGCCCAAACCTGGTGCGCAGGTCTCTGTGGTTGACCTTGCCAGGGCAACTCACAATGTCCAAAGCACCGGGGTGGGGGGGGCGCATCTGCTGGCTCCCCATCTCCTTCCACGTAATTTTTAATGAGGTTCACTTGTGTCTTGGCTTTTTTCCAGCAGCCCTTTTTTAATTAATAGTGAGCCACCATGGCTAGAAGATGCTACCTCCGTCGCCTTGTATACAGGAGGTCGTGGCTTTGATCCCGACTCTTGAGTTTGGGGTGTCTCTCTCCCCGTGGTCACGTGGATTTTTCTCCGATGTTTCCCTCCACATTAAGAATCACGCGTTTAGAATATTTGGCTGATATAAATTTCCACGTAATCGGGTATCATTTGTGATAGTCAGGTAGCTTCTGAAAAATAGCTACACAGCTCGATGGACCTTGCCTGGTGTATATATATATAAATAAGTTTAGTAATTTTCCCACCAAGGTCGATCGTACCCAGGTCGTATTTCCATCTTTCTGCCATACAGAAGATTGCATCAAGTGCACCATTGATATGAAACCGAGGATGAAACTAAACAGTTGTTAGTTGTCTAATTCTACCAGGTGAAGGCCCCACTGAGCTGTGTAGCTCTTTTCAGAAGCGACTTGGCCATCGCGAATGAGAGCTCAACCAAGTGGCGGCTTATCATCATCATCATCTGTAAATTTATGGCATCAGCCAAATATTCTAAATGCAAGACGTTGATTCTCGATATGGAGCAGAAAAAAATTGTAGGACCCGGATAAAAATCTACGCGTGACCACGGGGTGCAAGAGAGAGACGCCAACCCCAAACGTACAGGCGTCAGGGTCGGGATCGAACCCACGACTTCCTGTACAACAGGTGAGGTAGTGAACATCTCCGAGCCACCGCGGCGCCCAGACAATCGCCGGGTCCTGGCTGTGATCTCAGCCGCCGCCGCTTTCGGCAAGAACCCCGGCGCCGCCATGACGGTTGAGGTTGGAGTCTCGGGAGCGACCCTCAGGGTGACGAGAGCTCGTGTGGCGACGCCATCGTCCGCGTACATGACAGCCCTGCGAAAGAGTGGCGGCCCCCTCGTGTAGCCAGAGGGTGAATAGCATTGGGGGAAGGGTACAGACCCCCCCCTGCCCCCCCCCCCCCGTTATCCAGGCGTGGTCGCCCAGGGGAGGACGCACATAGAGACTGCGTGCTCGTGAGCCGCACGTCATCCCGACCCCCAACCACCTTTTCAGATGGCGCTAAACCCGAGGAGCCATCTGAGAAGGGCCTGGTGTGTAAGGGGAGCCAGTGGGTACCCGACCCCGAGACCCTGCTCTTCAAGGAGTGGGGCAAGGAGCTCTCGGTGTGGCAGAAGCGCAAGGCGTGTGCCCGCTTCCTCATCTACGGCTACAACGCCTACCTGAGCGACCGGCTGCCCCTCGACCGCGACGTGCCTGACAACCGCCCTCCCGGGTACGCCACTCGGAGTCGCACTCTCGCTCAGCATCGCCACCATCATCATCATCGTCGTCATCATCGTCATCATCGCCATCATCATCGCCATCACTGTCATCGCCACCATTACCCCCCCCCCCGCCAGGTGCGCGACTCACTCGTAGAGAGTTAAACTCATTTATCGTCATCATCGTCATCGCAGTGCCGGCCAGCTGAGCGTGAGTGCGAGTATGCCTCGCCACTGGTGGACTAGGGCCTTCCCACGTCATGCGTTGTCACGGGGGTCGTTTGACCATACTTCCCCTCTCCCGCGCCCCCCTCCCCCCCAGCTGCAGCTCCAAGCGGTACCCGTCGGAGCTCCCGGCGCTCAGCCTGGTGCTGATCTTCTACAACGAGGCTGTCTCCATCCTGCTGCGCGCCGTCACCTCCGCCGTGCGCAACACGCCGCACCACCTCCTCAAGGAGGTCATCCTCGTCGACGACTGCAGCGGCCACAGTGAGAGCTACAAGGACATACTTTGTTTGTTATCATGTATGTATGTTGAACTTCTTTTGCAATGTACGTAGCCAACAGTGGCTAATCGGAAGTTTGGGGGGAGGGACAATAAATTAAACACAAACAGCAGTTCTACAGAAAGTAGTTTTCAATTTAGTATAGAAGTATAGTAGTGTAGTATATAGTGTAGTATGTATTCTGAACTTTTTTTCACCATACATAGCCAACCGTGGTTAATCAAAGGTGCGGAGGTCATCAGCACGAGGTCACCTTACACAGACCACGTGGCGGACTGACACACACACCCTTCACACAGCTGTGGGTTGCTCACGGCTGCTGCTACTCTTGCTCATGATTTATGATGATAAATACAGACAACAATGAATGGTGCCCTTCACCAGGAGACCTGCAGCAACAATTCAATGCGCAGATCGAGGAGCTGGACAGCAGGTACCCGGAGGTGTCCATCCGCATCGTCCGGCACGCGGCCCGCAGGGGGCTGAGCGCGGCCCGGGTCACCGGCGTCCGGGCGGCCTCGGGGCCCGTGGTGGCCGTCATGGACGCCCACGTGGAGTTCCCCGTCGGATGGTGAGTCCCAAACTCTCTCTGGCTGGTGAGTCCGCTCAGCCATGACGCTTTGCACCGCGAGTTCAGTAGATCATAGTAACCAGCACTGGGCCATGCTGGAGGGTGGGTGGGGTGGGTGGGTGAGTGGGGTGGGTGGGTGGGGTGGGTGGGGTGGATGGGTGGGTGGGTAGTGGGTGGGGAGGCGCGATGATGTCACAGTGTGACGCATCCAGCTCAAAGGGCTGTGGATTGCGAGTGACGTCACCACGCAGGCGTACAGCAGTGACGTCACCACCGCACCAGCCAACCAGGCACCTGTTATAATACGAAACGCTACCGTTATAACGCGGAAGGCACAAGTTATAACGTGGAATGTGCACTGTTATAACGCAGTATCTGAGCAGTCGTCAACAAACTACTTTATTTAGCTGTGTAGCTGAGTGGTACAGTGATACAGTACGTGGAGTATACACTAGCGCGGCAGCGTACCCTCAGTTATATGTCCCGCCATTACTTCTGTGTGTTCGTTGTAGTAGTGACATCGCATCTCGCCAAACGCGATCATTGCATTAATTATGTGGAAATAGTTTTTACTCAACGTGTTTTTCGCTTGATGCCGCCACTTTTCAGGAAGGCATCTAGGTGTGGTAAATGAGGACTTACCATCATATGTTTATTACCGATGTGTGAGCTGGCCTGGTAGCGTCGAGGTCAGAGACACGGGACCAGCACCACTGAAACCCTGGGTTCCAATCTGGGTTACGACCGCCTTTCATGAATATGAATGATAATGGACCAGGGAAGTGGATATCACAGAGCTACCGCCGAGATCTCTTCAAGTGACCTTTGCTTTAAACTCCATAGAGGGCAGAATTTTGCCACCCATTGGTCTCTTTGCATCTATAGATCTCTATGTGAATCTATAGAACTCTGTGTGAGTGTATGGGTCTCTGTGTTAGTATGTGGGTGTCTGTGTTAGTCTACAGGTTTCTGTGTGAGTCTATAGGTCTTTTTGTGAGTCTATGCGTCTCTATGTGAGTCTATGGGTCTCTGTGTGAGTCTATGGGTTTATGTGTGGGTTTTGTTTGTTTATAGGTTTCTTTGTGAGTCATTGGTATATGTAGACAAACCATTATCTCACTGCCTTAAGAACCTGGTTTAATCACGGACACACTCAAATCCGATTAACCCAGGATCTAAGTATTGACAGCACAGTCTTTCGTGAGCCATCTGGTCACCTCTGATGACAGTAAATATACCAACAAAAATGGCGTTGCTCAATTCCGCTAACCAGGGCCGAGCCGATCCTGGCACGGATCCAGGAGGACCGGCGCGTCGTGGTCTCCACGGTGTTCGACAACACGCACTACGACACGCTCGAGGTGCACCGCTACGAGTCGCAGGCACAGACGTTCACGTGGCAGCTGTGGTGCACCTACATGGTGCCCCCCCTCGAATGGATCAACAGCAAGGACCCCACGGCCCCCATCAGGTACTTATCCAGAAGGCTGCCAAATGTGTAGCCTCACCCACATTTGCGCAGCCTTGCCCACGTTCGCCTAACCACGTCCACCTTTGGGTAACCCTGCCCAGGTTTCCGCAGGCAGTGCTCGTATATTCCAATAAATGAACTAAACTAAACTTTTAATTTTACCAGGTAAGGCCTACTGAGCTATATAGCTCGTTTTCGGAAGCGACCTGGTCACAAATGATAGCTCAACGAAGTGGCTTAGCACGTGGACATTTATGGCAGCCAAAAACCGGAGGATCTCGAGAAAAATCCATGTGACCACGGGGAGAACATGCAAACTCGAAATAAAAGCCATCAGGATCGGGATCAAACCCACAACCTCCTGCATACCAGGCGAGGTAGTTAACATCACTGTGGTGAGACGTTAACTGCACTCAGACTGAACTGCGTTGCAGGCCTCCCTTCCTTATGCCGGTGTCAGTGATAGCCCGTTGGTCTCAGATGGTGAGTCTTTGCTCGCAGAGCCCTACTTGAGATATTTCTGTGGTTATTGCCAGCCCTACGTGATGTTGTTGAGCTTTGTCATCCAGCTTACTCACCCCCCTCTCGCTTCCAGGAGCCCGATTGTGATGGGCTGTATGGCAGCCAGCAAGAGTTACTTGGAGGAGATCGGCTTTCTGGATGAAGGCATGCAGGTGTACGGAGGGGAGAACGTGGAGCTGGGCCTCAGGGTGAGGATGCTAAGACACAAAGACAAACACATTGTCGGCCCTTACAGATTATTACACCAAACCGTTTTTTTAGCAGGTAAGGCCTACTGGGCTATTTAGGTTTTTTTTCAAAATGATAGCTCAATGAAGCGGCATATCACGTGAAAATGTATAGCAGCCAAATGCTCTGAATGTCTGACTTTGATTCTAAATGTGAACGGAAAAACTGGAGGATCCGGAGAACAATCCACGCGACCACGGGGAGAGATAGACGCAAACTCTAAATATACAGGCATCGGGGTTGGGGTCGAACCTATGCCTCCTGTATACCAGGCGATCTCGCTAACATATCGCCACCGTGGCGCAGGGTGGCACGCTGGTAACACTTGTGCCTCACAGCAAGACAAGCCTGGGTTTGATTCCTGCCTCGGGTGCCTTCTTTGTGGAAGGTATCGGTTCTCGCCCTGTTCCGTTTGCGCTTCATCTGGGTTCTCAGGTTCCTCACATAGCTTGAAAAAACATACAATGTAACAGGCATTGGCCGAAACGTCCGAATGTTGAATAATTACCTGAAAATTACTCAATCGAGATCACACAGCAGCAGCAACAACATTGCCCCCACTGCTGCAAAAAACTAACGGGTCCCTCTTGAAAAAAATTGTCTTGAAGCTCTCCTGGGTGACTGCAGACAAAAGGAGGATCTGTGTAAGCCAACCCCAACCGGCTACCGAGTTCTGAGTGGCCAATCACAATGCCTGGGCTATTGGTGACCAGCCCTCACTCTCCGACCCACCCCGTGTGTCCAGGTGTGGCAGTGCGGGGGCCGCGTGGAGGTGCTGCCCTGCTCACGCTTGGCTCACATCGAGCGCTACTTCAAGCCGTACGCCCCGAACCTGAGCGTCCACATGCGCAGGAACGCGCTGCGTGTGGCCGAGATCTGGATGGACGACTTCAAGAAGAATGTCTACATGGCCTGGAACGTGCCCATGAACGTACGCGGTGCAGGGCACCCTCTGTGATTCACGTGCAGCACACTCATGCATATTCATGTACAGGTAGTCTTCTACTTACGATAGAGATGCGTTACGACGACCCCATCGTAAGTCGAAGATGGCCTAGCCTACCCAGGAGTCTTAAAAAATGGTGATAATTTAGCAAAACAGAGAAATTTACAGTACCGTACTGTACAAACTATATACTGTATGTATTTATTGAAATACTGTATTGCACAGTTAAATGTAAAGTAAAAGAACAAGGTAATTTCTTAGCCTACCTATATGAACTGCAATTTAATATAATGTTGTCGTATCGCTATCGCCATTGTAAGATCGAAATATCGTAAGTCGCACCATCGTAACTCGGGGACTATCTGTAGATGTGATGCGTATTCATGTAGACGTGATGCATATTCACGTAAGGGCACGCACTCGGCCATGGTGGGTCGTCAAGGTCTGTAAAGTTACCAGATGGGCCCATTGTGTTCTACGTGATAAAAGACACGAGACACAATGCCGTGTGTCTCGTTCGGCCAACCCAGCAAGCCGCCACCTTCAGGAGGTGGCCGCATGTGGCCCGCGCTGAGGCTGGAGTGCTGAGCCCCTGGCTTGAACCCAGCCAAACCATTTGCCCCATTTTGTGTTCACGCAATCATTTCCATAGCCCAGTCAATGGCGATACAGCCGCTGCTGCTGCTGGGTGTGATCCCAATTGAGTACTTTGCGGGGTGGTTTTTCGAAATTGGCAACTTGTTTTCACAGTGACGTCAGCACGCAATGGCTTTCCTCATTTTGAATGAGCAGATGGCGCACACTGAGTGGTATTTAATGGAGCATACCCCACAGTGTTCACCAGTGCCACCTGCCGGACATGAACCACGAAACGGTGCAACGAGCGGTGGGCCCACCGCGTCACCATCCCGATTAACTCTCAGTGGACATGGAACTTTGGGCCAACTTTGGTGCAACGTTTCCAGCCAAATGTCAATGTTTGCTATAATTGACCCAACGTTCACCGGGTGTATAACTCTTGTCTCGTTGGTGGTGCCACACTAGGGCTCTGGGATCGACATCGGCGACATCTCGGAGCGTGTGGCTCTGCGCAAGCGGCTCAACTGCAAGAGCTTCGCGTGGTACCTGGAGAACGTGCTGCCCTCACTGCCACGTCACGACGACATCGTGCAGTACGGCGTGGTGAGTATGCAGTACGGAGTGGGGAGTATCCGGTGCGGTGTGGTGAGTACTCGGTACGGTATGGTGCATATCCAGCATGGTGTGGTGCATATTCGATGCCCCTTTTCCACTGGCATATCCAAGCCGAGCCAGCCGAGCACAGCTCAGGAGGCACCAGTGTGGTTTTTCCACTGCAGAAGCTGGAGCTGTTCCACTGACATCGAGACATGTAGCTGCACAATTAAGTCCCTGAAGAAGCTCCCTCACGCGGAGAGAAACGTCTGACATCATGCCGAGCAACACAGTGGAACAGTCCAAAAACACATCAGACGGCTATGCAGCAGCACAGCTGCGAAAACGTACAAAGTGGTCTTGACTTTCACCGATGTTATAATGACAGAGACCCTAAAGCACTCGCGTGTAATCATTTGAAAATGTACATCGTTACAATTTTCTTATTTCAGATGACCAACAACAAAAAAGAAAGCCTCTGTCTGGACAAAGGAGACCCAAAGGATAAATTTCCCATTTTGTACCCATGCCATGGATACACCCCCCAGGTACTGTGTTGTATTGAACGCCTGACCAATGAATGTGTGATTACGCCCGTGGTGTAAGGGTGGGGAGCGGCAGCGAGGTCGTGGTTAGCGTGCTGCGCTATGAACCTGGCAACCAGAGTTGGATTCCTGCTCACAGCCAAAAGCAGTGACGATTATCTGAAATGGTCTTGAGGCTCCCCTAGGTCTACTCAGCCTCAAATGAGTAACTAGTGTGTTATCCACACTAATTACGGGGAGCACGGCCTTTCGATAATAAAACATTGCGGATGATCCCAAAATATCAAATTTTCACGGATCTCTGGCAAAAAGCACTAATATAGGTTTAAATTATGTTTAAGTAAAATCAAAATTGAGTTTGTTAATGAAGACTCCGCCCACTAAATTTTTAGAGCCACGCCAATCAAAATCGATCAAACGCTGCCCACTGTTGTAAATATATCCAATTACTGTACTGTCTAGGCGATCACGTGGATTTTGGATTAACTGGCGCACATATTTGCTGGGTTTAGGCACGTGGCTTGTGATAGATATTTCTAAGAGTAACAATGTTTCACTGATCTTCGATTATTAATTTGCGCTTAAGGGAAAATCCATGAGTTTTCAATTTTTGTCAATCTCACACGAATAATCGAGTGTCTACTGTAACAATAGTAAAACTTAAACCCAAGTGCTTCTCGCTGTGAGCCGCGAGTGTCGCCGCTGCGCCACCCTGCTACCCAATCTGTCAGGGGCGGCCCGAGACGAGCTGCCAGCAACTGGCGCCCGAGGGCGAACCATGCAATCGGCTCCCCCGCCGCTGAAGCCCAAGGGCAGATCGAGGCTGAGGTTGTTTGTAAACTGGGAAACGTTTTGCTCCTATCTTCTGTTTAATGTTTTCTAAGCGTATTTTTTTCGACAGAGGCATAATTATTTTGGATGTCTCTCCGTCCGTTTGTCCAACTAGTTTTTCTGAGGTCAGATAAAATAGAGATACAAATTTAAAGAATAGATTTGTAAACGATAGCTAGATGATATTTCAGTCCGATTTAAGGTATTTATATTGGCAGTCAATAAAATATTTTACTTTATAAATTCTCATACATTTTTAGAAATGAATTCTAATTCATATTCCTTCTGTACGCGCATGGGAATTTAAATAATGACATCTCCATTAGTTTATTCGTTTTTTTGAGTATTTTTTTACTAGAATTTGGCACCCCACTTAACGTGGTGCTCTCGACGACCGCCAAGTTCGCCTACATGGACACGGGCCGCCCTGGCGATCTGTACGTGTCTACACGTGTCTACGCGTGTCTACACGTGTCTGTGTGTCTACTTGTGTTGGTTGTATTGAGCAGCTGGCAATGAGAACCTCAGACAACCGGATTATGATCGGGCTGAACTTGGACTTGGTGAGGCCCGGAGCTGTGTGTCTGGGGGTGTCGGCATCGGGAGTCGAGCCTGCGTTTGTGGACTGTCAGCTGACCGGTCAGGAGGCCAGCAGCCTGCTTCACTTTGAGGTGACGGACTTGACAGTAACCACGTGGGTTTTTAAGTCGTCAAAATGTTTTATTAGGAATTGATGTGGCAATGCTGATCAGATTAGGCTCGTTACGAACGCCTCCTTTCGTTGATCTGCCTCTTCACGTGAAGACTTTTATTTTAATAAAGTGTGCAGGGACACAGACATATGGAAGGAGGAGCTGTATTGCCTGATTATCGATTGTGTGTTAGTTACCACAGCAACGCTGATGATTATTTAGTTGCTGATGGAAGGACCGCTTCAAGATCTAATGTGTGTTTACTGTGTGGCTGCAGAACGGAGAACTGAGGCTCCAGGAAGGAGGGAAGTGCCTGGAGGTGAAGGAGAATGCTCAGAGAAGCTACGGCATAGAGCTCGTGCTGGTGCCCTGTTCCGGGCAGAAGTGGCGTTTGGCGTACATCCGCAAATCGTAGCCCCAATACATGGACACGCGCTTAAGATTGGCATCAAGATGTCATCATTGTACCCAAAGCTGTCATCATTGTACCCAAAGCTGTCGATGACACCACTGCCACCTTCTTGCTACCAACACGTTCTACGCTGTGCAGATTCCACAGCTGCTGGGGCAGTAGAGACCGGTGACTCGTGAGACCAATAGAAAGGCCGTTCGTAGATTCCAATAATTATTGCACTAGTATTCAAGAGGCTCCCCACGATATTTTAGGAGCAAAGTGGCTTTCTGATGTTTTAAATTCATGAACCCTAAAAGCCCGGGAGAGAGTGTCGTGTAAATGAATGTGTTTCTAAAACGGAAAGCCTACAAAGCCATGAGCTTTCTCAAGCACTCAATAATCAAACCTTACAGCCAGAATTCCGGGGCTAGGCCACGCACCAACGTACTACTGGGACTGTGACGCCCACCATTGAAGCGACTCGCCACTGGTTCCGAGGTCTGCACAGCAAGCCAGCAGAAGGTGTTAAGTGAATCAATCACCGGGTGTTTACCGGTGTCTCCATTGCAGTAGAGGCCACACGCGCACATTGACACGCAGGAGACCGTATTGGTGGAGGTGCGTCACGTGTGGTGCTCTGCGTTGTTTCCGTGTATCAGTTGATGTGAAGAGACGTTTAATGTAAATAGTCATTTACGAAAAGAAAAATCATGCTGTAAAATCATCTCTGTTTCACATTGCCATCTCATCGCACTGTGTTATGAAATGTAAAGGGCTCGTTGTGAAGAGAGCGGTCACTGTACGTTTCTCGTCGGGCTCGTGGAACAACAAGACCACCATCAACAACAACAGCAGCCGCCTCTATTCGCCACGAAGTGATGATGAACTCACCACGGCGCCTGTGCCGGGCGAGATGGACTTTGAGGCCACGTGAAGTGTCAAAGACTCGCGACAGGAGGTCGCTGGACAGACCCAGGTGCCATGAGTTGACTCAGATGACTGGCCGATGCACCATCTGTACCCCCTACTGCGCCAACTTGCTGTAGTTTAGTCAATCTTGATTTGAAGCTTTCGTGACTGCAGGGATCCATGTATTTTAGTCGTCTTTACGCTCCCCTCGTTGTTGTGAGCGTTGCTCCTCCGCCCTCCGTTGTTGTTGGAGGGTTACGGCCTCGAACTGCCCAGTAGCGTCCTTCACGAGCCTCCCCCATAGAGGCTGATCTTGACATGGCTGGTACCAGTAATTGGCAAATCTACTCAGCTCCGCATCCTCCTGTGCCACATCAGTCCATCTCTTTTTCAGCCCGTGCCATGCCCATTATTTAGCCTCCTCTATCCAGCCAAACAATAGCCGCTTGGGCATGCGGTGGCTGGCTACATCACCCAGCCAACGTAGCCTTACTCGCTGGAGCTCACCTATGGGACTTTGTCCATATCTTTCCAGGATTTGTGAGCTCCTCACAATCCAGCTTGGTTAAACACATGATGAATCATAGGCAGGCCAACCTAAATGTTTTTAACCGGCGAAGATGTTCCAATAGGGGGATCCACGTTTCACAAGCATAGAGAAAGGAGGGGCATGACTGTGGCCGAGAAGACCTGAAACTTCGTATGGAGCGATAGACCAGGTAGCTTCCACATTACGCAGCCGATGAAAAGATAATGCTACAGTACACACACCTCCACATCCACAATGTACCACACAGCATTGTACAACACACCACGCTGCAACCACAGAACCACCGCACGAACCACTCAACATCGCACTGTATACCGCTCCAGTGGACTACACACATAGAGAAGACAACTATCCTTCGTATACCCTTAACAGACTGTGGCACATGAGGTAGGTGTCCAGCACCACGCCTGGCAGTGCTCTTATCACCATGGTGGTGGCTTTAGTGGTGGTGGTGATGGTATTGGTGATGGGGATCATGGTGGGGTGGGTAATGAGTCCGTGGTCCTTTCGGCCTTCGTGCCAGCGAGGAGTCTTGGCTGCCGCATTCGTGACTCGCTGTGGTTGTTGGACTCATCGCTTTCGTGGTTGCGCCGACCGCAAATCTGTCAACTCGAGAAGAAACCACAAGAAGATGCAGGGTCCCGTGTCAGTCTCAGGCGGGGGGGGGGGGGTGTGTCCGAGTCTATGGGAAACGCGCCCCCAATTGTGGGTGAGCGGTAGTGCAGCGGTTAGCGCGCTGCGAACTCGGCGATTCCCGCTCACGCCAACACCACCAACGCCACCAACGCCGGTGAGAGATACCAGAACCGGTCCTGGGCACCCCCGCTCAGTCGACACAGCCTCAACATTAGTTTCTTGGTCGGTGTGTCTCAAACATCTCCGCGAGAGAGACCAAGACCGCCGGGCATTGTGCTGGCCACCCCTTCCCGGCTCCTGTGCTCTTCGCCTTTTGGCATTCCCGTCTCGCGCTGGTGCAGAGACATGGCCACAGAGGATGCTGTAGCTCTGATTTAGGCCAAACAGTTTCAAGGACAATCCGTGCATTGTTATCAAAGCACGTTTGTGTGCCTGTTTTAGCACAAGCGTGTGTGGGTGAATGCAGCCTTGCAATCGGTGAGTTTTATTTGGCGTTTGAACATCGTATAACATCTGCATACAGCCGTCTTCATCATACGAATGGGCAACGACGCCCAACGTGAATTATTCCTCTTGCTGCTGAAGATAAGAATAGTGATGATGATGATGCAGATCGTGGTGATGATGATGGTGGTTAAAGTGATGGTATAATTAAGCTTGAAACCGGATTCTCCGGTTCCCTCCCACGGGAAGCCAAACGCTCACCACCACCACCACCCGCCACTTACAATCAGAACATTTATTTATATACTGGAGGAGGAATCCGATGAGCTATGAAGCTCTTTTTCACAGACGTCCAGTCGGGGCGAGTAAGAACGTTACATCAACAAACAATAAAAAAAAACATGATAGGAGTGCAAAGTGCAAAAAAGTTAACAAATGTCGCCCAAACACGTACAAATGAAACGAAACCATCCACCATTATACCAGACTAAGCCCACTGAGGTATGAACTTATTTTTCAAAAGCGACCTGGCCACAAATGATAGCTCAACAAAGTGGACGTCTCATTTGGACATTTATATCAGCAACATCATCTAAATTGTCTAAACGCATGTTTCTAAATGTGGAGGGATAGAAACGTCACCACGGCGCCTGTGCCAGGCCAGGTGCACCTTGAGGCCATCACGTGAAGACCAGCAGGTGCCATGGGTTGACCGACCGAGATGACGGACCAGATGCACCAGCCGTGCTGCCCGACTGCTGCATTTTAGCCACCCTGCGCTTCGCTGGTTGTTGTGAGCGTCACTCCTCTGCCCTCCGTTCTTGTTGCTGGAGGGCGACTACCTCCAACTGACCCAGCAGCGTCCTTCATGAGCCTCCTCACCACCACTCATGGCATCCATGGACAAACATCGCAATGTCGCAGGACCCTCCCGATAACGAGTCTTGAGACTCCGTGAGACCTTGACCGGATAAACTAAAAACTCTGTTTTATATTTTACCAGGTAAGGGGCCACTGAGCTGTGTAGCGCTTTTTCCTAGAACCGACCTGGCCATCACGAATGATAGTTCAACGATCTGGCTTTACTTCACGTGGAAATGCATAACTAGCAGCTAAATATTCTAAACGAATGATTTTGATTCTAAATGTGGACGGAAAAACCGGAGGACCCGGAGAAAAATCCACACGACCACGGGGAGAGAGAGAGAGACACGCAAACTCCGACAAGTAAACCCGTAAAAACAAAGTTTTTCACTATAAATCCTTTATATGCGTGGCGGCTAGAGTCCTCTCGTCCTCTGGCTTGAGATGGCTGCCACCTATGGGTCAGATGATTGTCTGCCACCATTAAGCAATTGGTAATTAAATATTTAATTTGTTTTCCCTAAACAGTGTAAAATTTAGGATTTTTTTTTCACGAAAATTAATTGTCACACACAACGAGTCTGTGTGGAAAATGTCAGCTCGATTGGATCACGGGAAGTGGGTTAAAAAACGAGCGAAAGATTTGCACGGTCCTAAGCAAGCAAGCAAGCACGCAAGCAAGCAAGCAAGCACGCGAACTTAATATAAAGGATTTAAAAATACAGACGTGATGGACAGGATCGAACCCACGACCTCCTGTATACCAGGCGAGGGAGTTAACATCTCGCTTTTCCGCAGCGTTCCACATTCCAGTTTAGAGTCAACGTTGATTTTTTTTTTGGTCAAATGAACAGCAGTTAAGGACTTGGTGGTGCCAACCTCCCAGATGTTATAGCCCCGCAGGGAGCCAGTAGTGGAAATTCCACATTCTTATGGATGACGGCGGCGGGTGTGGCGAGTCTCTCCATAGGACAACCGCTGTTGTTGATCTCCCCCCACGAAGTGGTACCTACTTTATCGACCCCGGAGGGATGGACGATGGTTGCTGGGAGGAGTGGGCTGAGTCAACCCTCACCCAACTCAACCAGGATTTGAACTCGCGGCGTTTCGAATTCCGAGGCGACTCGCTCATTAGCCGAGCCATCGAACACCCGGGCCGGATTTGGGAAAACAAAAAGTGTATAATATAAATAATAAGCATACACGGAATAATAAATAAATGTGCGAAATATATAAAATAAATAACACAACGTAAATAAACATAAATAAAATAAATACAATTACATTTGTATAAAATAAAGATAACAGGGTAATATGATGTGTTTATAACACGGTATGTGCATTCCATCTTTAGATAATTGGATAATTGTGTTTGTTTTTGTATCCTGACAGCTGTGAAACTACTGCCATTCTGTTAAATAACAGCTTGAAAGTTCATCAGATTCCTCCAGGATCAAAGACAGATTCTTATACTGAAGTGTAACTGGGAGGCGCGTGGTACAGTGCAAAGTAATCGTCACAATCACCCATCATCTCAACCCGCGTGGGGGGAGAATCAAATCCGACTCCGCCGGATTTGATTGCTCGCTTAAACGTGTTCCGTTATTCCGGTTTGACCGCTGTAACTGGTGGGGTGCATTTCAGAATCTCTCCTCTCGCTCCTAGATTACTCGCTCCTCTCTTTCCGCTCCTCTCTCGTGAACCGGATATTTAAAACGAGGAGAAATCGTCTCCGGTACACTACAATGTTTCATAAGACGGGTATCTTTCGCCGATGGCCGCTGTGTTTTTTGGTGGTGATTCAACACGCGCTGTTTGGAGCCGGAACTTCTCAACTCTTGCTCGGTAAGTTTGCGAGAAACGATGAGTCCGTGAGTTGGTTGTGAAATACCAAGAACTATTTTTATTTTAACAGGTAAGGCCCACCGAGCTGTATAGCTCCTTTTTTTTTAAGACGCGACCAGGTCACAAATGATAGCGCAACGAAGTGCTTATCGTGTGGAAATGTATCGCAGCCAAATATTCTAATGTGGAAGGGAAAACCGGAGAATCCGGCGCAAAATCTACGGACACGGGGAGAGAGAGAGACGCAAACTCCGAATATACAGCAGCAGCAGGCGTCAGGGTCACGATCGAACCCACGACCTCCTGTACACCAGGCGAGGGAGTTAACATCTCCTAGCCACCGTGGCTGATTTTTGTCTAGTAATAGTTTTTTGCACGCACCGTTTGGATCACAATTATTGTAAAGTGGCTTCCTCGTTGTTTGGAGCCATCCAGAGTTTTTAGGATCTCGACCTCTCCAATTCCGCCATCTCTGTCCTCTATTTTTAAACCGGTGGGGGGGGGGGGGTCTGAAACCGAAATGAACAAGGAGGTCCGCAATGCAATGTGGTTAATATTATCTGAATCCGTCTTGGGCTTCTCCTAGGTAGACTCAGCCTGGTGCGGTGTGTAAACATCGCCGCTCGGGGAGACAAAGGCGGCCGGGCGTGGTGCTGGCCATCCACCCCCTCGCGTGCCTTGCCGGCCATCACTCGCTCACAGCACTTGCCCCAACAGCTTGTTGTGGCTACGCGGGGTGGCGTCTTTGTCTTTGTGTGATACGAGGTGAGGGAACCAAGCCCCGGCTCGTGTCGGCGGCGATCTTCCCGTACAACCCGACCCAGAGCACGGCCATCCTGGCTCGGCCCATCTGCGTCTTCCCGTCGGACCCCGGCTCCGTGGTCGGGGTGGTGGCCGCACAGGTCGGGAAAGGTGAGGAGGGGAGAGGGTTGCCTGCGTTGGCGTCACGGTGGCGAGGAGATGTTAACTCCCTCGCCTGGTGTGCAGGAGGTTGTGGGGTTGGATACCGACGCCTGTTGTAAATTTGGAGTTTGTCTCTCTCTCTCTCTATCGCTCTCCCCGTAGCGGTCACGTGGAATTTTCTCCGGGTCTTCCAGTTTCCCCCCCTCTTCATTTTAGAATGAACATCACGCGTTTAGAGTATTTGGCTCGTGATATAAAGGTCCCACATGGTGATGATGATGATGGGCCACTCAGTTGAGCCATCATTTGTTGTCTGTCGTTTCTGAAAGAGGGCTACGTAGCTCGGCGGACCTTGCATCGTAAAATAAAACTAGAAGCGCCCCGGTTAGATTCCCGACTGGCGCCTTTCTAGTGCGGCATGTGTTTGTTCTCCCCCCCGTGCTCTGCAGAGTGAGTCTGTGTGTGCAATGGGCGAGGGAGCAGGAGCGACGCTGTTAACGTTCTGCGCTACGAATCCGGCTACCTGAACTCGATTCCCGCTCATGGTTAGCAACAGGTGACGATGATCTGAACCGGTCCGAGGCCTCCCCAAGGTCGATTCGGCCTCAAATGAGTACCTGGGGCTGTGCGTAACCATCGCCACTAGCGAGGCAAAGGCGGTGGTCGGGCGTGGTGCTGGCCACCCACCCCCTGGCGTGTACCGTGTCGGCCTTCATAGTTGTGCTACTCGCTAACAGCACTTGCCCCAAACAGTCTGCTAAGGCTATACAGAGGATCTTTGTCAATTTAACACCTAGCAGGGCTTTCCCTATCATTATTATCCATAATGCAGTTTTTTTGGGTTAAATAGAAATACGTCGTAAAACTCGCCACCACCACCCGGCACAAACAATTACGTATTAAAGTGTGTCACGTAAACATAAGTTAGTTGTGAATTCGGCACACCAGTGTGTTGGAGAGTAAACCCACAACATTTCCATTTGGACTATGACGTTTCGCCAGTGATTACAACCAGCTTCATCCGGCGCGATGGCCAGAATTGTGAAGTGAACCTCATGGCGGGACCCCGGGGTCCCATAAGCCCCCGGCTCTCGCATGAACTGCGTTGCGACGTCATTGTATTTCTGTCGAAGGCGAACGACACAGCGATCTATTCTTCTCGGCGAGCTCTACACGATGCGCTAATCAGAGTTTCAAAGTTTTGTTTCTTCTGCGCATTCGTCTCCTCGCTGCTGCGTTTGGACGACACGACAACAGAATGATCCGCGCCAGGCGGGTCGCGGCGTTTGTGTGCGCGGTGGGACGGAGTCGCCAAAAACAAATTAATTACGATTTTGACTTCCGTTTATTCGGGACCCCGGGGTCCCGCCATAAGGCTCAAGTGTTCCAGTGTCGGCCTTTGTCCTCGTGGTTTTGAGGCTACTCGTTTTGGTCTTTGCGGCGTTGGCAGGCTACTCGTTCTCACGAGTGCTTGGAGCCGTGGGGTCGAGGGTGGCCACCGGCGCGGGAGATCGCGGCCCCTACCTCGCCGGCTACTTCCCCGTGCCCCCGTGCGCGCAGCCCCCACCGCCGCCCACCGTGGTGGCGGGGGGCACCGGTGGGCCCAGCGTGGCCCTGGCCCTCCTCGGGATGGTCATCTTCCGTCTCGGGGGTGACGCGGCCTGCGCTACGGGCATCGCCGATGACCCCGCGGCGCTCATGTGCAACGGCCCCCTCTGGAACGGCACGGCCTACCGGTGAGCTTTGCTGGCTGACTGTGGCTGGGCTTCTGTCCACTGCCACACCCTGGCAACATGATGATGATGATGATTCTCTTCTTGGTTCTTTCGGTAAAGTCACGTAGAAGGGAAGTAATAAAATAATAAAAATAAAACATGATAAAATAATAATGTTTTATTTTTATTATTTTATTACTTCCCTTCTACGTGACTTTACCGAAAGAACCAAGAAGATGAATCCCTGCAGTCACGATTAGCTTTAAATCGATGATGATTATTATTATTTTTCTGCCATACATTATTTTTCTACTATAAATGTCCATGTGATGATGATGATATTTGTGTTGGCCAGGTCGCTTCTGAAAAAAAGTTTAACATCTGGTGGGCTTTACCTGGTTATATAAAAATAGTTTAATGTATTTGTATATTTAAGTGATTTGTTTAGCTTTCCTATACTTTGCACTTGTGTTATTGTGTTGTAACGTTCTGACCCGCCACTCCTGGACATGTGTGAAAAAGAGCTTTCTAGTTAATCGGATTCCACCCAGTATAAATACATACAGTACTCTGATTCTGAAGGTTTGCTGGCTGCCTGCTGGCTCTGTTCTTGTCCACCACCACGACGACAGCGCTGTAGTCCATGCCACTAACAACATCAGCAAGTGCCAACTAATCTGTGATGATGATTATTTGTGTCCCAATCATTGCACGATTTATAAATAATTCATGCCTTGAGTTTCCTGCAACAAAAAAAACATTGAGTTGAAGTGGTGGCATAAGAAGATCGGGAGTCATTTAATTAAAGTTATAAATAATGAAAGCGATATTAAAGACGGTGAGAGTAGTGAATGCAGAAGAATGACCACTGCTCATTAATAAAAACAATCGCTTCAACTTTTCAACTCGTGCTCCTAATTTATGTCATTCTTACGCTGTTAAATATATATACTGTACACTTTAATTATTATAGGAAATGTATGGGACCAGTCACCCCCGATAACGAATCAACGGTGGGACTCGGGTTGGCAGCACCCTGGACCTGTGAACTCAGGGGGTCGCTGCTTCAACTCGGTCTCTTAAATCGCTTGCGTTCATTACTGAACTGCTAATTCCACTCCCTATCGGTTACCAGTTCTCCTGACATTCTGAACCACACTAACCAGTAAAAAAATGGTTACTGTTTAACAAAAACAACAACAACATCCCGAATCTATCGAAACCTTTGATTTCATCTAGACTCGTCCATCATCCCCACTGCCTTTACCCCACGTGGATTCTCAACTCTCTCGTGCGTTCTCTCTCCGTCAGAGTGAAGTTCGCGCTCCTGGCGAGGAGCTCTCTCTTCTCCCCCCCTGCCATGGAGACGCCGTGGTCCGACCCCATCTCCACCAAGCCAGGTGAGGTGGAGAAGGCCGTGCTAACGATTACGGGAAACGAGTTATTTTTTTAATGGGCGACGTTTCCGGCAACGGCCCTTCATTGCATAGAGAGAGCGCAAGAGGGACGCGTTCGCCCCGAGATCCAGCACCGCTGTGGAGGCAGTGACCAGGGTTGGTGGCTCGCACGCGGACGGGCTGTGACGCTCCCTTCCCAGTGGGTGTGCGTCTATGAGGAGCCGTGCCCTGGCTTTGCCAGGAGATGGCGGTGCAGGGGAAGGCACGAATCGTCTCCATCGCTCCGAGAGAGTGCCGTGTTCCTCGCTCGTTTACAAAGGTGGGGGCACTTCAGAGTGAGGGCCGCCACATTGTAAACCATTGGGGATTTGACAGCAGCACTATGGGCTAGGGGGGGATTCACTCTGTCTATTGTCAGGGGCCGCGATGAAGAAAACTGGGATAGGCTGTTGCCCCCTCTGCACGAGTGGGCATAAACACTCGTTAGTTGTGCCGATAATAACTTAATATGTATAGGGCCACAGAGCTTGGGGGTATAATTGTTTCTAGATTTGAAGCTTTCATGACTGCAAGGATTCATACTCTTAGGTTTTTTCGGTAAAGTCACGTAGGTAAAAAAAAAAATAATAGAAATTAAAATAGTGATTTATTATTTTATTTCAACTATTTTATTATTAACTTTTTTTTATTTTTACCTACGTGACTTTACCGAAAAAAACCTAAGGGTATAATTGTTGGTAGCGCCCCCCCCTCCTCTCCCTCATCTCCACGCCTCCGCACTACCGCATGGCTGCTGCTCCTGCTGCCTTCCTGCTCCTCGTCTATTGGTCCTCTTGGCGCCTCTGAGTCGTCCCCTCTCTCTCGGAGTCGTCCTCTCTGAGTGTCGTCCCCCCCTCTCTCGCTTTCTACACGAGAGCGATGAGAGGACTCCGTGCGGTGGCGCAGCGTAGGGTTGGCGTTGTTCTCATTAGACGATTGTTATTATTCCCTAGGTGGCGGTAGCAGTCGTAGCGATCATGATGGTTGTGATCGTTTTCGTTGTGGTCGTTGTCACAGTGGTGAGCGTTGAGCAGATCCACGTGTGGCCCGGCAAGCGCACGGGGGGCATGGTGGTGGTGACCTCCGTGCTCTGCTCCATCCTCTTCGTGCTGCTCCTTGCGCTCAGCGCCGCGCTGCTCGCGCCCAGCCGGTGAGCCCCCGGCGCCGGCGAGCCCCTGGCGCCAGTGAGCCTCCGGCTCACCCTCTGCACCGATGAGCCAGTGGCGCTGCTGGTCGCGGTTGTGGAGGAGGTGTTCGAGGACGAGCAGCCGGCGCTGGTAAACGCCGGTAGTTTGTGGTGTGGGCCGAACGTGGCACGGTGCTGCTCCGCTCCACTCCACGGCGCTCGTTAAAGTTCCTCGCGGTGACGTCGCTAGGAGTGGGGGGGGGTAGCGAGGCCGCGTTAAATCGAGTGGCTCGCAGTCATGGGATCACGTGTGTACGTACGTTGAGCTTCTTTGGCTCCGTGCGTAGCCAACCGTGCTAATCGGAAGTGTGGGAGAATACAAAGCAGTTCTAAAGAAATTCGTTTGTCAATCTAGATGATGATTTAAGAGTGCACAGCTCCAGTAGCTTCCTAATATCGGAAGGAAGAGCATTCCAGACGGCCGCAGAAGCGCCTCTGAAAACGCGTGATGCGGTGACCGATTTTGTTTGATATTTGACATAAAAAACAGCTTGCTTGTGGAAGGCACTTTGTGTGTGACGAGTGCGACCTCCTCATATCGTCGTTCGCCAACCGGAAGTCAATGCAGCTCGGCAAACACTGAACGGGCATGGTCGGATTTTGCAGGACCCGTCACGACACGTGCCTGAGAGAATGGTTGTACTCTTAGGTCTTTTCGGTAAAGTCACGTAGGTAAAAAATACATAATTATAAATTAATGATAAAAATAATATAAATAATAATAGAAATAAAATAACAAATCACGACGTTTCGGGCGCAAACACAAGCGTCTGGCATCAGGTGGGACAACCACAGCAAGAAACAAATTGCTGAAGTGGGCTAAGAATGGTTGTACATGCTGCGGATTGGTGCCGTTTTTGCCAGACGGTCCCGTAGGTTGGCGCGGTTGCTGTTAAACTCAAACTATTTACGAAACTATTTCATTTATTTAACAGTTAAGGCCCACTGAGTTGAATAGCGACCTGGAAACAAATGATAGCCCAATTAATTGGCTCATCAAGTGGATATTTATAGCAGCCAAATACTCGAAACGCATGTGTTTTTCAAATGTCGAGGGGGAAATCGGAGGACCCGGAGAAAAATCATCCGAAAGACCGCGAGCAGAGCGAGAGACACGCAAGCTCCAAACATACAGCAGCAGGCATCGTCAGGGTCGGGATCGAACCCACGACCTCCTGTGTACCAGGCGGAGTAGCCACCGTGACGCCCCCTGCCTGTTACTGTTGTTGCTGCTGTTACGACTGGCTGCTGTTGTTACTGCTGCTGCTGCTTTGCCTGCTGTTGATGGCGCTGCTGTTGGTGGTGGTGTAACTGCTGTTGATGGCGCTGCTGCTGTTGGTGGTGGTGTAACTGCTGTTGCGTCTCTGTGTGCGTGCACAGAGACGGAAAGGAGATCACGAAGGAGGCGCGTCCATCTCAAATCTCTGGCATGGAGTCGCAGTTCAGGAACAAGGCGTTTGACGAGGGTGAATGCACGTACACGCACAAAGACAAAGATCCCCCGTATAGCCTTAACAGACCTTTGAGCCAAGTGCTGTTAGCGAGTAGCAGCATCTATGAAGGCCGGCACGGCACACGAGGGGGTGGGTTGCCAGCACCACACCCGGCCACCTTTTTCTCTATAGTGGCGACGTTTTTTTACACCGCACCAGGTATTCATTTGAGGCTGAGTCAACGTAGGTGAGGCCAAGGACCGGTTTGGATAATCGTCGTTCACTCACTCATTCCCTGGCCGCTCATCCGCTCACCTGTTTACTCGCGCACACACACACACCCACTTGATCATTCGCTCACCATTCACTTGCCATTAACGCACTCGCACGCCCCCCCCCCACTCGCCACATTGCAGTCTCTCTCCGCTTCTCCCCTTGCACTGCTCCACTGGAAGAATTCCTTCTTCCATCGGCATCATCATCTCCCCCCCCCCCCCAAACTCACCAGAACAACATCCTCGCTCCATTCAACACTCGCATCATGCAACCCGTCACCACCACCACCCAGCCACCCGCCTTTAAATCTAAAAACTAATTTTTATTTTATTGTACAAGGTCAGGCCCCACCGAGGTGCTATGTTGCTACTTTATCAGAAGCGACGTGGCCATCACAAATGAAAGTTCAACGAAGTTGATAAATTACGTGGACATTTTATAGCAGCCGAAATGGTCTCCGTCGGTCACGTGAGCCCGTGGCACCTCTGTCCCGTGACTTGTCGGCCAGTCCTTCTACACGTCACGTGGTGGCCTCAGTGCACTTGGCCGCGCATCAGCGGGGTGGTGATGTCACCTCCACTTAGTGGCAAATGGCGGTTGTGATGCGAGTCGGTGTGAGTTAGTGTTTGCAAGCATGCACCTACGAACTTCTTTCGCATCGTACATAGCCCACCGCGCTACTCGGAGTTTTCTGAATCGAAACGCGTGATGTTGATTTTAAATGGGAAGGGGAAAAATCCACGCGACCACAGAGCGAGAGACCGCAAACTCCAAATATACAACAGGCGGTCAGGGTCGGTATCGAACCCACGCCCTCCTGCATACCAGGCGAGGGAGACATCTCGCACCGTGGCGCCCCGGTGCTGTTGAGAGGCTCGTGATCCCAGGCGGGATGTCTCCGTTGCACGATGCGCACAGCACGATCGGGGGAAATGGGAAATTTGACAAAATAAATTCTCGAGATGAAACAAATAAAAAAACATCTGACTTCCATGTCGATTCTTTCTCTTTTAGGCCAAGTGGCAGCGGAAACTCTGAAGCACTGAAAACGGATGGGGACTCGGGCAGAAATGATGTCATACTTGACCACAAATAAAATCTGTGTGAAACGGAAATCTCTCGTCCTCTGATTTATTGTAAAATTTATAATAAAATGTCGGAGCCACCGCGAGGTTGAAATCTCGAGGCAACGAGACCGGGCGATGTTCAACGTGAACACCACCACAACAACAACACAAACAACAACAACAACGGTAACGAGGTGAGATTGTGGAGTCTGGGAGGATTTCAATAATAAAGGTATTTTTGGGTTCAATCGCATAAATATAAATGCGACGTTAACCCACCACCACCACCCGACACGGCAAATTAGCCAGGTTTGTCTCGCAAACAACCAACACGTGCCAATTAGTTACAATTTGAATTGTGAATCTTGTGAGCTGACTCCCGAACATCCGTGTGGCATGCTTTGTTCACGTGACAACCCTTAATAATTGGCTGTTGGGTGGTGGTGGTGGTGCGTTAAGGACATTGACATTTAGGTGATTAAACCCCAAAAAAGATGTCATTTTGGTCGCGAAAGCTTACTGCATGTTTTAAAGTGGCAGGATGCGTTCACTATTTTTCTAAAACTTTCATTCGCAGAAATGATTATTTTTTTAAATGCGGGAGAAGCGGTGGGTTACAAAATCGGTTTCAATGCATCGTTTTGACCCTGGTGTTAGCCGAGACCTGGGCGGAGAAGAAAACCCAGTTCTGGTCGCCAGGTCAAACTGCACAGTGCGCCGAGCACTGCACCACCGCTCCCTCGCTGAGCCGTTGGCCGACAATACAAACTAAATAAATGTAAACAATCTTTGTTGAACCAGGTCAGGCCCAAGAAGATACGGAACTTTTTTTTTTCAGAAACAGCCTGCCCATCTCAAATGACGTCCCAATGTCGTGGCTTATCACGTGGACATTTCGAGCCGCCAAATGCTCCGAAACGCGTGATGTTGATTCTAAATATGGACGGGGAGAAAAACCGGAGGACCCGGATAAAAATCCACGCGACCACGGGGAGAGAGAGACCGGCAGACACGCAAACTCCAAATATATAGCAGGCATCGTCATATTTCACCAGAAATTAAACCCATGACCTCCTGTATACCAGGCGAGATAGTTAACATCTCGCCACTGCTGCATTTACATAACAATTTTGACCAGCAGGTGTCGGCAGAGCTCCGTTTTGTGATCCCAAGCCACAAACAAAAAATGCCCGCGAAAGTTTTCGTGTTTAGTTTAATATGGGGAGGAAGGAGATGCCGTGGTTAATTTAATATTCGAGAGTGTTAGTCACAGGTGCTACTCGCTATCAGCACTTGCCCCAAGCAATCTGCTAAGGCTGTACGGGAGATCTGTGTCTTGCTCTTCTGTGTCCGCATGTTCTCCCCCTGCTCTGCAGAGTCGGCGTGCGTTGAGTGTCTATCTGCGTGAGTGTGGGGAGCGGTGGCTACGATTCCCGCTCGCGGCCAACACCAGGTGACCATGTTCTGAATCGGTATTGGGCCTCCCCTAGGTCGACTCGGCCTCAAAGTTTTGTGTATTTAGTTTGTCCTTCCCCCGCACCTCCGGTTAGCACGGTTGGCTACGCTACGGTGCGAAAGAAGTCCAACGTGTATAACAGATACACGAGAACCCGGCGTATAAACCTCGGCATTAGGGAGACAAAGGCGGCCGGGCGAGCGTGGTGCTGGCCAGCCACCCCCTCGTGTGCCGTGTCGTCCTTCATCGGTGCTTCTGCTCCTCGCCACTGGCACCACTTGCCCCAACAGTCCGCTACGGCTACACGTGGCAGTTGCGACCGAGACGAAGTCGCTCTCTCACGCGTGGACGTCTTGAGGAGCAGAGTTGGTGGGTCACCCACAACACAACGTAACTCCACATCGGGGCGCAGCGGCCTATTGGAAGGGGGGGGGCTATGCGAGATGCCACTGTGCCCCCCCCCCCTTTCTCCAGACTCACTCTGAATAGCCAGGCATGGGTTGAGCCCGTAGTACAATGGCATGTTGGCGAAAACTAGATATTATTTTAGTTGCACTCGTGTATTGGGTCGAGAGGAAGACGACGACGACTCGTACAATGACGTAATTATAATGGGAATATTTGACGGCGCGATCCCCACAATGGAGTTCTCATGCGTCTTGCTCCGCATGCACGTGGCAGGACGCAAGCCGGGTGCTCTGCAGTGACACCCACGGTAGAGCGACTCTATTTTACGCTACTATATTCTACCCTGCGTGTATTTATCGGAAATATTATTTTCATTAATAACGATGTTTTTGTTGGCATTCGTAGTTCATTGGTGGGATAAAAAAAACACATGTTTTGGCTTTTAATACGATTCGGGATCCGCCTTGTGGCCGACTGGACCCCGACACGCGTCGCATCACGCGGCCACGCAGCCACCCACCCCACGGGTGCGCTCCTGACCCCAGCGCACGCGATCTGCCCATGGAGTTTACTGTGGCAATGGGGGGGGGGGGGGCAGACTCGTGCTGCGGTGTCTCAACTCGCCGCGCTGCACGTGGAGGTGAGGCTCGCGATGGGAGCGGCGCCTTGGGGACGACTGGAACATCTCCACGCCGCCCTCTGTGATGAGCGCCCGGTGCCAGTGCCGCGCTCGGGCCATCGGTACAGATTCATCATCATCGCCATCATCATCATGACCACCAACATAATCACTCATCATCATCGCCATCATCATCATCATGATCGCCATTACCATTATCATGATCGCCATTACCATTAGCATCATTATCACCATCATCATTACCATCATCAACATGATCACCATTACCATTAGCATCATTATCATCACCATTGCCACCATCACCATGATCACCAACATCATCACTCATCATCATTACCACCATCATCATTATCACCATCATCATTATCACCACACCATCATTGCCACCACCACGACCAACATCATCATCATCATCATCACAACCACCATGACAATGCGGTTTTGCATTTATGTAGTAATCCTGAATGGCGAAATGAATAAATAGAGCGATGCTGTTTTCTTTCTTGCCAGCAAGCGCTGACTGTCTGCTACTTAGGGCTCGCGTGTCAAATCCTTTTGTGTTCGCCTGATTTTGTTTGTTTGATGGGTCCCTCTGTGTGATTTTTCCAATTCATTCCTGCACCACCTTGGCAGGCTGCTGCTGCTGATGATTGTTATTCAGCGCTCCATTGTGAAACGGTTGAAAATATAAAAATCATACAGTCAGCTGGCAGCGACGAAGGCTGGGGGGTAATATTCGGGGTGGTTAAGAGACGTTAACCACCACGCCTGGTACACAGAAGGTCGTCGGTTCGATCCCGACCCTGACGCCTGCTGTATATTTGGAGGTTGCGTCTCTCTCTCTCCCCTGTGGTCGCGTGGATTTTTCTCCGGGTTGTCCTCTGGGTTTTCCCATCCACATTTATAATCAACATCACGCGTTTGGGGCATTTGGCTACTCCTGTGTATTTCCACGTGATGGTGATGATGATGATAATCCACTTCGTTGAGCTGTCATTTGTGGCCTGGTCGCTTCTGAAAAAGAGCTACACAGCTCAGTGGGCTCTACCTGGTAAATGAAACATGGACATTTATATATTTAATTTGTTTACATTTCTTATACATTGAATCTCCTATCGTGTTTTCGTATTATTTGTTGTTGTAACCTTCAGACCCCGTGCCCCTATTGGACATCGCCTGCAGTATAAATACATATTCTGAGTCAAGGCCCAGGCTTGGCTTTGGCTCAAATGAGCCGGCTCAAAGCCCACGATTCACGTTTGAGCCGGCTCCGAGCAATGACCAAAACCACGCACAAAAAGACAAAGATAACCCGTATAGCCTCTAACAGACTGTTGGGGCAAGTGTTGTAAGCGAGTAGCACCTTCGAAGGCCGGCACACGAGGGGGTGGGTGGCGATGTTTACGATACACCGCCACGCGCACCGCACACAGACACAGCAACAACCGGTGATGGTGGTGATGATGGTGATGATGAGACTGAGAATGGACCGTGCTATGGTAAGACCCCCCCCCTCCACCGTGCTCTTGGTGGCGACTTGTCTCTGGCTCCAGCGCGTCGGCTCAAAGAGCCACGCTTAACTTCCTGAGCCGGCCCCGAGCAATGAACGGCTTTTTTTCACACGAACCGAGCTTGAGTCGAGCCGTGCCTTGGAAGCGACTGAGTGGCCCCAGGCTGGATCCTAGCAGAGCGGAGTGCAGGGAAATGCTGGGAACGACTGAGTAGCTCCAGGCTGGACCCGGGCCCGAGTGTTGGAGACCGAGCTGCGACCCAAGACTCGGACTCTGAACGAGGAAGGGCGAGAGAGCGAGAGACAAAGGAAAGGGGAGAGGGGGGGGGCGAGAGAGGAATGTAGAGAGAAAGGAATGGAGAGAGCGGGAGAGAGAGAAAGAGGAAAAGATGGAAACCGCATCCCTGAGCCATGAAAATCAATCCCGAGGCGGCTAAAGTGACGGAATAATAGCGTCCGCATTTCACCCAAAAAATTACGGCCACAAAACAAACAGCCGCGCTCTGTGTGTGTGAGAGAGAGAGAGAGGAGGCTCCTATCTCTCTCTCTCTCTGTGTGAGGGACAGAGAGAGAGAGGGTAGTTTATGGGATCTTCTGCCAGATCCGTGGGCTTGAAACCTCCTCGACGGTTTGGAGTCGTGGTGGTCGTGGATGTCTCCAGGCCTGCTCCATTCTCTCAACACTCGCTACAAGGCAGGCGCAACGCCTGTGCAGCTGAACTCGCGGCAGCGACACGCCCTGACGATATTCAAGGGGCGTCACGGTGGCGAGGAGATGTCCACTACCTCGCCTGGAACACACGAGGTCGTGGGGTCGATCGCGACCTTGACGCCTGCTTTACATCTGAGTTTGCCACTCTCTCTCTCCCAGTGGCCACGTGGATTTTTCTCTGGGTCCTCCGGGTTTCCCCTCCACATTTAGACTCGTCACGCTTCCAGAGTATTTGGTGACTGTTATACATTTCCACGTGATGATGATGATACGTCACTTTGTTGAACTATCATTTGTGGCCAGGTCGTTTCTAAAAAAGAGCTACATAGCTCAGTGTGCCTTAAATGGTTAAACAAATAGTTTCGTTTTAAATCCCATCTATGGGACATTTTTCCGCTATAAAAATGATGAGAACAATAAAAGGCATAACACAGAAGGCGTTAAGAAATTAAAACACCAAATAGACACACCTATTTCAAGACGCAAAGTGTGCAGTATCCACACGTTATGCTTGTGGTGTGCATGTAGCGGAGCACGCGGACAGTTGAACTCCCGCTCCCCACTCGTGTGTGTGTGGTGCGTGTGGTGTGTGTGGTGTGTGTGGTGTGTGTGTGGTGTGTGTGGTGAGTGTGGTGTGTGTGGTGTGTGTGGTGTGTGTGGTGTGTGTGGTGTGTGTGTGGTGTGTGTGGTGTGTGTGTGGGGTGTGTGGTAAGTGTGGTGTGTGTGCGGTGTGTGTGGTGAGTGTGGTGTGTGTGGTGTGTGTGGTGTGTGTGTGGTGAGTGTGGTGTGTGTGGTGCGTGTAGTGTGTATGGAATGTGAATGGAGTGTGTGGTGTATATGGCGCGTGAGATGTATGTGTAGTGTGTGTGGTCTGTGTGGTGGAAGTGGATGGGCATGGTGCTGGCCTCCCACCCCCTACATAGGTGCTGCACGGGGGATTTTTGTCTTTTGGTCAGAGCGCTGCCGTCTCAACGGGACAAGCAACAGCTCTGTGTGTGTGTCTGTGTGTGTGTGTCTGTGTGTGTGTGTCTGTGTGTGTGTGTCTGTGTGTGTGTGTCTGTGTGTGTATGTGTATGTGTGTATGTATGTGTGCGTATGTGTGTATGTGTATGTGTGTATGTATGTGTATGTGTGTGTGTATGTCTGTGTGTGTGTGTCTGTGTGTGTATGTGTATGTGTGTATGTATGTGTGTGTATGTGTGTATGTGTATGTGTGTATGTATGTGTGTGTATGTGTGTGTGTATGTCTGTGTGTGTGTGTCTGTGTGTGTGTATGTGTGTGTCTGTGTGAGAGACGTTCATTCATCGTGGACGCGCCATCAATCGACAACCACTCGGGGCCACGTGGCGCCTCTTGCACATCCGTCACGCGTCGTCCCCGTCACGTGGCACGGTGGCAGATTCCCCCCGCGAGGTGCCACCAACTGTGCGAATAACAAAGACAAAGAGCCCCCGTATAGTCTTTTCTTGGGGCAAGTGCGGTTTAGTTAGGCGGGCAACGGGGGGGGGGGGGTGCTGGGGGTGGAGAGTGGACGGGGGTGGGTAGCCAACACCACGCCCGGTTCCGCCTCGATGCTCTATGCCCACCGCACCAGGGACGCTCATGTCCACTTGTTATAGGCTGAGTCGACCTAGGGGAGGCCCAGCACCGCCGTGGGCGAAATTCGAACTCGGGTCGCCGGGTTTGTAGGCGCAGCGCGCTGACACGCACACAGACAAAGATCACCATTGAACCTTTAACCTGCTGTTGGGGCAAGTGCGGTAAGCGAGCAGGTATGAAGGCCGGCACGGCACACCGGGGGGTGGGTGGCCAGAACCACGGCCGGCCGTCTTTGTCTCCCCAGTGGTGATGTTTTTACACAGCAGGTACCGCGCCCCACACACCACTCACACACACGCGCACGAACGCACGCACACGGAGACACGGACACAAAGACGTGGACAGAGCCGTACACATATTGAAACACGCAGAGACTCATGCTTACGCCCACACACACACACATTGCTATGCACACACCCACACATATGCATGCAAAACGAAGACAAAGACCCCCCCGTGTAGCCCACGCATGGTCTAGGGGCAAGTGCGGTTAGCTGGGACGGCGCGCGTGTGAGGAGGGGGTGTTATAGACAAACGCCACCCCCGGCCGACCGGCCGCCTTTGTATCCCCAGCGCTGATGTTTTACCCTCCACAACCAGGTATACTTATTTACGTCTGAGTCGACCTAGAGGAAGCTCCGCTTTATTTAGATATTCGTCAATATTCGTCGAGTCTGGAGGGAATCGAACGGCCATCTGGCTGTGAGGTACGGGTCGAGCCAGCCAAATGCAACTCCCTCTCTGTCTCTCTCCATGCATATTCGTCTGTGTCTGTCTCTTTGCATCTTACTGTCTCTCTCCCCGTCTCTCTCCCCGTCTCTCCCCCCGCCTCTCCCCCCGTCTCTCTCCCTGCCTCTCTCCCCGCCTCTCTCCCCGTCTCTCTCCCCGCCTCTCCCCCCGTCTCTCTCCCCGCCTCTCTCCCCGCCTCTCTCCCCGTCTCTCCCCCCGTCTCTCTCCCCGTCTCTCTCCCCGCCTCTCTCCCCGTCTCTCACCCCGTCTCTCTCCCCGCCTCTCTCCCCGTCTCTCTCCCCGCCTCTCTCCCCGTCTCTCTCCCCGTCTCTCTCCCCGCCTCTCTCCCCGTCTCTCTCCCCGTGTCTCTCTCCGCCTCTCTCCCCGTGCCTCTCCCTGCCTCTCTCCCCGTCTCTCCCCGTCTCTCTCCCCGTCTCTCTCCCCGCCTCTCTCCCCGTGTCTCTCTCCGCCTCTCTCCCCGTCTCTCCCTGCCTCTCTCCCCGTCTCTCCCCGTCTCTCTCCCCGTCTCTCTCCCCGCCTCTCTCCCCGTCTCTCTCCCCGTCTCTCTCCCCGTCTCTCCCCCGCCTCTCTCCCCGTCTCTCTCCCCGTCTCTCTCCCCGCCTCTCTCCCCGCCTCTCTCCCCGTCTCTCTCCCCGTCTCTCTCCCTGCCTCTCTCCCAGCCATCTCCACCGACGCGGTGCCAGTTCGCGTTGTTCACGGCGACCGAGGGGGACCGTCGCTGCTCTTTAACGCAGAAAGCTTTTAGGATCAGCGCGCGGAGACGTCTCCTGCCACACAATAATCGCTCATCAGTCGCGAGCGGTAATTACGCTCACATTTTGTGGGCATTGATGGGGGGCAGGGGGAGGGAAGGGGGGCGAGGGGGGAGGGACGGGGCGATGTTTTTTGAGATCTTAAGAGTAAGAGACAGAGAGAGAGATTAAGCATTTACCCTGAGCTCTACTGAGACTTGGTTGGAACGCTGCTTTGGTGATGAAAGTGTAATTCCACCGCCACAACCATTACCACCACCACAACCTCCACCACCACCATCACAACCGCTACTGCAACTTCGACTACCATCACCACAACCACCACCACAGCCTCCATTACCAACACCACCGCCACAACCATCACCACAATCTCCTCCACCACAACCTCGACAATTACCACCACAACCTCAACCACCAAAACCACCACCACGACCTCCACCACCACCACATCCACCACCACAATCTCGACCACTACCATCACAACCATTGCCACAACCTCCACCATCACCACCTCCTCGCTAGCAACGCGTTCTCCTCTCCGCCAGATCTCGTGTGAGTGGGTCTGCGATTATGTCTGTGATTGTGTCTGTGTGTGTGTCTGTGATTGTGTCTGTGTGTGTCAGTGTGTGTGTCTGTGCGTGTATCTGTGAGTGTCTGTGTGTGTGTCTGTGAGTGTGTCTGTGTGTGTGTCTGTGTGTGTGTCTGTAATTGTGTCTGTGTGTGTCTGTGATTGTGTCTGTGTGTGTCTTTGATTGTGTCTGTGTGTGTGTGTCTGTGTCTGTGTGTATGTCTGTGTGTGTGTCTGTGTGTCTGTGTGTGTGTCTGTGATTGTGTTTGTGTGTATCAGTGTGTGTGTCTGTGCGTGTATCTGTGAGTGTCTGTGTCTGTGTGTGTGTCTGTAATTGTGTCTGTGAGTGTGTCTGTGAGTGTCTGTGAGTGTGTCTGTGTGTGTGTCTGTGTGTGTGTCTGTGTGTGTCTGTGAGTGTGTCTGTGAGTGTGTCTGTGTGTGTGTCTGTGTGTGTCTGTGAGTGTGTCTGTGTGTGTGTCTGTGAGTGTGTATGTGTGTATGTGTGTGTATGTTTTATGCAGAATCGTGGTGGTGTTCGATTACCGCTCAAAGCCAATACCAGTGATTATCTAAACTGGTCCTCGGCCTGCCCCTAGGTCCACTCAGCCTCAAATAAGTATCCTGGTGCGATGTTTAGTAAACCTCACCAATGGGGAGACAAAGGTGGCCGGGTGTGGTGCCGGCCTTCATATGCGCTCCTCGCTAACAGCCCTTGCCCCCCCGACAGTCTGTCACAGGCCATGCGGGGTGGTGGTGGTGGGGGGGGGGTCGTTGTCTTTGTGTGATGCCTGTCCCGTGAATCGATCCCACAACATTAAACAGAGAGCGCCTGATGCGCGAGGCTGCTATTGTTTGCGTTAAAAGCCGCATTGATTTTCTTCTCCTCTGAGTCATAAAAACACACACGCACAATAAAATGTATCGCGTCTATATTTGTAGGCGTGGAGCCGGGTACATCGCCGGTATAATTTGGCTAAATAAATGTCCACAATGGGGATATTTATCAACGCAGCATCAAGGGTGCCCGTCATGTTACTCTGCGGGACTCTGAGTGTGCGCGTGTATCATCCGCCCCGACAGCCTGCTACAGGCTATATGGGGGATCTTTGTCTTTGTGCTTCAGTGGTGCCGATGGTGGTTGTGCAGCGGTTCGTGCGCCGCGCTACGAACCCGGCGATCCTTCTTCGTCGGTGCTGCTCGCTAGCAGCACGTGCCCCAACAGTCTGTTCAGGCAGCAGCAGCAGTATCAACAATGACAGCAGCAACAGCAGCAGCAGTGTCAGTGATAGCAGCAATAGCAACAATAGCCCCTATGACAGTGACAGCAGCAGTGACAGCAGCAATAGCAGCATTGTCAGTGAGAGCAGCAGCAGCAGTATGAGTGACAGTAGCAGCAGCAGTGAGAGAGAGAGGCGGCGCAAGGCAACGCCATGCAGGCCGCGTGTGCGGGGGTCTTGCGGCCACGACCAAACCGCTGCACGGGCAAAGACGCAGAAACACACAGAGACACACACAGAGACACACACAGAGACAAACACGGAGACACACACGGAGACACACACAGAGACACACACGGAGACACACACAGAGACACACACAGAGACACACACAGAGACAAACACGGAGACACACACGGAGACACACACAGAGACACACACGGAGACACACACAGAGACAAACACGGAGACACACACGGAGACACACACAGAGACACACACAGAGACACACACGGAGACACACAAGGAGACACACACGGAAACACACACAGGGACACACACAGAGACACACACAGAGACACACACAGAGACACACACGGAGACACAGAGACACAGACACAGAGATACAGAGACACGTAGACACACACGGACACACGGACATACGGAAACACACACAGAGACACACACGGAGACACATACACTCAGACACAGAGACACAGAGACACACGGAGAGACAGAGATAGAGCGAGACACAGACTGACACACAGACACAATGATACAGAGACACAGATAGACAGAGACACACAGACACAGAGATACACAGACACAGAGATACAGAAACACAGAGACACAGACACAGAGATACAGAGATACAGACACACAGACACACAGAGATACAGAGACACAGACACACAGACAGACACAGAGAGACAGAAACACACAGAGACAGAGACACACGGAGACACAGACACACAGACACAGAGATACAGAGATACAGAGACACAGACAGACAGAGACACACGGAGACACAGAGATACACAGACACATAGACAGACACAGAGATAAAGAGACACGGAAAGACAGAGATACACAGACACACGGTGACATACAGATTCAGGGAGACAGATAAAGAGAGATACAGAGACATATCGAGAGACATGAGATACAGAGACACAGAGAGACACAGGGACACACAGGGACACACGGAGATAACGAGATAGGCACAGACACGCGGAGACACAAAGACACACAGAGATACAGACACAGAGAGAGACACAGGGATATTGAGACGTAGAAAGACGCAGAGATACACAGAGATACAGACACGGAAAGGCAGACATACAGAGAGAAACAGGGAGATGCAGAGAGATACAGACCCGTCGGACCCGTGTGTGTGCACGCTTATGCATGCGTGTGGTGGTGTACACACGGACCCGGCGACCAGAGTGTTGTTGTCCACAACACTCGCCTCGTGTGCTGTGCCCGCCCTGATCGGCGCTACGAGCGAACAGCACTAGCCCCCAACCAGTGTGTTAAGGCTACACGGGGTATCTTTGTATTTCGTCCGTGTCCATCATCATCATCACGGCACAGGAAGATGGATCGCCAGATACAAGGCGGTTCATCATCTCGGGCCATCAGCTATACGCACCGCTCAATCAAATCGCCGGACAAATTCGAGCTGATTCAAAGGGGGGTTGCTTTCAGCCCGAATTGTTCTCCGCGACATTTTGCCCGGTCAACGTCATTGCGTCGCGTGCGGGGTCGAAATGCAAAGTGAAGAAGGCTGCAAAGCATCTTCTTGGTTCTTTCGGTGAAGTCACGTAGAACGGAAATAATAAAATAATAAAATATAACATAATAAAATAATTCTCACGAAGTTTCGGCCACAACGCAAGCAGCCGTCCTCAGGTGAAGAACAGGACGGCTGCCTTGGGCTCCGTTCTGAGATGTTTATATATTTAAATAATGCGTGTAACATTCCTACCACGTTTTGTTGTAGAGACGCTTCTTTATGCAAGGACGCAACACACCACTGGAGTCGCAAGGCCCATTTTCAGGAGGATCATGTCAGGTCTGAGCAGTTTATAGTTTTTTTGGAGGCAGTGGGTTTGGTCCCGACCCGAACGCCTGCTGTAGATTTGGAGTTCGCGTCTCTCTCTCCCCGTTGTGCCATGGATTTTTCCCGGCTCCTCTGGTTTTCCCCTCCACTTTTAAAATCGACATCACGCGCTCAGAGTGTTTGGCTGCTGCTCTACATCTCCACGTGATGATGATGATGAGAAGCTTCTTAGTTGAGCTATCATTTGTGATAGCTAGGTCGCTTCTAAAAATATATATGAATAGCTCAATGGCCTTACCTGGTAACATATATCCATAGTTCTGGTTGTTATAGTTTAGTTTCAACAGGGGGTGATGATGCTGCACTGTGGGCGCAGTGGAGTGATTTTCAGGGGATTTTTACTCAGAATCGTTGGGATGCTTTGGGTTTACTAATCGATTCAAACCTCACTTTCCAACCGCATATTCATCGCATCTCGAAGGTAATGAAATAAAAAATAGGTTGTTTATACGAGCACAAACATTGTTTTCCTATTCGATTGCGCCTGCAAATTGTTGAAGCTATCATTATACCACTGTTTGCTAACTGTGATGCTGCTTACAGATCAGCTACTAAGGAATCACTAAACAGACTCAAACCGCTTCATCATTCTGCTCTTCGATTCGCACTGGATGTATCATACAGGACCCACCACTGTGACCGCTACTTAAATCCAATCTTACGTCACTTGATGCAATGAAAATCTCCATCTCCTAAAACACGATAGGACCAACACCTCAGCCGTGGCAGACCACTGTTATAATCCAGTGGGCTGACATGACATTGACTTCTCCAAGACAGAGGTTCTCTGCAAGCCATCTGGCTACCATAAGAGATTCGTTCATGAGGCTATCCACATACAAACACAGATATCATTTCAACCGAGAAGATTGATTCAGGCTTAGCAATCATTGGAAGGATTTGATAAACCATTTCGGATCTTAATTGATTGTGTTCACGCTTACGGTGACTTTCAGACAACATTCCATTCTCCTTCTCTCCCCCCTCCTCCGTTCCGAACATAGATGGACTCGTCCATCTGAACAACCGCCAGTTGCTGTCCGTGGTGCTGACATTAAGAAAAAAACGCTACTTTTTTCAAAATTTCTTGCTGTGGTTTTCACACCGCTGCTGTGATTCTGTTTTTGACGTCATCCAGATTAGTCGCTAATGGTGGCACAAAAACACGGTCTTTGACGTCTCCCCACAAGAAAAAGTCGCAGGGTGTAATGTATGGGGTTCTTGGGGGCCAAGAGTGTAGCGCCAAGTCAAAAATAAGAAAGACAAAGATCCCCCGTGTAGCCTTAACACTCAACGGCTTTCGATCCGGAAAATCATGTACAGAGTGTAAATATATGTAAACGTACAATGGCCATATCCTCTTGCATTATTATAAGTGTATATAAATGATGCCAGAATGTTTAACTTTTAATTGCATATTGACTGTTATATATGTAGTTACGATGTAATTATTACTGTTATATATGTAAGTGTGTATCTTATCCACCATTGTTAAAAAAACTATTCGATTTGAGATCGAATCATTGCATTTTTTTTTTATTAACCCAAAACAATTCGTCAGTTACACTTTTTTAATACACTGTGATCTATCGTATAACGCCTCCACTAACTAATTACAACGTTAGTTTTTCACACACGAGTGTACATCACTACACTATCACACATCGAGGCCTACGTCGAGGCCTACGTCGGGGCCTACGTCGGGGCTTACATCGAGGCCTACTTCGAGGCCTACGTCGGGGCCTACGTCGAGGCCTACGTCGAGGCCAACATAGAGGCTTACATCGAGGCCTACTTCGAGGCCTACGTCGGGGCCTACGTCGAGGCCTACGTGGAGGCCTACATAGAGGCCTACGTCGAGGCCTACGTCGGGGCCCACGGGGGCCTACATAGAGGCCTACGTCGGGGCCTACGTCGGGGCCTACTTCGAGGCCTACGTCGGGGCCCACGTGGGGGCCCACGTGGGGGCCTACGTCGAGGCCTACGTGGAGGGCGCTCGTAAATGGAAGCAGAACAATGAAGCTGATGGGCCAAACATCTCGTCTCTCCACGTCCACATCACGCAACTATTCAGCCTCGGCGCCTCCAGGCCGCACGGCCGCTGCTGCTCTGCTGTAGTACACACAGCTGCGGCTGCTTCGTGTATGACTCCTGCAACTGCAGTTGGGTCGGCTGCAGCTGCTACAGCAGCTACAACAACAGCAGCTACAACAACAACAACAGCAGCTGCAGCAACAGCAGCAGCTGCAGCAGCAGCAGCAGCTGCAGCAGCTGCAGCAGCAGCAGCAGCAGCTGCAGCAGCAGCAGCTGCAGCAGCAGCAGCTGCAGCAGCAACAGCAGCAGCATCTGCAGCAACAACAGCAGCTGCAACAACAGCAGCAGCAGCTGCAGCAACAACAGCAGCTGCTGCAGCAGCAACAACAGCAGCAGCTACAACAACAACAACAGCAGCTGCAACAACAGCAGCAGCAGCTGCAGCAACAACAGCAGCTGCAGCAACAACAGCAGCAGCTGCAGCAACAACAGCAGCAGCTGCAGCAGCAACAGCAGCAGCAGCTGCAGCAACAACAGCAGCAGCTGCAGAAACAACAGCAGCTGCAGCAACAACAGCAGCAGCAACAGCAGCAGCTGCAGCAACAGCAGCAGCTGCAGCAGCAACAGCAGCAGCTGCAGCAACAGCAGCAGCTGCAGCAACAACAGCAGCTGCAGCAACAACAGCAGCGGCAGCAGTAACAACAGCAGCAGCTGCAGCAGCAGCAGCTGCAGCTGCAGCAACAACAGCAGCAGCTGCAGCAACAACAGCAGCTGCAGCAACAGCAGCAGCTGCAGCAACAGCAGCAGCTGCAGCAACAACAGCAGCAGCTGCAGCAACAGCAGCAGCAGCTGCAGCAGCAGCAGCAGCAGCAGCTGCAGCTGCAGCAACAGCAGCAGCTGCAGCAACAACAGCAGCAGCTGCAGCAACAACAGCAGCAACAGCAGCAACAGCAGCAGCTGCAGCAACAACAGCAGCAGCTGCAGCAACAACAGCAGCTGCAGCAACAACAGCAGCAGCTGCAGCAACAACAACAGCAGCTGCAGCAGCAGCTGCAGCAACAACAGCAGCAGCTGCAGCAACAGCAGCAGCAACAACAGCAGCAGCTGCAGCAACAACAGCAGCAGCTGCAGCAACAACAGCAGCTGCAGCAACAACAGCAGCAGCTGCAGCAACAACAGCAGCTGCAGCAACAACAGCAGCAGCAGCAGCTGCAACAACAACAGCAGCAGCAGCTGCAGCAACAACAGCAGCTGCAACAACAACAGCAGCTGCAACAACAACAGCAGCAAGATGGCGGCGGCGTGTGCGGCCACGTGTGCGTTGTGCTGCATGGGTGTGGGCTGTGCGTGAGAGTGGGTGAGGGTGAGCTGCGTGTGAGTGAGCTGTGTGTGTGTTTAAATTTAGTGTTTTAAAGATGTCAATTCACCTGCTGTGTATCTTACTACTGTCCCTCCCGGCCATATCTAGTGCCACACTCAACTCTACAAATGGCTACCCGCGTTACTTCGCGTCAATACTTATTGCTAAATTTGCAACTACACCTGCTAATGAAATAACTTATAGACACTTCTACACTCCATCATTATATCCTTTTAAACCCTATCTTTGTCCCATTACTTCACCAGCACTCCTTCCAAACTTCATTCTGCTCTTAAAAATAACACCATCTGCGAGCTGCTGCTATTCGTCCAAGGTTCGTCGCTCTTCATCCTTTCACAGAAAATACCTGTGCAAACTATTAATTCTACTTTTCTTATTTCTGGGTGGTATTGAGCTTCATCCTGGACCAAATGTAAACAACTCATATAATTCTGTAGATTTTTCTGGCAGAAAATGTGTTGGTGTTCTACATGTCAACATCAGAGGGCTTTTGATTAAATTAAGTCAACTAAAACTAGAAGTAGCAAATCTTGACCCGGACATATTTTGCCTAACAGAAACATTTCTCACTCCTGCCGTCAATGACTTGCAGATTACGATTGACAACTACAATCTTTTCCGGCTTGACCGAGGATCTAAAGGAGGTGGAATTGCCATCTATGTTCGTAATACTATTGCATGTTCACCAGCTCACTCCTTGTTTAAAAAATGTTGCTTTGAAGGTCTGGCTCTCAGAATAACTCTCCCTAATAATCAACACATATTGGTAGTGTGCTGCTATAGACCGCCTAGTGGGAAGGATGTTGAAGCTGCATCTGCACTGAGAGAGCTTCTTGGGGGCCTCCCTAAAGGTGAAATAGTTTTAGTGGGTGATCTAAATTGGAATTGGCTAAACCCGCCGGCCGTGGCCACAAATTTTGCAGATGAATTTAACCTGTTTCAATTAATAAATGTCCCCACAAGACCCAACCTAAAAAATCCGGGACGGTCATCTCTGCTTGACGTCCTATTGACAAATGCCCCTCACAATTTCGCACTGACTGGTGTTCTAGGTAATAACCTTAGTGATCACTCCTTCATTTTTGGGGTGAGATCATCAGCCAGACCCAAAGCCCCCCCTAAATTGGTTGAGAAGCACTCCATGAGACACTTCAGCACTCAGGCATTTACTAATGATGTGCTTCACTCGGATATTGACAAGGTCTGTGATATTCCAAACCTGACTACGGCTTGGGAGACCTTCAGGTACACGTTTCTCCAAATTCTTAACAAACATGCTCCGTTGGTTAAATTTAAAACTAAAGGCAACCGTCCACCATGGTTTGATCCTGTGATTACAAAGCTCATGAAAACTAGGGACAAGGCTTGGGCATGTGCTCAGAAAAGTAATTTGGTCAATGACTGGCTAGAATACAGGATTTTAAGGAATAGATGCGTCAAAAAAATACGGCATGCAAAAAATAACTACTTCTCTTCCACTCTCCTTGAATCTCATGGAAATGCCAGGATTTTCTGGAAAACAATCAAATGTATCGAAAAGGCATCCAAAACAGATCATCTGCCCGTTCAGCTTAACCGAAATGGGGAATATTTTTCAGATCCCCAAAAAATAGTTGACAATTTTAACCTTCATTTTTCTGAAGCTGGTACCCTATTTGATAATGTATTGGGAGTCACCCCTGCTCATGCAAATTCCTACACTCCTGTCCAAACATTAAGCGAATTTAGTTTTCAGCCAATCCACGAAAGTAATGTTCTGAAACAACTGTCCTACCTCAAAGGGTCCTCCTCTACCGGAGCAGATAGTATTCCCGTCTTTGCTCTACTAACTGTTGGTCACCTAATATACAAACCTATAGCCCATATTTTCAACCTGTCCATCAAAGAAGCATCAGTTCCTCTAGAATGGAAACATTCCTATGTTCGTCCACTTCACAAAGGGGGCCCTAAAGATGATCCAAATAACTACCGACCTATCTCAATTTTGTCCCCGTTGATGAAAATTTTTGAAAAATTATTGACCTACCAAATTAGCAGTTTCCTGTCCGCCAACAATCTATTACATCTAAAACAATCTGGGTTCCGAAAAAAATACAGCACCACATCTGCTGCATTAGACTCTCTGAATCACATTTACAGTAGCCTTGATAATAAGCAGTACTGCGCCTGTCTTTTTCTTGACTTGTCCAAAGCTTTTGATACAGTAGATCACAACATCCTGCTTAGTAAAATAAGTTGCCTCGGTTTTTCCGAAAACACAGTAAAATGGTTAAAAAATTACCTCTTTTCTCGCACCCAAACTGTATTCACAGATGGTTGGAGGTCAAACAGTGTTAAGATAACAAAAGGGGTTCCACAGGGTTCCATTCTCGGCCCCCTCTTGTTCTCTCTTTATGTAAATGACTTGGGCACTGAACTGGATTATTCCAGGGTAAATCTTTTTGCAGATGACACGGTACTAATTACTGCTGGCCGCTCTCCGGATGACGTGATTGCTAAGCTCCAGAGTGATTTCAACAAACTACAACATCAGCTAGTTGCTCTTAAACTAGTCCTAAATCCTGCCAAAACCAAGGTGCTATGCTTCTCACCAGGACTAAAGCGGGAAGTTATTTTTCCCCAATTACATACCTTAAATAATGATCAAATAGAGCAAGTCAAGATCTATAAGTATCTTGGGGTCATCCTGGATTCAAAACTGAATTTTGAAGATCACATTGATTATATTGGGAAAAAGACAAAAATTAAAATTGGTTTTCTATATCGACACAAGCACTGCTTCCCTCCTATGTTCCGTTTGGAATTGATTAAAGCTACCGTACTGCCTCTACTTGATTACTGTGACATTGTGTATAAATCAGCCCCAAGTACTGTACTGAAGAAGCTTGACTCAATGTATCACTCGGCCTTAAGATTTGCATTGAACTGCCCATATAGGACTCACCACTGTGATCTCTACATTGGGTCAAACTTAACATCTCTGAATGTTCGACGGCTTGTGCACCAGATCTTATTTATTCATGATGTACTTGCAAAAAAATCTGCAGATTACCTGCTGGATCTCGTCTCTGTTTCAAAGAACAAATTTGACCTAAGGTCTACACTCATTTACCAGCTTAATATTCCCTATTGCCGTACATATACTGGAGGAAGGGCCTTTGCTATTGATGCCCCCAGGGTCTGGAATGCTGTTGCAAATAAATTGAAACTTGAGTCACTACCTATGAGATCTTCACTCAAAACTGCTTTAGAGGAGTTGTACACCCCTAGCTGCCAGTGCTATTCAGTGACCTAAAATAAAATGTTTCGCTCCGGATGATCGCTACAAAGTATGACCTGTGTTTTGATTTAGTGTGCTGATCTTAAAGGTGCATTGAAAAATTACAATACTCCGATTGATGCTCCTGCTGTTGTGGAGTGACTCATGCAGCCAGCTATGGCTGCAGGGTTTTGGTAGTACATGTTGTTTATGCCATTTATTGTGAAAATTCCGTCAGTTCCTATGATTGCTTTTTCATTGCCTTCATGGCTTTATTTTGGTGATTTCGAAAAGTGTATTGGTTTAGCCATGTTTGTGTTGTTGTAGTACAGAGTTAGACTGATGGCCTTAATCTAAGTTGTCTTGTGGTTGTTGTTGTTGTTTGACTTGCATCCCACTGGGATTTTTGCACACAGCGTTGGTGTACGGTGTTTTTTCTGCAATATTTTTGCTGTCTTTTCTTGGATTTTCTGTTTGCACTTAGTCACATATTCACTTTAAGATGTTTTTTTGTTCATGTTTTTGTTTTTTGTTTGTTGCGGTTGCACCCGATTCAAGAGCTGAATGGCTCACAGGGCTATACCTAATAAATGAACTTGAACTTGAACTTGTGTTGCAATCGAAACGTCGTGATAATTTTATTGTTTAGTTTATATTATTTTACTATTTCGCTTCTACGTGACTTTACCAAAAGAACAAAGAATATGAATCCCTACAGTCACGAAAGCTTTAAATCAAAATGTATCGACAGCTACATTTTAATGTACAATCGTAATGAGGGACTGTGTGTTGTCTTAGGTATGTCCTGGGACTATTTGTGTTTTACTGCCTTTCCCAAACTTGAGAATTGATGTACTAATGCAATTTAAACGTATGCATATTATTTATTTATTTATGGAGCTCCACGGTGGTGTGATGTTAACTTCCTCGCCTGGTATACCCGTGGTTGCGGGTTCGATCCCTACCCTAACGCCTGCTGCTGTATATTTAGAGTTTGCGTCTCTCTCTCCCCCCGTGGTCACGTGGCTCTTTCCTCCGGGTTTTCCGGTTTTTCCCTCGACATTTAGAAACGTGCGTCTCTATTGTTGTTCTGCTACCCACGTAATAATCCACTTCGTGGAGCTATCAATTATGACGAGGTCGCTCATGAGAAAGGAAGCTAATAGCTCAGTGGGCATCACGTAGTAAGATTTTAAAAAATAGTTTAGTTTTATTTGTATATGCTTTTTATAATTCTTTGTTTACCTTTTGCTCTACTTTTCATTCCTATTGTGTTTTGTGCCGTTTATTGTTGTAACGTTGTGACCTGCCCCTACTGGACATCTGTGAAAAAGAGCTTTATAGCTCATCGGATTCCTCCTGCAGTATTAATAAATATTCTGATTTTATATTCAATGGGTCTTTCGGTAACGCCACGTAGATAGAAACATAAATACAAAATATTACGACGTTTCGATCGCAACACAAGCAATCGTCTTCAGGTGAGAGATGATTGCTTGTGCTGCGATCGAAACGTCGTGATATTTTATTATTTTTCTATCTACGTGGCTTTACCGACAGACCCATAGAATGTGTATTCTGCAGTCACGAACGCTTTAAGTCAAGATTCTGATTCTAATTCATATTCCACTCACTCGCTCACTCTCAACAACAACAACAGCAGCCGCCGTTCGCCACTAAGTGTCAGTGACATTACCCCGATTCTTGTACCAGGCTAGGTACACTTTGAGGCTGAGGCTATCACGTGAAGTGTAGAAGGCTCGCTGGCAGGTCCCGGGGCAGACCCAGGTGTCATGGGTTGACTGCTGTGCCAGGCTATGTGCAGGAGGTCACATAACAAAAGCAAGGTGCCATGAGTTGACTGCTGTGCCAGGCTAGGTGCAGGAGGTTACGGGACAGACCCAGGTACCATGGGTTGACTGCTGTGCCAGGCTAGGTGCAGGAGGTCACGCTACAGATCCAGGTGCCGTGGGTTGACTAACTGAGATGACTGGCAGATGTATTAGCCGTGCTCCCTATTGTGCCAACTTGCTGCGTTTTAGCTGCCCGGCGCTCTGCTCGTTGCTTTGAGCGCTCACATACACACACACTCACATTCTGGAGAACAGGAAGAGAACACAGAAACACCACACAGACCGGCGCTGTAAAACGACATCACGAGTCTGTGTAATATTGAGCGCTAAATGATTATGATGTAGAGTATGTGTGTCATTCCCAAACAAGATTATCCTGGGCGTGTGCTTGTACATATAAGAAGTAATGGAACAGGAATCCATGCTCAATATCATACACGATCCCATGCTTAATCCCATATTCAATCCCATATTCAATCCCATACTCGATCCCATACTCGATCTCATGCTCGATCCCATGCTAAATCCCATACTCGATCTCATGCTAAATCCCATACTCGATCTCATGCTAAATCCCATACTCGATCCCATGCTCGATCCCATGCTCGATCCAATTCTCAATCCCATGCCATTGCGCCACAGCGCATCGAATCGGGAATCGACTCTCGGCCCTTCTGCTGTGAAGCACTCTGTTACCACCGTGCCACCGCCACCTCCCAGCAAACCCCTAGAATTAATGAGGCCGCAAAGAGGATCGTTCAGACATTCGCCACGGGTTCCTCCTGGAGCCACCGTCTACGGGCCTCGTCCATAACCATTAAGAATCACCATCACGCGTGGCGTCCATGCGTCATTCTGTCCTCATTCCAGCCAGTTTTTTTATATTCAAGAGACACGCAGTGCGAATTAAACACACGCACGCACACGCGCACACACGCGCACGCACGCACGCACACGCACACGCGCACACGCACGCACACACGCGCACACGCGCACGCACACGCACGCACAACCAATATAGCGCACGCGGCGGAAAGAAGTGCTTATAGAAATAATAAATAAATCATTAGCTCGTAACAAATAGAGAATGAAGCCAGGGGAGACTTTCAATTTTACGAAGAATTAAGGCAGAAAATTAAAGTGGCGCCGTTCATAGCGGGGCCCAATTCGTGCCAGGGGTAGGGGTCTCTCTCCCCATCCGTGCAGAGAGAATTCTCTCCGCTCCAACTGCCACGAGTTCCTAATGGGGCCTTTAATTTAAAATGTTTTTTTATCCGTTTACTTTACTACATATTCAGATCAACAACAATAACCACAACTCACAAGGCATCTTGGTCAGGCCGGATTGTGGGAGGTTTCTCCTGCTGTGTTTAGAATTCCCAATCGACGTTCCCCCAGTTCGCAGTGTGGCTGTGGGAGCTATGTTCGTTGTGGTGGAAGGGTGGTTGGTGGCGTGGGTGGTGGTGGTGGTCTCGATGGCAGGGTAGTGGTGTTCATGTGGGTGGTAGGGTGGTGGTGGTAGTGGTGTGGGTTCAGGGTGGTGGTGGTGTGGGTGGAAAGGTGGTGGTAATATGGGTGTCAGGGTGGTGGAGTTGATGTGGGTGTCAGGGTGGTGGTGTGGGTGTCAGGGTGGTGGGTGGGTGTCAGGGTGGTGGTGGTGGTGATGGTGGTGTGGGTGCAGGGTGGTGGTGATGGTGGAGTGGGTGTCAGGGTGGTGGTGTGGGTGTCAGGGTGGTGGTGGTGGTGATGGTGGTGTGGGTGCAGGGTGGTGGTGATGTTGGTGTGGGTGTCAGGGTGGTGGCGTGGGTGTCAGGGTGGTGGTGATGGTGGTGTGGGTGCAGGGTGGTGGTGATGGTGGTGTGGGTGTCAGGGTGGTGGTGTGGGTGTCAGGGTGGTGGTGTGGGTGTCAGGGTGGTGGTGTTGATGTGGGTGCAAGGTGGTGGTGGTGGTGGTGTGGGTGTCAGGGTGGTGGTGTGGGTGTCAGGGTGGTGGTGGTGATGGTGGTGTGGGTGCAGGGTGGTGGTGGTGGTGTGGGTGGAAAGGTGGCGGTGGTGGCACTGTGGTGACGCTCATGCCTCACAGCAAAACGGTCCCTGGGTTAAACTCCTGACTCGGGCGGCTGCTGCTCTGCAGAGTGTCAGTATAGGGGTGGTAGTGAGCAGTATGAATACGAGTTCGATTTCCACTCACGGCCAGCACCAGCGATGGTTTTCTGAACCAGTATTGCGCCTCCGCTTGGTTGGCTCAGCCTCAAACGCGTGCCTGGTGCGATGTGTAAACATCGCCAAGAGGGAGACAAAGGCGGCCGGGCGTGGTGCTGGCCACAACACCCCATCGTGTGCCACAGTGCCGGCCTTCGTTATCGGTGCTACTCGCGAGCAGCACTTGCCCCAAAAGGCTGTTGAGGCTGTAAGGGGGATCGTTGTTTTCGTGGCGTGTGTGAGTGAGAGTGGAGTTTGTATGTTTCTGAATGGAAAACTCGCCTCTTTAGAACTGAATTCTGTGTTGTTCTTTCCCCGGACCTCTGATTAGCACGGTTGGCTACGTACGGTGTGAAAGAAGTTCACCATACATACATCTCCCCCTGTTCTGCGTGGATTTCCTCCGGGTTTCCCAGTTTCCTACCCTCATAGCTAAACCCAGAAACACAGTGGAACTGCTATCGGCTGAATAAATATCCAAAACAGCAATGACAAGTCACTTGCAAAATAACTCGACTGGAATGACGCAACACACCTGGCAGGACCCTCTTGAATAACGACTCCTGAGACTCGGTGAGACTTACCTGGGCGCAGCGGGGACAATGAGATGTTAACTACCTCGCCTGGTATACAGGAGATGTTAACTACCTCGCCTGGTGTACAGGAGATGTTAACTACCTCGCCTGGTGTACAGGAGATGTTAACTACCTCGCCTGGTGTACAGGAGATGTTAACTACCTCGCCTGGTATACAGGAGATGTTAACTACCTCGCCTGGTATACAGGAGATGTTAACTACCTCGCCTGGTGTACAGGAGATGTTAACTACCTCTCCTGGTGTACAGGATATGTTAACTACCTCGCCTGGTCTACAGGAGATGTTAGCTACCTCGCCTGGTATACAGGAGATGTTAACTACCTCGCCTGGTATACAGGAGATGTTAACTACCTCTTCTGGTATACAGGAGATGTTAACTACCTCGCCTGGTATATAGGAGATGTTAACTCCCTCGCCTGGTATACAGTATATGTTAACTACCTCGCCTGGTGTACAGGAGATGTTAACTACCTCGCCTGGTGTACAGGAGATGTTAACTACCTCGCCTGGTATACAGGAGATGTTAACTACCTCTCCTGGTATACAGGAGATGTTAACTACCTCGCCTGGTGTACAGGAGATGTTAACTACCTCGCCTGGTGTACAGGAGATGTTAACTACCTCGCCTGGTGTACAGGAGATGTTAACTACCTCGCCTGGTGTACAGGAGATGTTAACTACCTCGCCTGGTGTACAGGAGATGTTAACTACCTCGCCTGGTGTACAGGAGATGTTAACTACCTCGCCTGGTGTACAGGATATGTTAGCTACCTTGCCTGGTATACAAGATATGTTAACTACCTCGCCTGGTATACAGGAGATGTTAACTACCTCTCCTGGTATACAGGAGATGTTAACGGCCTCGCCTGGTATACAGGATATGTTAGCTACCTCGCCTGCTATAAGAGGAGATGTTAACTACCTCGCCTGGTGTACAGGAGACGTTAACTACCTCGCCTGGTGTACAGGAGATGTTAACTACCTCGCCTGGTATACAGGATATGTTAACTACCTCGCCTGGTGTACAGGAGACGTTAACTACCTCGCCTGGTGTACAGGAGATGTTAACTACCTCGCCTGGTGTACAGGAGACGTTAACTACCTCGCCTGGTGTACAGGAGATGTTAACTACCTCGCCTGGTATACAGGAGATGTTAACTACCTCGCCTGGTGTACAGGAGATGTTAACTACCTCGCCTGGTGTACAGGAGACGTTAATTACCTCGCCTGGTGTACAGGAGATGTTAACTACCTCGCCTGGTGTACAGGAGACGTTAACTACCTCGCCTGGTGTACAGGAGATGTTAACTACCTCGCCTGGTATACAGGAGATGTTAACTACCTCGCCTGGTGTACAGGAGATGTTAACTACCTCGCCTGGTGTACAGGAGACGTTAACTACCTCGCCTGCTGCTGTGTATTTGGAGTCTGCGTGTCTCTCTCCCCGTGGTCGTGTGGATTTTTCTCCAGGTCCTCCGGTTTTTTCCTCCACATTTATTCTTGCCGCTGCTTTAAGCTTACACGTGGTAATAAGACACTTCGTTGTAATATCATTTGTGGCCAGGTCGCTTTTGAAAAACAGCTACATAGCTCAGTGAGTAAAATAAAAATAGTTTAGTTTAGTTTTTATTCGTAAAAACGAAACAAGCGGAATGTACGCACGCATGTTGAAGTCGTTGGCACCCTGCGTAGCCAACCGTGGCGAATCGGAGGCGCGGGTGTAAGGAATCACAACACCAACAACAATGACAACAACAACAACACCAACAACAATGACAACAACAACAACAGACGTCACCCGTGGCGTGAGAGCGGTGTGGCGACGTCGTGGGGGAAGCTTTCATCCAGCAGTGGATTGACTGACCGTGACTGCTGATCATGCTGCTGATGTTGCTGCTGCTTGCTACTGATGATGATGTTACTGATGATTACGCTCCTGCTACTGCTGATGATGCTGATGATGCTGCTTGCTACTGCTGATGATGCTGATGATGATGCTCCTGCTACTACTGATGATGCTGATGATGATGATGCATCTTCTTTTGTACGGCTGATGTAGATTGCAGAACAACGACTACAATGTCAACATTCAGGTGGTGAAGGCCAGACAACCGCGTGAGGAGTAGCGGAGTGCATCATCGCTGTGACGTCTCCTTCGTATTTGTAGACCGGGACATTGAGTCGTGACACTTCGTACGGCCTGTTCTGGGTGACCACAGTCGCACACGACGAGAGAGTTTCTGATTTTCCATGTGAGCATCATCAGGTCGCCGCATCTACTGCCATGATTTGAACGGATGCGGTTTAGGGTGGACCATGAGCTCCGTGGAAGATCAAACCCCAGGGATAGTTCTTTCGTAATAAAGGTGTTTGTTTGTGAGAGAACTCCATTCAGCTCTCGCATGCCAGCTTCGGGCATTGCGTCGTTATTTGTTGTTATTGTCTGTTCGGGATGCTGATGATGATGTTGATGATGCTGCTGCTGATGATGTTGATGATGCTGCTGCTGATGATGTTGATGATGTTTATGTTTATGATGTTGATGATGTTGATGATGATGATGTTGATGATGTTGATGATGATGTTGATGATTTTGATGCTGATGATGATGTTGATGATGTTGATGTTTATGATGTGGATGTTGATGATGTTGATGATGTGTATGATGTTAATTTGGATGTTGATGATGTTGATGATGTGGATGTTGATGATGTGGATGTTGATGTGGATGTTGATGATGTTGATGATGTGTATGATGTTAATGTGGATGTTGATGATGTTGATGATGTGGATGTTGATGATGTGGATGTTGATGATGTGGATGTTGATGATGATGTGGATGTTGATGATGTGGATGTTGATGATGATGTTGATGCTGATGTTGATGATGATGTTGATGTGAATGTTGATGATGATGTTGATGATGATGTTGATGATGATGTTGATGTGGATGTCGATGATGTTGATTACTTACCGCGGCATTGCTCGCCCAGCTGGAGAGCGAGCGAGCGAGCGATGGAGTCGTCGCGAGATCGGTAAGACACGCGGGGGGGGAGGGGCTCGCGGGGGAGAGACGCCGATGGCCCCACCCCCCGTGGAGTCCCATTACGGTTCGAGTTGGGGGGGATGCGGCTGGGGGCCCCTCCCCCCTCCTCCTCCTCTTCCCCCTCATGTCAGTGGGGGGGCACTGGGGGGGAGGGAAGGGGGGGCACTGGGGGGAGGGAAGGGGGGGTCACTGGGGGGGAGGGAAGGGGGGGGGGCACTGGGGGGGAGGGAAGGGGGGGGCACTGGGGGGGAGAGAAGGGGGGGGGGGTGATTCCTGAATGCCCCTCGTGCTCATTGCGGCGACGCGTTGTGAGACACGTGGCCTGGGGGAGGGGGGGGCATGTCTGTCTGCATGTTTTGCCACAAGTACGCGTGGCGTGGTTCATCCAGACTTTATGTGCCTTACACAAAGGAATATATTTGGTGCTTGAACATCTTAACATTTTTAAACTCGTAAATAATAAGAAACATTGTACATTTGCATGGAATACAGGAATAAATACTGCGTATGAAATGAAATAAAACATAAAATGAAGTAACACGAATAGAAAAAGATTCAGTTTTTTTTTTCACTTACCTCGAGTCCTGATGCTGGCTGGCTTGTCCCCACAATTAGCACGCACACGCACACACAGGGCACGCGCGCACCCACACACAGACACCCACACCCACACAGACACACACAGACCCACAGACACACACACATGCACAGACATACATCCACACAGACACACACAGACACACACAGACACCCACACCCACACACCCACACACACACAGACACACAGACACACACACCCACACAGACACACACAGACACACACAGACCCACAGACACACACACACAAACATCCACAGACATACATCCACACAGACACACACAGACACACACAGACACCCACACACCCACACACACACAGACACACACACACACATCCACACACAGACATCCACACAGACACACATCCACACAGACACACACAGACCCACAGACACACACGGACACACACACACCCACACACCCACACACATCCACACAGGCACATACACACAGACACACACAGACACACACAGACCCACAGACACACACAGACACACACACACATCCACACACAGACATCCACACAGACACACATCCACCCAGACAGACACAGACACACACACCCACACACGCACATACATCCACACAGGCACACACAGACCCACAGACACACACAGACACACACACATCCACACACCCACACACAAACACATACACACAGGCACACACAGACCCACAGACAGACACAGACACACACACACCCACACACCCACACACAAACACATACACACACAGACACACAGGCACACACAGACCCACAGACACACACAGACACACAAACCCACACACCCACACACAAACACATGCACACACAGACACACACACACTCCCAGGCCGCGGCTGGCTCCTTACATCTCGCGGAGGATCGCTCCGCTGAACAAAATAATTCCGCGGATTCAGTTTGCAAGTTCGCGTTTTAAGTCGAAGTTAAAAGTAGGTTCATAAGTGCGGGTGTTTGTAAGTGCGGGTGTTTGTAAGTGCGGGTGTTTGTAAGTGCGGGTGTTTGTAAGTGCGGGTGTTTGTAAGTGCGGGTGTTTGTAAGTGCGGGTGTTTGTAAGTGCGGGTGTTTGTAAGTGCGGGTGTTTGTAAGTGCGGGTGTTTGTAAGTGCGGGTGTTCGTAAGTGCGGGTGTTCGTAAGTGCGGGTGTTTGTAAGTGCGGGTGTTTGTAAGTGCGGGGGTTAAAAAATCGGGGGTTCGTAAGTCGAGGCCTGTCTGCATTTTCAAAAGTTTATAACGAGATCTCGAGACAAAGCTCTGCTGATGCCTTACTTAGTGAACTGCTGGGCGAGTTTTTTTGTTATTCAGGCCAACTTATATATGACGATGGCGCGTGAATTTAATTACATCTTTTAAAGTTCTGCCTTTTTATAAATGGTCTTTTTTTCTTTTTTAAAAGCCGCAAATTAAACGGGGAACGTTTGCCAAATCGACTTGAAAGAGTAATTTTTTTCTAATTTAGTCTCAAATTTCTAAAATATTTATATATTATATAAATATAAATTTATATATATTATATAAATATTAAACCGTGGCCTCAAACAAGAAGCTCTGGGGAAATTCCAAGAGGTCCGAGCATTTTCGCACGTGGGAGACAGAATGACGCTGACGTTCGATCCAGCACAGGAGTGGTGATCTTACCGTCGTCATCATCATCCTCCTTGTGTCAACTCGTGACACTGCACGGTATCCGCTCATTTCTCTCGTACAGAGAGAGAGAGGACGACTCAGAGAGAGAGAGAGAGACGGAGGACGACTCAAAGAGGGAGGGGACGACTCAGAGAGAGAGAGGACGACTCAGAGGGAGAGAGGACGACTGAGAGAGAGCACGACTGAGAGAGAGAGGACGACTCAGAGGGAGAAAGGACGACTCAGAGAGAGAGAGGACGACTCAGAGAGAGAGGACGACTCAGAGAGAGAGTACGACTCAAAGGGAGAGAGGACGACTCAGAGAGGGAGAAAGGACGACTCAGAGAGAGAGAGAGGACGACTCAGAGAGGGGATGACTCAAAGAGAGTGAGAGGGGACGTCTCAGAGAAAGAGAGGACGACTCAAAGAGAGAGGGGACGACTCAGAGGGAGAGGGGACGACTCAGAGAGAGAAAGGACGACTCAGAGAGAGAGGAAGACTCAAAGAGAGAGGGGACAACTCAGAGGGAGAAAGGACGACTCAGAGAGAGAGAGGACGACTTAAAGAGAGAGGGGACGACTCAGAGAGAGAGACGACGACTCAGAGAGAGAGAGAGGACGACTCTGAGAGAGATGGGACGACTCAGAGAGAGGGGGACGACGACGACTCAGAGGCGCCAGGAGGAGGGACCACAAACCAGGAGCGGGTGGACAACAGCAGTAGCAGCAGCAGTAGCAGCAGCAGTAGCAGCAGTAGCAGCAGCAGCAGTAGCAGCAGCAGTAGCAGTAGTAGCAGCAGCAGTAGCAGCAGCAGCAATAGCAGCAGTAGCAGCAGCAGTAGCAGCAGCAGCAGTAGCAGCAGCAGTAGCAGCAGCAGTAGTAGCAGCATCAACAGCAGCAGCAGTAGCAGCAGTAGCAGCAGCAGTAGCAGCAGCAGCAGTAGCAGCAGCAGCAGTAGCAGCAGCAGTAGCAGCAGCAGCAGCCGCGCGGGGTGAGGAGGAGGAGATATGAACAACTGCCCCCCAAGCTCTGCGATCCTCTCTATATGTAGGTGTAATCAGCAAGTCCATGAGCGTGTTCACAGATTCGGAAAGAAACCGGAGCACCTGGAGTAAAGCAACGCGCGCGAGGGTGCAACGCTCAATCTCGTACAGACGGAATAGGCCACTCGCCCATACTCTGCAGACAAGACGAAACTATTTATATTTGACCCGGTAATGCCCCACACTGAACTCTTGTTCAGAAGCGACCTGGCTATCACAAATGATAGCCCTACGAAGTGGCGTATCATCATCATCATCATCGTGTGGCAATTTATAGCAGCGGTCAAATACTCTGAACCCGTGATGTTCAATTTAAATGTGGAGGGGGAAAAAACCGGACGACCGGGAGAAAAGTCCACACGACCACGGGGAGAGAGGCACGTAGACTCCACTCATTCATCGATATGAGACGCATCGATTCTCGTAGTCCCATAGACGCTGGAGGCCGCGGGTTTGTACCGAGAATGTGTACGCGGCTGAATGCTTCGAAGACAATTTAATTCCCAAACGAGATTTTGCTTAAAATCTCCCCTCCCCCACCGTGAGAATCCGAGGGGGGAAAGCGGTTCAGCCTCCTCATATATATGGGCCCCTATATAGAGGTATATAGGGGCCGTATATATTGAGATTCATAGAGATGCATAGTGACACAAGTGGGTAGAGACCTTTCGAGATACACAGAAACCCAGTGAGACCCACAGAGATGCATGGAGACTCATAGAACCACATCGCGCTGGGCCTGCACGTGACAACTCCAACTCGGACCGCGCCCGTGACAGCTCATCAATAAACATCGATTTTTTTTCCATCGATACATACGTGCAGACTCACACGAGCACGCATGCAAGACATCGATTTTTTTAAACAATTAATGCAAATTGTATGCAAATCAGGGCGCGCGTCAGTTCGCGCAGACCACGTAGCAACTCGCCCACCCACACACCCACACACCCACACACCCACCCACACACCCACCCACACACCCACCCACACACCCACCCACACACCCACCCACACACCCACCCACACACCCACCCACACACCCCCACACACACACCCACCCACACACCCCCACACACAAAGACAAAGACAAAGATCCCCCGTATAGCCTGAACAGACTGTAGGGGCAAGTGCTGTTAGCGAGCACCTATGAAGGCCGGAACGGTACACGAGGGGGTGGGTGGCCAGCACCACGCCCGACCGCCTTTGTCTCCCTAGTGGCGATGTTTACACACCGCACCAGGTACTCATTTAAGGCTGAGTCGACCTAGGGGAGGCCCAGGACCGGTTCAGATAATCGTCACTGGTGTTAGCCGTGAGCGGGAATCGAACCCGGGTCGCCAGGTTCATAGCGCAGCGCGCTAACCGCTACACTACCGCTCCCCACACACACCCACACACCCACCCACACACACCCACACACCCACACACACCCCCACCCACACACCCACCCACACACCCACCCACACACCCACACACCCACCCACACCCCCACCCACACACCAACACACCCACACACACACCCACCCACACACCCACCCACATACCCACCCACCCACATACACACACACCCACACACCCACCCACACACCAACACACCCACACACACACCCACCCACACACCCACCCACATACCCACCCACCCACATACACACACACCCACACACCCACCCACACACCCACACACACACCCACCCACACACCCACACACCCACCAACACACCCACCCACACACCCACATACCCACCCACCCACACACCCACACACACACCCACACACCCACACACACACCCACACACCCACATACCCACCCACCCACACACCCACACACACACCCACACACCCACGGCACACGAGGGGGTAGGTGGCTCGTACCACGCCTGCACCTCCGACTAGCGAGCTTGGCTACGTATGGGGCAAAAGACGTTCAACATACATACACGCCCGACCGCCATTGTCTCCCCGGCATCGATGTTTATACACCCCACCAGGTACGTATTTCAGGCTCAGTCGACCTAGGGGAGGCCCAAAACCGGTTCAGATCATTATCACTGGTGTTAACCATGAGCAGGATTCGAACTCGGGTGGCCCAGGTACATAGCACAGCGCGCTAACCGCTGCACCACCGCTCCCCACGTCCACAGACACACACACACGTACACATACAGGGTTAAGATGGTAACTTGTGAGTCAATGTGTGATCACGGTTTCTTGTCTGTGGGCAGTTAGAGGCCAGGAGGTTATCCTGAGCCCAATTGAAAAGCTTTTCAGCTGCGTGCGTGTAGGCGTGTGTGTGTGCGTGAGTGCGTGTTATGTGTAGGCGTGTGTGCGTGTGTGTGTGTGCGTGTGTGTGCGTGTGTGTGTGATTGCGTGTGTGTGTGAAAGGAGCGCGCTGCACCACGTTCGAATCCCGCTCACGATTATCTGAAACCGCTGTTGGGCGTCCCCTAGGTCAACTCAGCCTCAAGTGAATACATGTTCACGTGAGCTTCAATCGTTGATTCCTCCTGAACACGTGATGAGGATTCCGTCTGTTCCAGACACTGATTCTGGCGTCTCATCCACTACACTGCAGGTCAGAACGACTCACCCACTCACTCACCCACTCACCCACTCACTCACCCACTCACTCACCCACTCACTCACTCACCTATTCACTCCCTCGCCCACCCACTCGCTCGCCTACTCCCTCACCTACCCACTCACTCACCACTCACTCACCCACTCACCCGCTCACTGACCCACTCACCCACTCACTCACCCACTTACTCACTCACCTATTCACTCCCTCGCCCACCCACTCGCTCCCCTTCTCCTTCACCCCCCCCCCCCCCACTCACCCACTCACTCACCCACTCACCCACTCACCCACTCACTCACTCACTCACCTATTCACTCCCTCGCCCACCCACTCGCTCCCCTACTCCCTCACCTACCCACTCACTCACCACTCACTCACCCACTCACCCGCTCACTGACCCATCGACACCCTCACCCACCCACTCACCCACCCACGCACTCACCCACCCACGCACCCACTCACACAATCACCCGCACACCATTCCACTCTCTCTCTCTCTCTCTGCTTCTCCCCTCGCTCTGCACCGCTCTGGAATTCCCTCTCCCGTCATCATCACCATCGCCGTCTCTTCCCACCCTCCCTCCACCCCCAGTCTCACTGCAACAACAACAGCAGCAGCAGCAGCAATAACCTCGCCCTATTCAACTCACGTGCTGCTCGCTCCTATCTATTACGACATTAACCGTGCCGTGTGTTGCTGGCCGCTTGCCGTGTCGGTGGATTTTGGGCTCAGCTAACCGTGGACATTAAAAAGAGAGAGAGAGAGAGGGAGAAACGCAATTATTTAAACCACCGCAATCAATTTCCAGCAATTTTGGACTCGATGCCCATTAACGTTCAGAATTCTAAGGCACCGGGAGAATTGGCAGAGGTCCTTCATCAATTTCAATTGTTACGGGGGGATCACTCGAAATCAATTAGGGGTGACGGAGAGCGAATCTCCCGTCCGCCTTAAATCCCGGCGAAGATCAACACGAGCGCCTCTCGCCATCTCAAAGCGACAGACACGGGGGATCTGTGTGGAACAGCCGACCCAGCCACCCCAATCGGATACACACAGCCCCCCACACACACACATATACACACCATTAAACTACTCTCGATTTTAGCAGGTACGGTCCACTGAGCTATGTAGCTCTTTCATCAGATGCGACCTGAATATCACAAACGATAGCCCAACCAAGTGGCGTGTCATCATCATAATCATCATCACGTGGACATGTATAGCAGCAGCCAACTAACTCTAAACGCGTGACGTTGATTCAAAATGTGGAGGTGCAACCCGTAGGACCCGGAGAAAAATCCACGCGTCCATGGGGAGAGACACGCAAACTCCACATATACAGCAGGCGTCAGGGTTGGGATCGAACTCACTTCCTGCATACCAGGCGAGGTAACTAACATCTCGTCACCCCTATGTGTGTGTGTATTACACCAGTTCGTATCACACATGTCCAGAGGTGGGCCACTTTCGCCCATGAGACTCACCAGTGGTAGGGCGGTGACACATATGAAACCATTGGGGGTTTGACAGCAGAACGATGACCATGGGAGGAGGGGGGGGGTATTGTCCACATGTTGTCTTTTGTTGGGGGCCTTGCGTCAGGCGCCACACGAAAGGCCACGTTGGCCCGCCAGGGGCCTGTGGGCCTCGCGGTGCAGAGCGCAGCGTGGGAGGGTTTGTAGACTGTGGGGGGAGCGGGAGTGCAGTGGCCGCACGCTGCGAGCTGTAAACCTGGCGAGCCGAGTTGGATTGCAGGTCGCAAACCACCAACATCGGTGACGATTCTCTGAACCGATCCACGGCATTTCCCTCGGTCGACTCAGCCTCAAATGAGTTCCTGGTGCGGTGTGTGCGAAACATCGCCACTAGGAAGACAAAGGCGGCCCGGCGTGGTACTAGCCACCCAACCACCCCTCGTGTGCCGTGCCGGACTTTAGATGTGCACTTGTCCAACAGTCTTTTAAAGGCTATGCGGGGCATCTTGGTCTTGTTGTTGTTATCACTGCGTCTGAGTGCATGTGATTCTGTGCGTGATCTGTGGCTTTGTTGTTTCTGGCTGTGTGTGTCTCTGTGTGGTGTGGCTCTGTGTGTGTGTATCTCTGTGTGTGTCTCTGTACGTGTGTGTGTGTATCTCTGTGTGTGTGTATCTCTGTGTGTGTCTCTGTACGTGTGTGTGTATTTTGTGTGTCTCTCTGTCTCTGTGTGTATCTCTGTCTGTGTGTGTATCTCTGTGTGTGTATCTCTGTACGTGTAACTCTGTGTGTGTCTCTTTGTCTGTCTCTGTGTGCATCTCTGTCTGTATGTGTGTCTTCGTGTGTTGTGGCTCTGTGTGTGTGTATCTCTGTGTGTATCTCTGTACGTGTGTGTGTCTCTTGTGTGTGTATCTCCGTCTGTCTCTGTGTGTATCTCTGTCTGTGTGTGTCCCTGAATGTGGCGTGATAGAGCAATTGCGGGGCTGTGCTTTGTCTGTTACGTACAGAGGGCGGCCGGGACGCGTCCTGGGTTCGAGTCTCGACGCGGAACGTCTCGGAGCGTGCAGTTTGTTCTTCGCCCCCTGTGCTGCACGAGTCCTTCGGTCTCTCCTCCAATAGCTAAACCCATACACGCGCACACGAAAAACAATCTTTATTACGGATAATGTTGGTCGCGAAAGCCGGCTATTACGTGTTAACCCACACACGGTGCCGCTGGTTTTGGTGCAAACTCCTAATGCTGAGAAATCCACAATGCTGAGAAAGTACTCGAAAAAAATCACTCAATTTGGATCACACACACAAACAGTAATGGCATCCCCCCCCACCCCCTAACGCGTCAAACCTGGTAGGACCCTCCTGACAATGAGCCCTGAGACTCGGCGAGGCTTAATTCCTGAGTAAACAAGGTCAATAATTATAATGACGGTGTGTGTGCGCGCGCACGGCATGGATCACCGTTACGCAATACCCATTGACATTATATTCCCCAGAGTAGGATTTTTTGGGGCCGCTAATTGGAATTACTGGAGCGATCCGAGGCACCGCGGCTTTAGTTCACAAACAAAAATAGCTTTTTGTAAATCAGCGGAATTGGAGGTGACTCTTATTTTGATAGTGTCGCCCCATCTCGCCGTCAGCCGATCCATCCCTCCCATCGATACATGTGGGGCACAACTTTCCAATCATTCCATTTGCCGTCTCCGAAATGTTGATCGATGCGGGAGCATTTCACATATCAGTGCTTAAGGGCCGAGTCCAAAAATAACTGCGGCTGTGGCTGTATCAGTTTATTGGCGCGTCATTGTATCGCCGCTATTATTCCTGCCACTTGCATCGGCCGGTCCGGCTCGTGGCCGCACAAAAGCTGTAGCCACTACCTGCTGCACACGCTCCCATCGATGCCTCTATCGCCCTAAATCAACAGAGGTCAAATTCAACTCCTCCAGGCCGTGTCGCTTCCTCTTTAGGATCCACCACTTCCTACCAGGTGGGGCTGGGTTGGGTGATGGGGGTAGTAGTCGGTCCAGTGGTGGATGGGGCAGTGGAGGTAGGGGTGCTGGTATATGTATGTTGGACTTCTTTCACACCGTACGTAGCAAAGCATTCTAATATGTGCATTATGTAATCGGAGGTGTGGGGAAAGGGATAGCTTCTCGACCGCCACCAAAATTCCCCTTGGAGCAGCAGCACTTGATAGCAACGATAACAACAACGATGATAATATAAACAACATTGACAACAGCAGATTGTGAAGCTCCCTCGGGAACATGGCCTTGTCACGTGCACTTGCTGACTCTCTGGGCAAGGTGCACGTACTTACGTCTGTTGGACGTCTTTTGCACCACGCATAGCCACACTGTGCTAATCCGAGGAGCAATGGTTGACTCGCTGAACTTGCGTCCAGGGTTCTTTGTGTGAGTCAAGGTGCCTCTATGTGAGTCTCTGTGGCCCTAATCTCATCCATTCACCCACACATTCACCCACCCACTCACCCACCTACTCCCCACCCACTCACTCAGCCACCACTCAACCAACCACCCATTCACCCACCCACCCAACCACCCACTCACTCGCTCAGCCACCACCCAACCAACCACCCATTCACCCACCCACCCAACCACCCACTCACTCGCTCAGCAATCCACCCAACCACCCATTCACTTACCCACCCACCCAACCACCCAACCCACTCGCTCACCCACCCACCTACCCACCCACTTGGGTTGTCACCTGCCCGGGTTGACTATTCGGGTTGTTTGAACCATCGTTAATGTTGCATTAGTGTTGGTACCTGAGTAGACAAAATCCGATAAAAAAAAATCCCAGTTACGTGTTTGATGGTTGAGTGTGGTGGGAAGCGTCGTGGGAATGCCGTTCTCTCTTAGTTGTAAGTTCACGACTTAACAAACGAACAGAAAGTCCACTGGAAACGGTTTCAATGAACCGGTAACCAATTCCCAAACCGGTTACCGGTTCAGCCGTTGAACTAACCTCATTACTACCCAGGGAGGGCTGCCACGAGTGTCGTTGTGCTATGAGAAATAAATCCAGTTACCAGAGAGCCACGGATGTTCGCCGTGGCGGGAATCAAATGTAAAGTTCGTCGGCATTCATGGCGACAGTGGCGCTGACCACTGCCCCACCGCTCGCTAAAGACAAAGATGTCCGTATAGCGCCTTTTACAGATTGCTCGGGGTAAGTGCTGTCAACGAATAGTAGCACCGATTGAAGGACGACACGGCTACACACGAGGGGATGATGTGATCAGAATATAAAAAACATTATCGGGCTCAATCCGATGAGCTATTAAGCTCTTCTTCGCAGGTACAGTCAGGAGGCACGGGGTCAGAACGTTACAACAACAAACGATACGATAACACGATAGGAGCGAAAGGTATTGGAAAGGTAAACAAATCACGTAAGTCTTGAAGTAAAGATTTCGTGACTGCAGGAATTCATATTCTTTGGGTCTTTCGGTAAAGTCACGTAGATAGAAAAATTAAATAAAATAAAAAAATAACATATCACGACGTTTTGATCGCAACACAAGCGGTCGTCCTCAGGCAGAACAATTTAATTCAGCAGTGGAACTGCTGCACCAGCGAGAGAGCTGTTACAACAAGGTTATATGACGTCGTGATATATTATTTATTTTATTTGTCTACCTACGTGCCTTTACGGAAAGACCCAAATAATGTGTTGTATCTTACCAGGTTAAGCCATTGAGCTCTTTGCTTATTTTTTCAGCAGCGATCTGGCCGCTACAAATGAGAGCTCAGCAAAGTTGCTTCTTATCATCGCATGGAAATGCTTAGCAGCAGCCAAAATAATCGACCCTGCCCCACTGCTCCTCGCGCAGAGAGAGAATAGCAGAGATTACAACAATGGGTCATTAATATGTATCAGTTGATTTTTGAATTAAGATAACGTTTTTATTATTGTGCATGATCCGAACGAAAACAGCTGTTTGACGTGAACACGACAACACGTGGCACTGGATTTTGATTGCTTTTCTCTATAAAGATAAAGACAACGATTCGCCCGCACCCGTGTGGCCTGCGCAGTCTGTCGGGGTAAGTGCTGTTAGTTGCGCCTTTGTCTCCATCGTGGTGATGTTTGCTACACACCACCGCGACAAGTGCTCATTTTGAGGCTAAGTCAACCTAGGGGGAGGCCCTGGACTAATTCAGATAGTCCTCACTGATAATGGTGGTTGCGAGCGGCGATCAAACTCGGCTTGTCAAGTTCACAGCGCAGTACAGAGTGTTGACCACCACACGGCAGAACCACGCACGCACGTCTTTGTCTCCCCAGTGCCCATGTTTAATGAATACACCCCGCAACGGATATTTATTTAAAGCTGAGTCGACATAAGACGAGATGCACAACCGGTTCTATTATTCATCACGGATGTTTCCACCCAGTGCTGATGTTCAATACGCGCAGCACTCGATATGCTTTGTTTAAGGCTGAGTCGACCAAGACGAGGATCTGGGCCCGATTCGAATACTCGCCAATTGGATCGAGCGCCGGGTTCGCAGCGCGATGCGCTAATCATTGCGCCACCGCTCCCTAAAGGTAAAGCATGCCTGTATAGTCTTTAGCAGACTGCTCCGGGCAAGTGCTGTAAGCGAGTAGCAGCACCAGTGTAGGCCGGCAAGGCCACACGAGGGGGGGATATGACCAACCCCGACCGCTTTTGTCTTCGCAGCGTTGATGTTTGTGTAGTGACAGAGAATGAGTCCTGGAAACGCGTAGCGCTGGGGACTGGTAGAAAGTGGCATTATGGGTAGCAGCCCGGTCTACCAGTGGGACACGTGGGCAAAGCCCGGAGCCTTCCGGGGGGATCCAGAAGGGGGCGTGGTGGAGGGCGGAGCCTGGTCACGCCGGGGAGGATAAAAGGCGAGCTCCGACTCACAGTCAGGGGCTGCCGCGGTCTGGAGTGGAACTCGCGGCGCTGCCGTCGTCGCGGTCTTCGCCTCTTCGAGCTGTGGGTCTGGCAGCGTGTTGGCTGCCCTGACCCGGTGTGTAGCTATCCCCTGTGGCTGTGAAGGCCGAAATAAATGAGAGAGAGTGCCTCCTACTAGTGTCTCTGAATTAGCACACTCCATTTGCATACCGTACAAGGTACTAGTTTAAGGCGGAGTCTACCTACAGGAGTCCCAGGACCACATACAGAGTCACCAACACCGCTCTAGTGTAACAATGCATCGATCCCTTGACAAACATTGATTTTATCCTCACAACATACGCATCGAATATGGATGTAAATCGATCAAGTTTGATCTTAATTATTGGTCACCTGATTATATACTTATTATCAATATCGTTGTTGTTGCTGCTGTGTTTGATTGACAAGAGCGGCGCAGTGGGGACACTCACGCTGCCTCACAGCTAAAAGCTCTCGAGTTCGACTCTCGACTCAGGCGCCTTCAATGCGTGGAGTTTGTATTCCCTCCCGCTGTTCAGCAAGGGGATCCTCTGGGCTATATCTGTGTTGTGTGTGGTGAACTTCTTTCGCACCGTAGGTAGCCAACCGTGCTAATGGGGGGTGCGGATTCTCCGGTTTCCTCCACCCATAGCTCAACCCACACACACAGTGGAACTGCTATCGGCCACATTACATCCCAACCAACAATGCTTAACAAAGATGTCACCAGATTGTGCGCTTTCAGATACACTGCTTCTGTGGCCGTCTGGAACGCTCTTCCTTCCGCTATAAGAAGCTACTGGAGCTATGTACTCATAAATCATTCAGATTGACAACTTATTTATAACTGCTATTTGTGTTTAGTTTGTTGTCCTTCCCCCGCAAATACGATTAGCACGGTTGGCTACATACGGTGCGAAGGAAATTCAACGTGAATACATACAGCGTTGAGTCTATGGGCAGTGTTGAGTCTATGGGCAGTGCTGAGTCTATGGGCAGTGTTGAGTCTATGGTGCAGTGCTGAGTCTATGGTGCAGTGCTGAGTCTATGGTGCAGTGTTGAGTCTATGGTGCAGTGTTGAGTCTATGGGCAGTGCTGAGTCTATGGGCATTGTTGAGTCTATGGGCAGTGTTGAGTCTATGGGGAGTGTTGAGTCTATGGGTAGTAGTGTTGAGTCTATGGTGCAGTGCTGAGTCTATGGGCTGTGTTGAGTCTATAGTGCAGTGTTGAGTCTATGGGTAGTGTTGAGTCTATGGTGCAGTGTTGAATCTATGGGTAGTAGTGCTGAGTCTATGGTGCAGTGTTGAGTCTATGGGCAGTGTTAAGTCTATGGTGCAGTGTTGAGTTTATAGGCTGTGTTGAGTCTATGGTGCAGTATTGAGTCTATGGGTAGTAGTGTTGAGTCTATGGGCAGTGCTGAGTCTATGGTGCAGTGCTGAGTTTATGGTGCAGTGTGGTGTGTATGGGCAGTGTTGAGTCTATGGTGCAGTGTGGTGTGTATGGGTATCAGTTTGTTTAGTTTGTTTTCACCCCCTACTGGCAGGACCCTCATGTAAGAGAGCCTTGAGACACCACGAGACTTGATGAGATTCAATTTAAAATAAATAAATAAGTGTGTGTATGTGTTTAGATTGCCTCATTTAACGCGGTGCGATTCTCATCAGACCCCCGTGGTGTTGACAACTGCAGTCGCCAACTCCCAAGACGATCATCATCCTGTCTGTGTAGCCACTCGACCGGCCTCACCAACTCATGTTATGGCTGCTCGGATATGTTCACTACCTCGCCTGGTATAGGGGAGGTCTTGGGTTCGATTCCGACCGTGGCGCTTGCTGCTGTATATTTGGTGTTGCGTGTCTCTCTCTCTCCGCTTGGTCGCGTGGATTTTGCTCCTGGACCTCCGGGTTCTCCCTCCACGTGTAGAAACAACGTGGCGCTTTCAGAGTAGTCGGCTTGCCGCTCAACATTCCCACACGATGATGATGAGGAGCCACTTCGTGGGGCTTCCATTTGCGATGGCGTCTGAAAAGTAGCAACGACCGAGCTCAGTGGGCCTTAACAAGTAAAATAGAAATGGTTTATAGTCTCAGTGTGAGAGGCAATAATGTTATACTGGAGGAATCCGAAGAGCTGTTAAGCTCTTTTACACAGATGTCCATTAGAGACAAAGGTTGATTTAATTATAAAATTGCCCCGATTATATAATTATTATCAATATCGTTGTTGTTGCTGCTGTGTTTGATTGACAAGAGCGGTGCAGTGGAGACACTTGCGCTGCCTCACAGCTAAAAGATCTCGGGTTCGACAAAGATTTATTTAATAACCTGATCAGACTGTTGGGGCCAGTGCTGGTCGCGAGCAGCACATACAGACACACACACACACTGACACAAACACAGACACGCACAGACACACACACACTGACACAAACACACACACACTGACACAAACACACACACGTGGTAGACACACACACACACTGACACAAACACACACACACGTGGTAGACACACACTGACACAAACACACACACACGTGGTAGACACACACACACAAACACACACACTGACACACAAACACACACACACTGACACAAACACACACACACACGTGGTAGACACACACACACACACTGACACAAACACACACACACTGACACAAACACACACACGTGGTAGACACACACACACACCCTGACACAAACACAGACACACACATACACACACACACTGACACACAAACAGACACACGTGGTAGACACACACACACTGACACAAACACACACACACACTGACACAAACACACACACACGTGGTAGACACACACTGACACAAACACAGACACACACATACACACACACACTGAAACAGAAACAGACACACGTGGTAGACACACACACACTGACACAAACACACACACACGTGGTAGACACACACACACTGACACAAACACAGACACACACAGACACACACAAACACACACTGACACACACTGACACAAACACACACACGTGGTAGACACACACACACACACTGGCACAAACACACACACACACGTGGTAGACACACACACAGACACACGTGGTAGACACACACACACAGACACAAACACACACGTGGTAGACACACACACACAAACACACAGACACACGAGGTAGACACACACACACTGACACAGACACACGTGGTAGACACACACACACAGACATGGTGTTGTTGTTATTGGCACGGAGCGTGGTGAGCTTTGTTGTTGGTGGTTGGGGTTATGCACCAATGCCTCGAACGCAGCAACAGTAACAACAGCAGCAGTAGTAGTTGCATCAGCAGTGGCAACAGCATCTATAGCAGTAAAAGTAGCAGAAGTAACAGCAGAAATAGCAGCAGCAGTAGCAGCAACAGCAGCAACAACAGCAGCATCAACAACAGCAGCAACAGTAACAACAGCAGCAGTAGTTGCATCAGCAGTGGTAACAGCATCTATAGCAGCAAAAGTAGCAGAAGCAACAGCAGAAATAGCAGCAGCAGTAGCAGCAACAACAGCAGCAACAACTTCGCCGGTTGCGGCACGCGTATGTGTGTGCGTGTGTGTGTGTGCGTTTGTCTTCTCGGCCACAGTCATTCCCTCTCTTCTCTACGCTTGCGAAACGTGGACCCCCCTTAATGGAGCATCTTCGCCGGTTAGAAACATTGAGGCTGGCATGCCTACGATCCATCATGGGTTTAACCAGGCTGGATTGTGCGAGGAGCTCACAAATCCATGAAAGATCTGGGCAAAGTCCTATCGGCGAGCTCCTCCGGCAGGCAGGGGCTGCGTTGGCTGGGCCATATAGCCCGCATGCCCAGCCAACGCAAACACGGGCGCGGCACGGGCTAGAGAAGAGATGGAGTGATGTGGTACAGGAGGACGCTACTTGGCAGTTGGAGGCAATCGCCCTCCAACAATAACCGAGGGGCGGAGGAGCGACGCTCACAACAACGAGCGGAGCGCCGGGTGGCTAAAGCACAGCAAGTTGGCACAGTAGGGGGCACAGGTGGTGCATCAGCCAGTCATCTCGGTCATCTCAGTCAGTCGACCCGTGGCACCTGCTGGGTCTGCCCCGTGACCTCCTGCCAGCAGGCGTTCGACACTTCACGTGGCCTCAAGGTGCACTTGACCTGGCACAAGCGTCGTGGTGACGTCACCGCCACTTAGTGGCGAATGGCGGTTGTTGTTGTTGTTGTGTGCGTGTGTGCGTGTGTGTGTGCGTGTGTGTGTGCGTGTGTGTGCGTGTGTGCGTGTGTGTGTGTGTGCGTGTGTGTGTGTGCGTGTGTGTGTGCGTGTGTGCGTGTGTGTATGTGTGCGTGTGTGTGTGTGCGTGTGTGTGTGTGTGCGTGTGTGTGTGTGCGTGTGTGTGTGTGCGTGTGTGCGTGTGTGTATGTGTGTGTGTGCGTGTGTGTGTGTGCGTGTGTGCGTGTGTGTGCGTGTGTGCGTGTGTGTGTGTGTGTGCGTGTGTGTTGCGTGTGTGCGTGTGTGTGTGTGCGTGTGTGCGTGTGTGTATGTGTGCGTGTGTGCTCTGCGCTTCATCCCGACAGTCGCTGGAGGTCTCGTGGCGTGGGGAGCTGCAGGGCGCGACGCGCCTCCCTTTAGCAGCAGCAGCAGCGTGGGGGGTGGACAGCTCCACCTCCTCCACCACCTCCTCCATCTCCACCTCCATCTCCACCTCCTCCACCTCCTCCTCCATCTCCACCTCCACCACCTCCTCCTCCACCTCCTCCACCACCTCCTCCACCACCTCCTCCACCTCTTCCCCCCTCCTCCACCACCTCATCCTGTTCCTCCACACCCCCCCTTCCTCCCCCTCCCACCCCCCTCCTCCTCCACCTCCTCCTGGGGACACGGAGCGATGCTGATCAATAATCCATGGGCCGGTCGAGTGGCAGGTGGATTACAAGCGCATACATTATATACATCGTGTGAAGGCGTACACCTATGTATATACGGTTCGTTATTTATATATACTTATTTATATACTTTTGGTTATTTATGTGATTATGATTTAATTTCACGCGTAAAATATTTATTTCTCTGTTGGAAAGGTGAACGGTTTTAATTGATGGTGGCGATGGTGTTAGTGGTGGTTGTAGTGATGGTGGCGGTGGTGTTAGTCCCATAAAACAATCCACCCCCTCAACTCCCAATTGGTGATGGGGCAGTTGAGAAGAGAGTGGAGAGTTTTCCATACCCGGGCACAATGCTCATGACCAACTCTGGTTTGACAGCAGAGGTCTTACTACGAATTCGTCGAGTGGAGTAAGGCTCGTGAAGGACGCTGCTGCTACTGGGCCGTTGGAGCCAGTCGCCCTCCAGCAACAACGGAGGGGAGAGGAACAACGCTCACAACATCGAGCGGAGCGCCGGGTGTCCAGAACACATCAAGTTGACACAGTAAGGGAGCACAGCTGCTGCATCTGCCCAGTCACCTTCAGTCGGTCAGCCCATGACACCAGCTGGGGCTGTCCCGTGACCTCTTCCTGTCAGCAGCGAGCCTTTGGCAGGTGACATGGTGGCCTCAAAGTGCACCTAGCCTGGCATAGCCTCCGTGGTGACGTCACCGCCACTTCGTGACGAATGGCGGGTGTTCTTGTTGACCCCAGTTGAGTAATCTGTACAGGATTTTTATTCAGCATTGTTGGGGATGTGGTTTTGACCGATATCAATTCCACAATGAGTGTGGGTTTAGCTATCGGAGGAAGAAACCGCATAATCCGGAGGAAACCCACGCAGAAGAGGGGGAAAGACACGGACTCCACTCGCACGGACAAAGATCCCCCATATAGCCGGTAACAGGCTGCTAGCCAGCAGCACCTAAAGAGGCCGGGAGGGCACAGGAGGGGGTGGGTGGCCAGCACCACGCCTACCGAGCCGCCTTTGTCTCCCGAGTGGCGATGTTTATGTAGAGCACCAGGCACCTACTTAGGGGAGGGCCAGAAACGGTTCAGAGGATCGTCACTGGTGTTGGTGGCCATGAGCGAGAATCGAACTTGGGCCATCGGGTTCGTAGCACAGCGCGCTAACCGCTCCCCACACTCACTCACACTCACTCACACACACTCACTTACAATACTCACACACTCACTCACACTCACACACACTCGTTCACTCACACACACACTCACACTCACTCTCACACTCACTCATCACACACACACTCTCACACACTCACTCACTCACGCACACTCACTCACTCTCACACACTCACTCACACTCACTCACACACACTCACTCTCACTCACACACTCACACACACTCACACACACTCATTCACTCACACACACACTCATACTCACACACACACACTCATTCACTCACAGACACTCACACACTTGTAGTGTGCTAATTCACAGACACTAGGACGAGGTCATCTCTCTCTCCCTCTCTTTTATTCTGGCCTTCGCAGCCTTAGGCGATAACTATATACCGGGTCTGGACAGCCAACATGCTGCCAGACCCACAACTCGCAGAGGGCGAAGATCACGACGATGAAGACGGTAGCACAACGAGTTCCACTCCAGATCGCAGCAGCCCCGACCGTGAGTCGGAGGTCGCCTTTTATCCTCCCGGGCGTGGCCCGCACCGCTCTGGATCCCCAGAGGGCTCCGTGCCTCGCCCACAGGTGCAGCTGCTAGGACGGGCTGCTGCTACCCCCCCCCCCCCCGATCCTATTGTCGACCAATCTCCCAGCGGCACGCGCTACAGTGACTCATTCCATGTCACTACACACTCACTCACACACTCAATCACACACTCTCACACACTCACTCTCACACACACTCACACACACTCACACACTCACTCTCACACTCACACTCGCACACACTCACTCACGCACACTCACTCACACACACTCACTCATCACACTCGCACACACACACTCACTCACACACACACTCAGTCACACACTCTCACACACTCACTCACACACACACTCACACACACACACACTCACACACTCACTACACACTTAATCACTAAAACTCACACACTCACTCACACTCACTCACACACTCACTCACACTCACACAAACACACACACACTCACTCACACACTCTCACACACTCACTCACACACACACTCACACACACTCACACACTCACTCACACACTTAATCACTAAAACTCACACACTCACTCACACACTCACTCACACTCACACAAACACACTCCTCACACACTCACACACACTCACACACTCACTCACACACTCAGTCACACACTCTCACACACTCACTCACACACACACTCACACACACTCACACACTCACTCACACACTTAATCACTAAAACTCACACACTCACTCACACTCATTCACACACTCAGTCACACACTCTCACACACTCACTCACACACACACTCACACACACTCACACACACTCACACACTCACTCACACACTTAATCACTAAAACTCACACACTCACTCACACTCACTCACACACTCACTCACACTCACACAAACACACTCCTCACACACTCACACACACTCACACACTCACTCACACACACTCACACACTCACACTCACTCACACACTCACTCACACTCACACAAACACACTCCTCACACACTCACTCACACACACTCACTCACACACACTCACACACTCACTCTCACACTCACACTCGCACACACTCACTCACGCACACTCACTCACACACACTCACTCATCACACTCGCACACACTCACTCACTCACTCACGCACACTCACTCTCACTTACTCACTCTCACACACTAACTCACACACACTCACTATCACACACTCACACACTAACACTCATCATACTCACACTCATCACACACACAAATTGCTCGTCACAAATTAACCACGACATCTCGTAGCGGCAGCGGCGGCAGCGGCGGCTCGAGGCCGAGTCACGGCACGGAGACGCGGCCCTCTCCGGCGCGCTGCTTCTGCTGCCGTCTGGAGCTGCGCTGCACTTTTACATCGTCATCGTCGTCGTCGTCATCATCGTCATCATCGAGATTCACAGACTCGTTTATTTAGAACTGATGCTGTGTTTAGTCTGTTGTCCTTCCCTCGCACCTCCGATGAGCATGGTGAGCGAAGTACGGTGCGAAAGAAAATCATCATCATCACCACCACCCTAACCATCATCCTCACCACCACACTCTCATCCTCACCAACATCTACATCACCACCCTCACCATCCTCACCTCCACCCTCACCACCCTCACAACTATCCTATCCTCACCACCATCACCACCCTCACCACCCTCAGAATCCTCACCATCTTCACCATGCCCACCACCCTCACCATCCTCACCACCATCACCACCCTCACCACCCTCAGAATTCTCACCATCTTCACCATGCCCACCACCCTCACCATCCTCACCACTCTCACTATTCTCACCACCACCACCCTCCCCACCTTCCCCGCCTTCACATGCTTCACCACCCTTACTACCATGCTCACCACCCTCACCATCATCCTCACTACCCTCACCATCATCCTCACTACTCTCTCAGCCTGTTGACAACCCATGTGGGATGGTGTATCACGGCACGGATTCACCGATTACCGAAACTCCACCACAGCGTATGAAGGTTAATACACACAACCCAATTACTCTCATCACATTATTATACCGCTTTTGAAATCTAATATTCGAATTCAGTTTTTTATCTGTTCTAATTAAGTGGAAAATTACTTCATTTATATCGTGCGTTGATTTATTTGTATTTAAAAAATTCATATAAAGATTTCTGCGCTGTCAAAATTCACAAACAGTGACGGAAGTCAAAACATTACTAATTGATTAAATTCGTTTTTAAACCGTGATGTCTCGCAATGTCTCTATGTGTCGTTCAGTTTCCCCATCATCAATGGGGTCAAGCGAGGTTGCGTGTTGGCTCCTACACTCTTCGCCATATTCTTCAGCCTGATGCTCCAGGAGGCCAAGGAGGGATTGACAGGAGGCCTCGACATTCCGGGCCGATGGCAGTGGTTTTGTTTTCAATCTTCGGCGTCTCTTTGCCACGACCAAAACCACGGAGCAATACGGTCTGGGACTGCTCTTTGCAGATTTCCCCATTTCTTGCACACACGGAGAAGGCCCTACAGCTCATCGTGTCTCTCTGAGGCGGCTAATGCTTTTGGCCTGACCATCAGCCCCATGAAAACAGAGGCGTTATAGCAGCCTCCACCTCGTGGAGTGTACACCGCACCATCAATCACCATCGAGAACACCCATCTCAACGCAGTGGAACAGGTCACATGCCCGGGCAGCGTAATACCCAACGACTCAGCCATCACCCAGGACTTTGACAACGGATTCGCCAGGGCAAACTGCTCCTTGGCAGGCGTCTGGCAGAGCCACTCACTTCGCCTCGCCACAAAGATGCAGGCACACGGGGCAGTTCTAGTTGTCAGCGCCCTTCGATACGCCTCAGAATCATGGGTCCTGTACAGGAAACAGTTTAGGCTACTGGGGCGTTTCCACCAGCGCTGCCTGAAAACAACAGAGTCCTGGAGAGAGCTCAGACACGCAGCAATGGATCCGTCCTGCCGCCTTCGTCAGCCACGCTGGGCTGGCGGCCACGTCTCGCGCACGGAGGACACCAGGATGTCCAAAGCGGTCCCCTCCAGCGAGCTGCGTCATGGGAAGCGAGACACGAGTGGACCTCGAAGACGCTTCAAGGAGCAGCTCAAACAGCAACTGACCGCTGCGGGTATGGACACCCGAAACTGGGAGCTCAGGGCTGCGGACAAACACCGCTGGGAGCTCCACAGCCAAAGAATCAGCTAAAATGTCAGACCGAACGAGGCACAAGGCTTCAACAGGGAAACGGAGACGCAGAAAGGCCGCCACATGGACACGTCCTCCACTCGGGCCCCGACTGGTGAGGAGGTCACGTGCACGACCTGCCACAACATCTGCAAGTCAAGGGTCCGCCTGGACAGCCACCAGCGCGCCTGCCAGCTACACGGACCAGCCGACGACGACGTGTCGCTATGGGTCTCTATGTCTCTACATATCTCGATGGATCTCTACGTCTTCTGTCGCGGTGGCTCAGAGATGTTAACTACCTCGTCTGGAATACAGGAGGTCGTGGAATCAACATCGCCCGTTTAGAGTATTCGGCTGCTGTAAATTTCCACGCGTTAAGCCTCTTCGCTGGGCGATAATTTGTAGCCAGATCGCTTCTCAACAATAAGTAAGATAAAAACATTATTTAGTTTGATTTGTATATGTTTAAGCGAGTCGTTTACCTTTCCTATACTGTGCACTCATATAGTGTTTTTGTATCGTGTTTATTGTCGTAATGTTCTGACCCCGTGCCCCTACTGGACATCTGCAAAAAAAATGCTTCATAGCTGGTCAGATTCCTCCTGCAGTATCAATAAATATTCTGATTCAGGAGCCGAGTGACTGCCACTGAGTGGGTCGGTGCGATCGATGCGCACTGAATGTCGATACTGCACGGATGGTCCGCAGAAAAATAAAAACAAAACTTCCAGTCACAAGATGAATCAATTTATTAACATTTTATTTTCATTGGCAAAAGTATTTCCAGCGCGGTGATCCGACGATGGATCTATCTCCGAATGTCCACTCCACTCACTCGCCAACTCGGCTCAGCCAGCCCCCGCTGCTCATTGAACTGCTACCACTCTGCTGACTGTTTCCATGGACGTCGGGAGAGGTCCTTCATCCAGCAGTGGATCGAGTAAGGAAGACGACGACGACGATTGCGCCGTACGCGGTGTCCGACGCGTGCAGTGCACATCGCCACGTCGAGTGAATACAAAGCGCGTGGTTGTGTAACGGCCGCATTGCACAGCCAGGCGCTATGCAATGCGATAAATACCCGTCTCCCTCTCTCTCTCTCCCTGTGGCTCTTCGGTTCTATTTCTCTGTTTCTCTCTCCCTCTCTTTTTGGCTCTCTCTGTGTGTCTCTCTGCCTCTCTTTCTCTCTCTCCCACTGGCTCTCTCTCCGTGTCTCTCTATTTATCACCCTCTCTTTGTCTCTATATTTTCTCTGTGTCTCTCTCTGTTTTCTCTCTCTCTCTTACTGGCTCGCTCTCCTCTCTCTCTCTGCGTCTCTCTATTCAGCAAAAACATCACCGGGAGCTTCTTGTAGGCACAATGTTCCATTGCTGAACACACATCAATTCATGCAGACTTCGTAATATACTTTATAAATATATATATACAGTCATGCGGTGCATGTAGGGAAGCTGTCACAGCGATTGGAGTAGTGGCGAGCGGAGTGCTGCACTGGCGATCCAAAGTCATCAGGTCCGACTCCATCTCCTGGCACCGCCAGTTGAAACAATGGGGAGTGGGGGGAGTCAATCCCCACTCCATCTCCCATCAGCCGCCTCTGTCCAACCAGCAGTAGCAGCGGAAGTGTTCAGCACGTGTGGTGGGGTAAAGTGTGGGCAATCGTGATACATCTGGGCTGGCGTGGAAGAGTAGGAGAGTGCGTGGAGGGGAGTGGAGTGAGATGAGAGGGGAGAGGCAGGGGAGAGTGCGTGGAGGAGAGTGGAGTGAGATGAGAGGGGAGAGGCAGGGGAGAGTGCGTGGAGGAGAGTGGAGTGAGATGAGAGGGGAGAGGCAGGGGAGAGTGCGTGGAGGAGAGTGGAGTGAGATGAGAGGGGAGAGGCAGGGGAGAGTGCGTGGAGGAGAGTGGAGTGAGATGAGAGGGGAGAGGCAGGGGAGAGTGCGTGGAGGGGAGTGGAGTGAGATGAGAGGGGAGAGGCAGGGGAGAGTGCGTGGAGGAGAGTGGAGTGAGACGAGAGGGGAGAGGCAGGGGAGAGCGTGTGGTGGAAATTGATCTGGAACTGGATGGCAGCCCGCTGGAGGTTGCGAGCTGTAGGGTAGAATCTCAGAATTACGAGTTTAATTTCTCCGACTTGTCCGCGTCTTGAGTATAGACGCCGCTTTAAGTGTTTACGCCCGAGGCTCCTTCGGCCGCACTTGAAGGCTCCACGCACGAGCGCAGCTAAGAAGCTGCAAATGTCCTTGTCAGACGGCGAGACTAACAGCACCTTCACATCAAGATAGCACCCAGATTGCCACGGCATCGTGCTGGGAGCAACCTGTGGCCTCACAGCAAAGGGCAGCGCCTCGGTTCGACTCTCGATTCGGACGCCTTTTTTGCGTGGAGTTTGTACGTAGAGACAAACAGTCATCGACTTGCGAACTCCCACGCCTACGAACCAGCTTCCAGGAATTTTATTTTTTTTAGCATGGACTTAAAATTTTACCGAGAACACATTCCTGCGGAGCGAGCTGGTAGAAACGTTTGGTTGCTCGGTCAATGGCCAGGGTCAACGGCGGCGTGGTGTATTCCGCAAATATGGCCGACTGTGAGGGCGGGCACAAGCCGGCGTGAGTAGGTTAAACGTTGATTTTATAAGGGCACCACGGGATGACCAGCCCCTCCCCACCCAGCACCACCCCTCCCACCCCCCACCCAGCTCCACCCTCCCCACCCAGCCCCTCCCCACCCTCCCCACCCAGCCCCTCCCCACCCTCCCCTCTCCACCCAGCCCCACCCCTCCCATTTTTGGATGCACGACAGACGGACGGACACAATAATCCCTTGTGGGCTGGTGTAACCAGGAGGTTCCTACCAGTAAAATATTTTGATTGGTTGAGCGACCCTCTGTGAGATCTAACGAGTCAGCCTCGTGCTAGCAGTCAGTGTTTGTGTGTAGGCATTTGAATATTGTGTTCCGACTTAAGAACCGTTCGACTGACGAACGAGTCTCAGGAACAAATTGTGTTCGTAAGTCGATGACTGTATAATGTGGGTATGTTCAACTTCTTTCGCACCGTACGTAGCCAACCGTGCGAATCGGAGCCGTTCATTGAGTATGGGGAGCGGTGGCGACATCGTTAGCATGCTACGCTCACAGCCAACATCGGTGACGATTATCTGACTCGGTCCTGGGCCTCTCCTAGGTCGACTCAGCCTCAAATGTCTACCTAGTACAATGCATGCAAAACATTGTCACTTGGGAGACAAAGGCGGCCGGGCGTGGAGTTGGCCACCTACCCCCTCGTGTGTCGTGCCGGCCTTCATAGGCGCTACTTGCGAACGGCACTTGCCGCAACAGGCTACACGGGGAAGCTTTGTCTGTGTCTGTGTGCGTGGGAGATCCCTCTGCGTGCGAGTGTGAAGCGAGTGTAAGAATAAATATCCTCGGGAGGTTCGGTGGAGACGAAGCGTGCCGCGCCGGGGAATAGTGACTCAGGGTTGTAGTGGTGGTGGTGTTGGTGATGGGGTGGTGGTGATAGTAGTGGTGGGGTGGTGGTGGT